>NC_142461.1:7652083-7985000 GCF_049115385.1 Moschus berezovskii
AAAATATAAAGTCAGCCACTGTTTCCACTGTTTCCCCATCTACTTCCCATGAAGTGATGGGACCAGATGCCATGATCTTTGTTTTCTGAATGTTGAGCTTCAAGCCAACCTTTTCACTCTCCTCTTTCACTTTCATCAAGAGGCTTCTTAGTTTCTGAGCAAAGGTGGCGGGGGATAAATTAGAAGTTTGGGATTAACATACACACACTACTATATATAAAACAGCTAATTAACAAGGACAGATGGTAAAGAATCTGTCTTCAAGGTGGGAGATTGGGTTCAATCCCTGGGTTGGGACGATCCCCTGGAAAAGAGAACAGCTACCCACTCCAGTATTTCTGCCTGGAGAATTCCAGGGACTGTATAGTCCATGGGGTCGCAAGGACACGACTGAGTGACCTTCACTTTCACTTTTTTTTACTGTGTAGCACAGGAAACTCTACTCAGCACTCTGTAATAACCTACATGGGAAAAGAATCTGAAAAAGAATAGCTATATGTATAATATATTCCTGGATCACTTTGCTGTACCTGAAACTAACACAACATTGTAAATCAAATATACTTCAATATAAAAAATAAATTGAAAAAGGACAAAAAGGTACAATTTTACTGTTTTGATATGACTACATTTTATTTTTAATATATCATTTATTTTTAAAATCAAGATAGAATTCCTATATCACTCAATTCACTATTTTAAAGTATACAACTTAATGGCTATCAGTGTATTCACAAGGTTATGCACCCATCACACTTATTCCAGAGCAATTCATCACCCCCTAGAGAAATTCTGTCCCTAGTAGCAGTCACTCCACACCCTCCAACTCCTAGTCCCCTGACAACCACCATCTATTTCCTTTCTCTGTAGATCTGCCTATTCTGGACATTTTACATAAAAGGAATCATTCAACATATATATATGGTCTTTTGAGCCTGGTTTCTTTCCCTTAGCCTCTGTAATTTTTTCAAGCTTTCCTCCTGTTGTACTTTATTCCTTTTTAAGGCTGAATAATGAAAGTAAAAGAGGAGAGTGAAAAAGTTGGCTTAAAATTCAATATTCAGAAAACGAAGATCATGGCATCCAGTCCAATCAGTTCACAGCAAATAGGTGGGGAAACAATGGAAACAGTGACAGACTTTATTTTTCTGGGCTCCAAAATCACTGCAGATGGTGACTGTAGCCATGAAATTAAAAGACGCTTACTCCTCGGAAGAAAAGCTGTGACCAACCTAGACAACATATTAAAAAGCAGAGACATTACTTTGCCAACAAAGGTCCATTGAGTCAAAGCTATGGTTTTTCCAGTAGTCATATATGGATGTGAGAGTTGGACTATAAAGAAAGCTGAGTGCCAAAGAATTGATGTCTTTTGAACTCTGGTGTTGGAGAAGATTCTTTTTTTTTTTATAAAAGCTTTCATTATGATTTATTTGGCTGCACAAGGGATATTTTAATTGCGGCATGTGGGATCTAGTTCCCAGACCAGGGATTGAACCCGGGGCCCCTCTATTGGGAGTGCAGTGTCTTAGCCACTGGGCCACTAGGGAAGTCCCGGAGAAGACTCTTGAGAGTCCCTTGGACTGCAAGGAGATCAAACCAGTCTATTCTAAAGGAAAGCAGTCCTGAATATTCATTGGGAGGTCTGATGCTGAAGCTGAAACTCCAATACTTTGGCCACCTGATGTGAAGAGCTGACTCATTTGAAAAGACCCTGATGCTGGGAAAGATTGAAGGCAGGAGGAGAAGGGGACAATAGAGGATGAGATGGTTGGATGGCATCACCGACTCGATGAACATGAGTTTGAATAAGCTCAGGAAGTTGGTGATGGACAGGGAAGCCTGGCGTGCTGCAGTCCATGGGGTCTCAAAGAGTTGGACACGACTGAGTGACTCAACTGAACAACTGTATGGATATACTACCTCTTGTTAAGTTACCAGTCAGTGGACATGTAGATTTTTCCACTTTTTGGTCCCTGGTGCTGCTGCTGCTGCTGCTGCTAAGTCGCTTCAGTCGTGTCTGACTCTGTGCGACCCCATAGACGGCAGCCCACCAGGCTCCCCCATCCCTGGGATTCTCCAGGCAAGAACTAGCCCTTGAAAATGTAGCATCCAAAATGAGCTGTGTTGTAGTATTAAAATCTATATCAGAGTTTAACAATTTGTACAAAAAAATAAGATCCCCTCATTAAGTGACTTAGCAGCAGCAGCATTAATGCTTTATGTATATTGACAACACACTGAAGTAATAATTTTAATATGTTAGGTTAAATGTATCATTTTTTATAAAGACAGCCTAAGAACAAGGCAGAGAAGAGTGAGCTGTTGAGGAGGGGGCAGGGGCCCATTCCCCCAGGATCTCACATCCCCTGCCCAGTGCTGAGTCTGAACAGGGAGCAGCGTGGGCCTGGCAGCAAGAGCAACCAAGCTCGGAGTCCCCCTGCCTCGGCACCCAGGGGAGCTCCAAAGAGGACAAGTCCAGGCAGGAGCTGGTAGATGACCGTCCCTCTGGGAGGGGACCCGAGACTGGAATGACTGCACAAAAGGAGTAATTGGAGCGGCCAGTGACAACAGCAGCTTCTCTGAGCACCTGGCCTGTGCCTGGCCAGAGAGTCGATCAAGTCCCCACAAGCTTCTGGGCTCCTCTCCTTGCCCAGGAGGGAGGGCAGTGACTGGGCAGAGACAGAGGCTTCTTTCTCTGGGCACTAGGCAGTAGGGTCCCGAGCAGCCATGGGGAGGCTGGAGCCCAGGCCCTGCTTGGTCAAGTACCTTGCGTACGCATCCGTAGGCAAGTCCATTCCATACTCTGGGCCTCATCAAGACTGGATGAGATGACGTGGAAGGTGTTTTCCAGTTTTCATATTTCAGGTTTCTGCAAAAGTCCTGAGTGAGAGATCGTGAGCTCAGTGCAGGCTTTATCCTTCCTAGCTGTGTGACTTCTCCACTCCTCATTCCCCGTCTTTAAGATGGAAAAGGAATCGCTACCTCACAGTGATACTGCAAGGTTTAAATCAGACAAGTCACTGCTGACACTTAGTGCTCACTATGTACCAAGCACTGTCCTAAGGGATTTGCACAGATGAGTTGATTTAATCTGTTTACCAAACCCTCTAAAGCAGGGGTCCCCAGCCTCCAGGATCTAGTGCCTGATGATCTGAGGTGGAGCTGAGGTAAGAATAATAGAAATAAGGTGCACAATAAATGTAGCACTCTTGAATCATCCGATGCCACCCACCCACCCCACACCACCACCATCCTGCTCCGTGGAGATCTTCCGTGAAACCGGTCCCTGGTACCAAAAAGTTTGGGGACAGGTCTCAGAGGAGTCCCATTGTCCAAATTCACATAGTGAGGATGCTACAAAGCAAGAGTTTTGAACCCAGAACCCCCAACTCCAGGGTCTATTTCTTTACCCACATGCCAACCTGTCTACAGCATGGTGGTATTCCATGATTGTTAAAATACCTCTGGCAGAAACACTACTAAGCCGATAGGGACACCAAGCCCAAAAGGATGAGGTGACGTGTCCTGGGCCACCGCCAAAATGGTGACAGTGCGAAACCTGTCTCCTGGCTCAGAGCTCCCCTATGTATTTGAAACCAGAGTGGATCTCTAGTTATACATGCAAATCTGCTGGCAGATATGTGGCCCTGGCCCAGGCTGATTTCAGGTGATTAAGATCTGAATATTAGGGCAGTGCTTCTGGAAGTGACTTTGCTTCTGTGCACAGTCTCTGAATTTCCTCCAGGTACCATTTTTAGTTGTTCAGTTTTGCATCATTAAGAACTGTCTGTTCAGGGCGCTTAAAGTCACTCTGTCTTTAGAGACTCAGTTTAGCTAGTTTGTGAGTGTTTGTTGTGTGAAGAGCATGTACTAGGCATGGGAGCTACACATGGAAGGAACGGTTAATACCTCCCTGCCCTACCCTCTGGGAGTTCCAGTTGAATCAGACAGATAGAACAAATCCCCTTGCTCAAGAAAATTGCTTATAGATGGACCAAAATGATAAAAACCAGTGTTGGTGATGATACAGGGAAACAGTCACTCTGGTTCCCTCTTGGTGGGAAAAGAACTCAATATAACCTTTCTGGAGGGCAGTCTGGTAACAGGTATCAAAAACCATAAATTTGTACCTACCCTAAAACCCCCCTGAAATTCTACTTCTTGAAAGTGGCTCCAAGGAAATAATGATGACTGGACACAAAGGTTTAGTCATAGTACACGTAGCATTTGTTTATAAAAATAGAAATACTGGGTACGTCCTGAATATCCATCAGTGGGGGACTGATAAATGAGGCCATATCTTCCATACAAAGGTCATAATGGAACATTTGATGTTGGAAAGAGATTCACATTGTTGGCTAGTGGGGGTAAAAAGCAGGTTATAAACAGGATCTATGGTGTGACAGCAACTTTTTTCAAGAATCTGCATTTGCTATAAGAAGAGCTAACATTTGTTGAACTATGGATGGACGTTCATGACATTGTACAGGAGACAGGGAGCAAGACATCCCCAAGAAAAAGAAATGCAAAATAGCAAAATGGCTACCTGAGGAGGCCTTACAAATAGCTGTGAAAAGAAGAGCCGTGAAAAGCGAAGGAGAAAAGGAAAGATATACCCATTTGAATGCAGAGTTCCAAAGAACAGAAAGGAGAGATAAGAAAGACTTCCTAAAAGATGATGCTGTGAAAGTGCTGCACTCAACATGCCATCAAATTTGGAAAACTCAGCAGTGGCCACAGGACTGCAAAAGGTCAGTTTTTATTCCAATCCCAAAGAAAGGCAACACCAAAGAGTGCTCAAACTACCACACAATTGCACTCAATCTCACACACTAGAAAAGTAATGCTTAAAATTGTCCAAGCCAGGCTTCAGCAATACATGAACCGTGAACTTCCAGATGTTCAAGCTGGTTTTAGAAAAGGCAGAGGAACCAGAGATCAAATTGCCAACATTTGCCGGATCATCGAAAAAGCAAGAGAGTTCCAGAAAAACATCTATTTCTGCTTTATCGACTATGCCAAAGCCTTTGACTGTGTGGATCACAAGAAACTGTGGAACATTCTGAAAGAGATGGGAATACCAGATCACCTGACCTGCCTCTTGAGAAACCTGTATGCAGGTAAGGATGCAACAGTTAGAACTGGATATGAACAGCAGACTGGTTCCAAACAGGAAAAGGAGTATGTCAAGGCTGTATATTGTCACCCTGCTTATTTAACTTATATGCAGAGTACATTATGAGAAACGCTGGGCTGGAAGAAGCACAAGCTGGAATCAAGATTGCCGGGAGAAATATCAGTAACCTCAGATATGCAGATGACACCACGCTTATGGCAGAAAGTGAAGAGTAACTAAAGAGCCTCTAGATAAAAGTGAAAGAGAAGGGTGAAAAAGTTGACTTAAAACTCAACATTCAGAAAACTAAGATCATGGCATCTGGTCCCATCACTTCATGGGAAATAGATGGGGAAACAGTGGAAACAGTGTCAGACTTTATTTTTTTGGGCTCCAAAATCACTGCGGATGCTGATTGCAGCCATGAAATTAAAAGAAGCTTACTCCTTGGAAGGAAAGTTATGACCAACCTAGATAGCATATTAAAAAGCAGAGACATTACTTTGTCCACAAAAGTCCGTCTAGTCAAGGCTATGGTTTTTTTCAGTGGTCATGTATGGATGTGAGAGTTGAACTATAAAGAAAGTTGAGCTCCAAAGAATTGATGCTTTTGAACTGTGGTGCTAGAGAAGACTCCTGAGAGTCCCTTGGACTGCAAGGAGATCCAACCAGTCCATTCTAAAGGAGACCAGTCCTGGGTGTTCATTGGAAGGACTAATGTTGAAGCTAAAACTCCAATACTTTGGCCACCTGATGTGAAGGGCTGACTCATTTGAAAAGACCCTGATGCTGGGAAAGATTGAGGACAGGAGGAGAAGGGGACAACAGAGGATGAGTTGGTTGGATGGCATAACTGACTCAATGGACATGAGTTTGGGTACACTCCGTGAGTTGGTGATGGACATGGAGCCCTGGTGTACTGCAGTTCATGGAGTTACAAAGAGTCGGACATGACTGAGCGACTGAACTGAACTGAATTGAACATTTATTGAGTCACTTTTAGGTGTTATTTCAGTCATATAACATAGATGCTCTGTTTTAAAAAAAAATATATATATATATATATATTTTATTTTCATTTTACAATTGAGGAATTGAGGCTCAGAGGGTTCAAGAGACTAGCCCACATGTATACAGCTAGGGTTAGAATCCAGTTGGAGAGGTTGTGCATTTAATTGCAGGGCAGTAGTCTTCCTCTAAACAGGTAAAGTGTAGGGAAGACCAATGGTGGTTCTCTTTGGATAACATTTCTTCATTATGTGCATTGAATTTATTTTTTCCCTTCTCAAAGACCATGGGTTTCTTTTGAAATAAGAAAAAAATCATAAAAAAAATTTTTTTTTAAATAACCTGACCTATTGAATTCTACACATCAGAGACCAAAAGCATGACCTATTGAGTAGATTTTTCCCTGGCACCTCCTCCACCTGCCAGATAGTTGTTTCGGGTTGAGGGCAGAACACCCTAAGGTCTGGTCTTTAAAACTACAAAGGGGGACCCTCATCCTCAGCCAGCCCTCCTCAGGCAGAATCCCAAAGGTCAAGGTTCCAGATGGGGGCTCCAGTCTTCCCATCAGCCCCTGAACGCCAGGGCCTGCACTTCACCCGCAGTTCTAAGGTGGGCACCTGGGTCACAGTGGGCCTGTTCTTCATGTTGTAAGGTTTCGAGCCAATCCATTTCAGAAAGTTAGGCAAGGAGAAGCCCAAAGAAGGAGCCAAAGATTCTTTTATTGACCCAAATCATAAAGATTCCCTGGAGTCAGCCCCACCAGGGAGTTGGCTGGATGTTTTTTGTTTTTTTTTATCCCCTGGGCTGACTGGCTACTCTGATGTGCTTGTGATAGAAGTATCTGCAACAATGGCTTAGACTCGAAAGAATTCTGTGTGTGTGTGTGTGTATGCAGCACGTGGGGAATGGGAGGAGGAGGAGACAGGGAGTTATAATCATAATAGCAAAATGATAACACTGATAAACTCAACATTTACTGAGGATTTACACATGCTGAGAGGTTTGCATGCTTTATCTCACTGAAGGACTCCTCCCTTAAAAGCCATGAGGTAGGCACTGTTATACCAGTCTCGAAGGTGGGAGGACCCATGTTAGGTCGTATCAAACAATTTGCCCATGCAAGTCACGCAACTGATAAACGGTGAAGTTAGAGTTACAAACCCAAGTCCCCCTCTAGTTAAGCACCCACTTCCTGGAGCCATGGGAATCCTCCAAAGACTTTACACTTCCCAGAAATACACACACACACACACACACACACACACACTTTCAATTTCAGGGAAACCACTGTTTTCAAATCTCACATTTCACCTGGATTTAATGGTGCCACTTTGGAGCTAGTCCAGCTTAATGGCTCTGAGATCAGGCAGTCTGGGTTTATATCCTATTTCTAGCACAACACATTCCTCTGATCTTAGGCCTTGGTATTCTCAGTGTAAAGTGGAGACTGTAATAGTAATACATATACACACACACACATAATCACATAAAGCCTGGACGGTTCAATTCAGTCTCTCAGTAGTGTCTCTTTGCGACCCCATGGACTGCAGCATGCCAGGCTTCTGTCCTTCACCAACTCTTGGAGCTTGCTCAAACTCATGTCCATCGAGTCAGTGATGCCATCCAACCATCTCATCCACTGCACATAGATACTATTGTTTAGTTGCAAAGTCATGTCCAACTCTTTGCAATCCCATGGCTGTAGTCCGCCAGGTTCCTCTGTCCATGAGATTTCCCAGGCAAGAATACTGGAGTGGATTACCAGGGGATCTTCCCAACACAGGGATGGAACCTGGGTCTCCTGCATTGCAGGTATTATCTTTACAGTCTGAGACACCCTTCAGTTCAGTTCAGTTCAGTCACTCAGTTGTGTCCGACTCTTTGCAACCCCATGAATCACAGCACGCCAGACCTCCCAGTCTATCACCAACTCCTGGAGTTCACTCAAACTTATGTCCATTGAGTCGGTGATGCCATCCAGCCATCTCATCCTCTGTCGTCCCCTTCTCTTCCTGCCCCCAATTCCTCCCAGCATCAGAGTCTTTTCCAGTGAGTCAACTCTTCGCATGAGGTGGCCAAAGTATTGGACTTTCGGCTTTAGCATCAGTCCTTCCAATGAACACCCAGGACTGATCTCCTTTAGAATGGACTGATTGGATCTCCTTGCAATCCAACGGACTCTCAAGAGTCTTCTCCCAGCTCTGATCTCCTTTAGAATGGACTGGTTAGATCTCCTTGCAGTCCGAAGGACTCTCAAGAGTCTTCTCCAACACCACAGTTCAAAAGCATCAATTCTTCGGCAATCAGCTTTCTTCACAGTCCAACTCTCACATCCATACATGACCACTGGAAAAACCATAGCCTTGACTAGACAGACCTTGTTTGGCAAATTAATGTCTCTGCTTTTTAATATCCTATAATTTGCCTATAATGTAATATAGCTAATGTATATAATGTAATACAGCTAAACCATTCACATTTGTGATGCAGACTTTTCTGTTTTCACACTTAATGACTACCCTGTAATCTCATGGGGATTAAGTGTGTGTATACATATATATATATCAGGCTTCCCTTGTGGCTCAGCTGGTAAAGAATGTGCCTGCAATGTGGGAGACCTGGGTTTGATCCCAGGGTTGGGAAGATCCCCTGGAGAAGGGAAGGGCTACCCACTCCAGGATGATGAGATGGTTGGATGGCATCACCGACTCAACAGACATGGGTTTGGGTGGACTCCTTTAGGATTGACTGGTTGGATCTCCTTGCAGTCCAAGGGACTCTCAAGAGTCTTCTCCAACACCACAGTTCAAAAGCATCAATTCTTTGGGGCTCAGCTTTTTTTATAGTCCAACTCTCACATTCATACATGACTATTGGAAAAACCAAAGTTTTGACTAGACAGATCTTGGTTGGCAAAGTAATGTCTCTGCTTTTTAATATGTTGTCTAGGTTGGTCACAGCTTTTCTTCCAAGAAGCAAGTGTCTTTTAATTTCATGGCTGCAGTCACCAGCTGCAGTGATTTTGGAGCCCCCAAAATAAAATCTCTCACTGTTTCCATTGTTTCTCTATCTGCCATGAAGTGATGGGACAACTAAACACATGTATAAGGAACTTAGCACACAGCTTGGCTCTGATTGTTTTTTCCACAACAGATTAGTTTTTGCCTATTTTTGACTTTTGTCTAAATGGAATCATTCATAATGTTCTCCTTTTGTGTCTTGCTTTCATTTAACATGGGTGGCCGGTTCTGCACTGAGACTCGAAGCATTGCTAGGACTGAATTTGTGACAGTCGGGGCAAGGGAGGAAATCCGAGGCAAAAAGAATAGCTTGGGAAAAGGCAGGAAGGAAGAAAGACTGTATTTGGGGAGGTGGGTGTGACTAGAATGAGTACCCAGTGGGAAGGAGTAGGAAAGAAGGATGAAAAGGTAGGTTGGAGTTTTGCTTTACAGGGTTTTAAATGCCAGGTCAAGGCATATAGACTTTATCCTGAAGGAAGCAGGGAAGAGGATTCCTGGACAATAAAGTGGACTGATGAGATCTGGGTTTTGAGACCATATATATACAGCCAGTAGCATAAAAATGGACTGGGAAGAGCCTGGAGGCCAGGAGACCAATTGTTAGATCATTCATTGCTTCACCCTAAAAGTATTTATCTGATACTGGGCTCTGGACTTTGACTATTTTCCATTGCATTCCATCCCTGGCTTGGTCCTCGAAATAGGAAGTGAATAAAAAAGCTGGTAAACCCTGTCTGCTGGTTGTTTCAAATTCTACTCCTCCTCTTCCCTGCAAAAACCCGATTTTTTCTGGAAGTAGCGTCTTCATCAAATCGTGTTAAGAGACTCTGTCCCCATTGAATATGTCTTTCTTGAAGACCCTACTGATCAGATGTCACCTTAGATTATTTTGCATGTTAGATCAGCCAGGAGAAATAGGAAGGTCAACTTTATACTTTGGTGGCAGGCTGAGGGTAGCATCTAAGTATGCTCCACAGCGGATCACTGGTTCTACAGGTTTTATAGGTATATAGTAGAGATGAGGGGGAGATGATTTCATGGTCAGCTCGGTTTGTTGAAAAAAACAAACGAAACAGGCTTTCTCACTGCAGATCTCTTCGGTGACTTGGCTTGATAGCTGTATATGGTTGATTTCTAGAAGAGTCTGGTATGAAGCTTTTTGGGCCCCAAATGTTTCGATCCCAGAACCTTTTCTGCCTGGAGCATCTTGGGCATTCTTGTGTCTCCCAGGATAAATTCTGGGGATTCCCTGAAATGACTTCAGAGAGTTTGGAAGCAGTTTGGGTTCTGGAGAGTTATGGAGCAAACGGCACAGGCACAGGAAACTGGAGCCAGAGCAGGGCAGAGCCACCTGCCGTGAAGAAAAGGCAGCTACTTCCTCAGGAAGGCACAGGGAGAGGAGAGAAGGAAGTGGGCTTGCCTTGGGGGGAGCAGTTACACAAAGCAGGGAGAGGAAAGACACTTCCCAGCTGGAGAAGGAACAGGCTCAGGGCTGGACTAGACCCTGGGAAGGGCATCCACACTGCAGAATTCTTCCACTCTTTATCTTCACAACTGGCTGTGTCTGGACCTGGCATTTCCTGGGCAGGGGAGAAAAGCCCATGGTAACTGGCCATTGGACATGACAGTGACCAGGAAACAGGGTCCTCCATCTATCCCTGGAAACAGTCTCTTCCACAGAAAGAAGTAAAGTCACTCAGTTGTGTCCAACTCTGTCACACTCCATGGACTATACAGTCCATGGAATTCTCTAGGCCAGAATATTGGAGTGGGTAGCCTTTCCCTTCTCCAGGGGATCTTCCCAACCCAGGGATTGAACCTAGGTCTCCCACATTGCAGGCAGATTCTTTATCAGCTGAGTCACAAGGGAAGCCCAAGAACACTGGAATGGGTAGCCTATCCCTTCCCTTCCTGAAGGGATCTTTCCAACCTAGGGATCCAACTGGGGTCTCCTGCACTGCAGGCGGATTCTTTACCAACTGAGCTATGAGGGAGCCCCAAGAGCCCTGAGCTATCAAAGGACTAAAAAGTGATCAGGTAGGTCTTCTAGAAAACTGAGCCTGAGGTTTCATAAAAGGTAGGCAGATCTCTGCCTGGGCACAGCTTCACCAACAAGGCTTCACTCAAGTCTGCATGAAGTCATGGCTGCAGTGGATGCCCTGCAGTAATACAAGTGCCCTCTCCACCACTGACTCTGAGCAAATCACTTTACATTTTTGGACCTCAGTTTTCTCACCTGAAAAAGTAAAACCATATTCCCCCCCACCCCCCCGCCACAGTGAAGCTAGTAATTTTTTAAGTAAGATAATGGATGTAAGATGTTTGGCACAATGCTGGCTACTCAGGGCTTCATAAAAGGTCCCTCTGTTTGCCAGTTACCACCAACAAATTCCTCTTAGACCCACTGTCTCTGTAAAGGTAAATTTGTTCCGTTAAAATGGTTAAGTGATGTTTTACTGTAGAGGGTAAAAACTGGTAGAACGAGTTGAAACAAACTGCTTTTCATTTTCAGCAAATCCCACCCAGCTCATCCCCCTGAGGCTTCAAACAGAGCATAAGAATAACTCAGTGGGACTCTGCACTCATGGAGACTCTCTGGGGAGGGACTCCCCAGTCCTTAGGGATGCTGACCGCCTCCCCCTTGCCCAGCGTTTGTCTCCTGCAGGGGGTAGCTGAGACAGCCAGGCGGGCCAGGAAGGGGGGCAGTGTCAGAGGTCGCTAGACCAAAAAGAAACTGTTCTATTTCCCTGGCAGGGCCTGTTTTACAACAGATCAGAACATTTTCAGGCTACAGAGGAAACATCCCTTGCCATAAACTAATCCTTTCTGATTAGATTCTTGCCTAAGGCACAGAAGGGTAAAATCCTGGGATATTGGGATGTTGGGGGCTGGCTGGTTCATTGTGATGCGGTTCATCGTGATGCCTGCTTTGCTTTCTTCCCTAAGGCCTGCCTGTGGCTCCAGTAAGCTTCTTGGGCTCTAACAGTTTCTTGGGTTGAGAAGGCTCAGCCTAGAGGCTGCTAGACGGGGTGGCTTTTGAAGATGGTGTCGAGGGTCCTGGGGTTTGTGAAATGGATGAAACATCTGGTACTAACTTTTTTTTTCTTTTCTGGGTTTATATATATATTTATTATAAGGTGTATATACCTTCAAAGTCACAGTTCACAGATATTACATAGGTAAAAAGAACCCAACTGACCTTCAAACCCAAAACTTTCATTTCACAGTTGAAGAAACTCAGAGATGGGGAGTTAACTTGCCTAAGGTCTACACAGCCAATGAGTAGCAGAGCTGGAACTCATACCCCAATCTCTCGACTCTGGGTCCAGCACTTTCTCCTTCATTGCATAACAACAGGACTATGTGCCAGGCACTATATTAAATGTTTCACATGCATTTAATCCTCGTAACCACTCCCTGCTGCTGCTGCTAAGTCGCTTCAGTCGTGCCTGACTCTGTGCGACCCCATAGAAGGCAGCCCACCAGGCTCCTCTGTCCCTGGGATTTTCCAGGCAAGAACACTGGAGTGGGTTGCCATGTCCTTCTCCAATGCATGAAAGTGAAAAGTGAAAGTCGTTCAGTTGTGTCCGATTCTTCGCGACCCCACGGACTGCAGCCTACCAGGCTCCTCCGTCCACGGGATTTTCCAGGAAAGAGTACTGGAGTGGGTTGCCATTGCCTTCTCCAACCACCCTATGAGGTAAATAATACTATTATTCCCATTTTACAGATGAGAAAAGAAACTCCTGAGAAACAAGTTATGAAGCTCAGGGTCCCAGCTAACGAAAGGCTGAGCCAGGTTTTGAACATGGGTCTTTTGAGACCTGGAGCTGGTCACCATTAACAGGAAACTATCTAAGGCACAACAAGTCTTTTAAGTTGACAGCCCTAACTTTCAATACCCCCAAACCACCTCACAGGCTTCAAGGAACCCTCAGGGATTGGAGAATGGAAGAGAGTGAAACAAACATAAGCACCCGAGCTTGTCCCATCCAGATGGTGCTTGTGTCTGAGTTGTCACTTAGTTCAAGGATGGCCAGATGAAATGCTGTGACCCTAAACTGGGTCATCAGTCAATTCAGAGACCACTAGGAATTTGGAAGTACAGTCAAAGCCACTGGCTAGAGAGTCAAGTCTCTATCATCTGCCTATCAAGAGTCTGATCTCCAGGGAGATTTCCCTAGGGTCCATCAGTGGGTAAAACTGTGGGGATCTGCACATGACCTAGGAGGGTACGAAGGCCTGAGTTTCTTGCGAAAGGGGAGTGGGTTGAGGCTGAAGGAAATCTCTCTGTAGGGAGAGCTGCCGAGGCATGACTCAGGTTTCAGAGGCGCCTTGGCAGAGGGGAACATTCATGCTCACGTCCCCTGTGAGGCTGGGGAGCATGGTGACTAACTCCCAGGCACACCTGCCTTGGGCTGAGTGTCCTGGGTGGCAGGAGCAAAGGAAGAGACAAGACAAGAACGCACTGTTTCACTGGGGAGGCCAGATAGGCCCACCCCTAATGATGGCAACAATAGCTGACATCACCAGGACTGAGGGTGCATTAGTGGTGTAAATGCTTTGCATGTGTCACCGCATGTAAAACCTTACAAAGTAGGAGTTTAAAGATGAAGAAACGGAGGATCAAAGAGATCAAAGGACGTGCCCAAGGTCTCGCAGGTAGTAAA
Organism: Moschus berezovskii; assembly: GCF_049115385.1. NCBI lineage: Eukaryota > Metazoa > Chordata > Mammalia > Artiodactyla > Moschidae > Moschus > Moschus berezovskii. The sequence continues at coordinate 7,665,901 of NC_142461.1, forward strand.
TGGCAGAGTCAAGATCTGAACTCAAGTGGCTCATCTCCAGAATCGAAGTTCTCACCTAGATGTGCTTTGTCGTGTATGTGTGTGCACGCCGAGGAAGGCACATCTGCAGATTACAGTGAACTCTCATGGAATCCTCCCACACACACGAATCACTGTTATCTGAGAGTAAAACCAATTTCACAAAACTACAGCCATAGACAGAGAAAGGTGGAGAGGGCTTCCCCACCAGATGAATCTGATGAGGGTTCGCCCACCAGGCTTCCGTGCGGGCAGAAAGAGACATTACTCATTTCTCTCCCACCCTGTGTACAGACGCCTGGCCAGAGCTGGCCCTCACTAAGTTCACTGAATGACTGCTTTTTCAGGCAACAGAAAATGGTGGTTCAGGGATTGAATTTATGAGCAAACAGTCTGGGTTCAAATCCCGGCTTGGTCACTCAATCCCTTCACTCCTTTAAGCCTGTTTCCACACCTATAAAGCAGAGGCGGTGACTGTACCTCAATCTTTGGGCAGCTGTAAGGATTAAGTGAAACAGGGCAGGCAACATGCTTAGCCCAGTCTGATATATAGCTACGTGTTCAAAAAATGAGAGCTACTATTATAATTTTTAATGATGAAATTTAAGAAAATATCATTATAATAGTACTTTGGCCACTTGATGTGAAGAACCGACTCATTGGAAAAGACCCTGATGCTGGGAAAGATTGAAAGCGGGAGAAGGGGACAACAGAGGATGAGGTGGTTGGATGGCAATACTGATGTGATGGACATGAGTCTGAGCAAACTCAGGGAGTTGCTGCAGTCCATGGGGTCACAGAGAGTCAGACACGACTGAGCGGCTGAATTGAACGATGAAATGTCTCCATACTCACTGAATGAGCAAATGAATTGACATGTGAACACAGCTGGATTCCAGAGCAATTGGGCCAGGGGTGATGGAGCCAAATGAATGAGCCTGGTCTGGGAGGGAAAGCTGGCCACGCCACCGCAGGACACATGGCCAGGCCGTATGGGCAGCCTGTCTGGAACACAGGCTGAAAGGTGAGCTGGGGCAAGGGAGGCATGGTGAGTGGTTGCTGACCTTCCAAGTTAACTGTCTGCCTGAGGGACCTGATCTTGGTGTAAGATATGGTTCACAGGTCCCTCTAGGCCAGTTTCTGAACTATTCCCCTTTCCTTTCCCCACTGCTTGACCATCTTAACCCCAACTGAGAGACTTAAAATCTGGGCAGGCCAGTGGAGGATTCAGAAAAACCCTCCCCTCAATGAGCAAGGTCAAGCACTTAACCTCTGACCATGTGGCCTCTGCCTTCCCCAGAAGGTGCGCAGCTTAGGGGCCCGAGCAAGTCCCCTCCCCTCGTACTACACCCTCCTCCAGTGAGATGAGATCTAAACAAACATCAGAGGCAGCCTTGGAAGGAAAACCCTTAAGGAAAAGGAAAGGACTTTATGGGTTAATTGTGCCTATCCGAACCTCCCTAAGCCTGGAGCAGGCCACACCTGTCCCAACCACCCCGACCTACCCCAGCTCCCTCTAACCTAGGATGGCAGCCCTGACCCCAGACACTTCTATTCAGCAACTGGGGGTCCAGGATCCTCTCTGTCCAAACCAGGCCTTGGACATTCTTCCTCTGTAGTTCCTCAAGGAGACAGTCTGAATACCTGACAGTCTGAATACCTCCCAGACCAGGCTCAAAGTCCCCAGTGTGACCCCTTCAGATAGATGAAATACATAAGGAAATGCATTTTCAGCCTTGCTTGCCAGGGTGGTGGTAGGGACTAAGGTGCTTCTCATTTACTTTTATTTGAAGCTCTCTTTTATTTGGAAGTGGGCAGTATCTGGTTTAAGGGCCTTTTTCTGAAGTGAGCTGGTGATGGCCCACAGTGGTCGGAGGTGGGAGACTAGGGCCCAAGGCCAGGTCCCTGGAGAGAGTGAGCCTCAGGGGCTGAGCCGACCCGGTTCTGTTCTTCCCAGTGGGTCCTCTCCCTCCAGGACGGCGGCCACATTCTTCCTGGCACTCCTCTCTCTGGCTGCCTCCTGTTCTGGCTGGTTCCTGGCAACAGAGAAGAATCTCCAGATAGCAGGCTGGCTGCTTCTTCCTTCTCAGGTAAGGGATAAGCCTTCTCTGACTTGTTATTCCTTAATAACTATGAAGAGTCTCTCTCTTTTTTTATTTCCTATTAATGGAAGAAATAATGTTGACAGATACACAAAAAGAGTAAACTATAAATCACCCGTGATCCTACTCTCTGGTGTGTTATCTTTCCTATTCTTTCTCCACTCATGGAAATGGGTTTTAAAAATAGGAAAGGACTCATTTACTAAAGGTAAAGAGTAGCTCAAAGACTTAAAAGTAGGGAATTAGACCCAGGTTCATTCGAGACCAGTTCAGAGACACCCCCGGAAATGACCTTGAGTGGAGAAAACAGTGGGAGACAGTGAAGGACAGGGAAGCTTGGTGTGCTGCAGTCCTTGGGGTCACAAAGAGTTGGACTGAGCGACTGAGCCACCCAGACATTTCACTTCTAGGCCTCACTTCTCTTGTTCGTAAAATAAAGATAATAGTACTTACTTCACTTGGTTGTTGTGAGGATTAAATGAGACTAAACAACTGAGCTCAGTGCCTCGAACACAGTAAAGACTCAAAAATGCTAACGATTGTGCTGTAAGCATAGGAAGTAATTTCCATGGTGTTAAGGGGCTTTCTGTAGCATCCTTTTGAACTGTGACTCGATATCCAACTATATTCAAGGGTCTTAATTTACTTCACTGAGCCTCTGCTTAAGGGTATTTATATTAATTCTAAATTTTCAGAATTATAAACAACGCTCTGATGCATATCCTTGCAGATAACTCTCCGCACACAGATTATTTGCTTAGGCTAAATTCGTATGAGTGAAAATGTAAGATCAAAGGATGAGTTGAAATCTAACTCCAAAGTCTGGACTGATTCACACTCCCTCCAGCAAGGAGACAGCTTGCTTTCTCTCACCCTTGCCAACATCATTTTCTTTCATCTTTATCAACATGATAAGTGGGGGAAAAAAAAAACAAAAAACAACTTGCTTCTCTGTTTCCAGATTTTTTTTTTTCTTTTAAAGGAGCTCTCAGGATGACTTTAGACCCCATGATTCCTCATGTCCTTCCACTCCTCTCAGAAGGAATGTAGGTGGTGTTATTGGCAGAACTGTGATAAAAATCTAAAGTACAGAGTGTAAAAGGGCCTGCAGGCTGCCCACTCCTTCTCCTGATTCTTCATGAGCACAACCTCCAGGTCCTTCCAGGCCTTCTAGTTAGGGCTGTCTCTATGTCGGGTGTGTGGCCTGTCCCTCCACTTAAGTCCAGCGATGGGTAGAAAAGAACATCAGGATGAAACAGGGCTTCAGCTACACACCAAGGACAGTATTCTGGGACCCATAGGATCCATAATGGTATCCATGGTGATGCTTTGTCCCAAATCTGAAGTTCCAATCCAACTCCTTTGCCTAAGTAGGGGTGTTTTCTTTAAGCCTCAGTTTATGTATCATATGGGGCAGTGGGCTTCCCTGGTGGCTCAGAGGTTAAAGCGTCTGCCTCCAATGCGGGAGACCCGGGTTCGATCCCTGGGTCGGGAAGATCCCCTGGAGAAGGAAACGGTAACCCACTCCAGTATTCTTGCCTGGAGAATCCCATGGACGGAGAAGCCCGGTAGGCTATAGTCCACAGGGTCGCAAAGAGTCGGACACGACTGAGCGACAGAACGGAACGGAACGGATGGGGCCAGTGATAACATTCTGCCCTACCTCTCTGTGGCTTTATCAGAGAAGATAAACCATAGGAAAACACCATGTAAACTGGAAAGAGCTTTACACAGAGAAGAGGCTTTTGTTTTTTTTCCCCTGACTGTACTGAGCAGCTGGCTGGATCTTATTTCCCAGACCAGGGACTGAATTCTGACCTCAGCAAGGAAAGTGACGAATCCTAACCACTGGACCACCAGGGAATTCCCTGAAGGAACTGTTTTTAAGGAAGGTTGAGTGCTGAGTGCCATAAACTGTGTAGTCAGGCCGGTAATGGGTGGTGGCTGAGGATCTCCTTCTAAGCTGGGTGCTCACCTATACTACCAGCTACCTACCCCTGGCCATTAGCTTTACATGGAGACCTTATTTACTCTGCAGATCAATCCCACTGAGGGATGATGGGGACCCTGAAATTTACAGACTGAGTCACTGGCCCAAAAGTATATGCTAATAACAGGAAGGGCAGGGATTCAAACTTTGGAAGGCTTTTTCCTTGGGGGTGGGGACAGAAAGTAACAGCTGATATGCCAGAATGTCAATGACCTTGTATAAATTAGACACATTTGTTCATTTTTCATTTATTCAACAAGTAGTTCTTCAAAGTGCCAAGGGAGGTTTTTCCTTGTATAGTTTCTGCAGTCCAAACACTAACAAATCCTTCCTTATCTGGTAAGTGCTATCAACCAACCTATCTACTTTCCTTCCCTCCTTCCCTCTTTCCTTCTACCCATCCATGCATGACTTTGTTCCAAAAGGGAACCCAGGAGGTTGAAAGGACTGTTCCCATGGCTTTGGGGTCATGTAGAGCTTGATTTGATCCTCCTTGATTTCTAAGTAGATAGCCAAGTGATCTTTGCTGAGTTACCTCACCTTTCTGAGGCTGCTACTCCTCTGTAAGATGGGGAAAATTATGACAACTATGCCACAGGACTCAAGACAATTACATGATATGTACCTAACACACCTAGAACTGTGCCTGGCCACATACTAAGGACACCGTGTTGCCTCCTTTAATTCTCATAGTGATCATTTATTTCACTGAGGAGGAAATCTGAGTAATGAGGAGGTCAAGTTGCTTGTCCAAGGTCTCAGGCAGATGACTCTGGAGTTACTCCTTTAGTAACTTGCTCAATACTCTAGGAGTTGTCTGTCTGGAATGAATAGCGTGATCCCATTTTGCAGGGAGGAATGACACAAAGCATTTAAAGAAAGCATCACAGAGTAAGTGCTCAATAAATGATAACAATTCTAACTAAGATCTGATCTGACTCCTGAACTCACTGCCGCGAGCCTTCGGGTTGGAGAGCCCTATTCTCCATTCATGCGTCTTATAGGGAAGCTCTGAGCAAGGACTCTGAGCTTTTATTATCTTTATCTCCACTTTTACTCCAGGAAGAATGGGGCATGATGGCCATTTAGTCAAAGGGCATTTATTTTGATTTAATGATGGCAGAAAGTGAAGAAGAACTAAAGAGCCTCTTGACGAAAGTGAAAGGAGAGTGGAAAAGTTGGCTTAGAGCTCAACATTTAGAAAACTAAGATCATGGCATCTGGTCCCATCACTTCATGGCAAATAGATGGGGAAACAGTGTCAGACTTTATTTTGGGGGGCTCCAAAATCACTGCAGATGGTGACTGCAGCCATGAAATTAAAAGACGCTTATTCCTTGGAAGGAAAGTTATGACCAACTTAGCATATTAAAAAGCAGAGACATTACTTTGACAACAAAACTCCATCTAGTCAAGGCTATGGTTTTTCCCGTGGTCATGTATGGATGTGAGAGTTGGACTGTGAAGAAAGCTGAGCACTGAAGATTTGATGCTTTTGAACTGTGGTGTTGGAGAAGACTCTTGAGAGTTCCTTGGACTGCAAGGAGATCCAACCAGGCCATCCTAGAGGAGATCAGTCCTGGGTATTCATTGGAAGGACTGATGTTGAAGCTGAAACTCCAATCCTGTGGCCACCTGATGTGAAGAGCTGACTCATTTGAAAAGACCCTGATGCTGGGAAAGATTGAGGGCAGGAGGAGAAGGGGATGACAGAGGATGAGATGACTGGATGGCATCACCAACTCAATGGACATGAGTTTGGGTAAACTCCGGGAGTTGGTGATGGACAGGGTGGCCTGGCATGCTGCGGCCCATGGGGTTGCAAAGAGTTGGACATGACTGAGCGACTGAACTGAACTGAATGACATTTAAACTGTTATTTTGTTTATAATTCCTAATCACAAAAGCACAATCAATGCAGAAACTTTGGTGCGGGAGGAGAAGGATAGGGAAACAATTAAAATTCTGTCATCCTGGGGAATTCTCTGGTGATTCAGTGGTTAGGACACTGTGTTTTCACTGCTGTGGGCCTGGGTTCAGTCCCTTGTCACGGAACTAAGATCCCTGGATGGGGATGTAAGATAACACAAGCCGCCACATGGCCAAACTAAATAAATAGAGTTCTGTCATTTTGGCACCCACAGAGGAGCACTGTTGACATTTGGGTATTTGTCCTTTCCATGTTTTTATGTAGGTCAACAAATTGTCAATACGTGTGGAACACCATACAGTTTTAATGTGTTAGAAAAGGAAGAGCTGTTAGCAGGGCATTCACGCTCAACACTGCAAGGCCCCTGCTGTAAACAGCGCTGTGACTGCGCAGTGCACACGCTGCAGAGATGTACAAAGCAGCTCTGGCTATAGCAGTCACGTAACTCTAAGCAGTGGTCCTAGCCTTTCAGTTCAGTTCAGTCGCTCAGTCGTGTCCGACTCTCTGCGACCCCATGGACCGCAGCACGCCAGGCCTCCCTGTCCATCACCACCTCCCGGAGTTCACTCAAACTCATGTCCATTGAGTCGGTGATGCCATCCAACCATCTCATCCTCTGGCGTCCCTTTCTCCTCCTGCCCCCAATCCCTCCCAGCATCAGGGTCTTTTCAAATGAGTCAGCTCTTCCCATCAGGTGGCCAAAGTACTGGTGTCTCTGCTTCAGCATCAGTCCTTCCAATGACTATTCAGGACTGATTTTCTTTAGGACAGACCGGTTAGATCTCCTTGCAGTCCAAGGGACTCTCAAGTGTCTTTTCCAACACCACAGTTCAAAAGCATCGATTCTTCAGTGCTCAGCTTTCTTTACGGCCCAACTCTTACATGAGTTAGGAAAGACCATAGCCTTGACTAGATGGACCTTTTTTGGCAAAGTAATGTCTCTGCTTTTTAATATGCTATCTAGGTTGGTCATAACTTTTCTTCCAAGGAGCAAGCGTCTTTTAGTTTCATGGCTGCAGTCACCATCTGCCGTTGATTTTGGAGCAAAAACTTTCCTAACAATCACTGCGTGCTATGTGCCAGACTCAAATTCATGCCCACTGAGTCGGTGAAGCCATTTAACCGTCTCATTTTCTGTCATCCCCTCTCCTTTTTCCATCGATCTCTCACAGCCTTCATGGACATGAATTTAAGCAAATTACTGGGAGACAGTGGAGAAGAGAGGAGCCTGGAGTGCTGCAGTCCACTGAGTGACCAAGAGTTGGACACAACTTATCAACTAAACAACAACAATGTGCCAGGCAGGCTTCCCCGGTGGCTCAGTGGTAAAGAACCTGCCTGCCAATGCAGGAGACACAGGGTTGATCCCTGCATCAGGAAGATTCCCTGGAGGAGGAAATGGCAACCCACTCCAATATTCTTGTCTGGGAAATCCCACGCACAGTGGAGCCTGTACTACATGGACTGTAGTCCATGGGGTTGCAAAGAGTCAGACTCTACTGAATGACTAAACAACAATCAACTTCATATACATTAATCTATTTAATTCTCATAATAACCTTATAAGGGGGATACTATTTTTGTAACCATTTATAGGTGAGGAAACAAGCTCAGAACACTTAAATCATTTGCCCAAAATCACACAGCTAGTAAATGGTTGGGCTGGGATCTGAACCCAGGTCAGCCAGTCTCAGAGCAATACTATCAGATAGCACGGATAACTCTTAGCACTATGCTTGCAATATACAAACATGAAATAAACTGTAGTCATCATTACTTACTGTTGTTATTGTGAATACAATCATTATGTCAAATATGATTGGTGAGTCTCTGTTTTCAATCTCCTCTGCCAAGAAACCGAGAACTGGGCCAATCCAAGAAGGGGAAGAGACGCCAGCCCGGCTGAGTCCTGGGCCGTGCCCATGCCACACAGGAGTAGGAAAGGGGCAGGAGTGGGGGCAAAGCTTGGGTAGCGTCTCTCTAAAAAACTTGGCATCTCTGAATCCTTCAGCAAAGGCCTAGAACAGCCCACACCCTCAGACTGGGAGGCTTAGCTCCTGCTGGAGGGTCCCAGCAACCTTATAAACTGGCTCGTGGTACCCTGTTGACCTACTCTGGACCACAAGTCCCTCCATCTCATCCAGGGTGCCTTCTGGAGCATTCCATGTGTGGAGACGTTAAAAACTCTCTGCCCCATGACCTGCTGATCTCTGTAGATGGGTGAGGGCAATTAAAGAGGCATGATCCAGAGGTGTAGAGAGAGAGGACCCATTTAAAAAGCCCAGCGAGCACAGACACGCTGCCTGGGTTCCCAGTCTCCACCTGAGCCCAGCCAGCATGAGTCACCCCCATGGCCCTTTACCTGGGAGTTGCAACACAGCTGAAAGAAACTTCACAGCCTTCCAGGAGGCGGGCAGACAGGGACACAGACAAGTGTGCCATCCTTTGGGCAGTACTAAGCTCTGCAGTTACAATTGGCACCAAATGGCCCTCCTGCCACCAATAAACCCTGTCAAGGGCTTGGGCATCCAGGCTCTGCTCTCTGACCAGATCCCAACTCTAGGGCTACCACTCCTAGGCCATGCAGCTTGAAGAAGTTATTTAATCAGTTCATATCTCCGTCTCCTCATCTCTAACACAGGGATAACACAAGGGCCTATGGCATACAGCAGTTTCAAGGAGGAGACGAGGTACGCAAAGGCTTAGCACAATGCCTGACGCGTGAGGTACCCTGGGCGCCTACCGTGCGCCAGACACCATGGAAGGCGCTGGAGATTGAACAGTGACCCAGACAAAGTCTCTCCTCTTACAGAGTTTACACTCTAGAAGAAGGGATGAAAGCAATAAACAATTTAGAGAGATGTCCAAAAGTCACAAGGGATTCAGAGAGACAGAATTAAGTGATGTTATACAGTGACTCAATGTCTACTTTAACAAGTGTGGCGGGAGAGGCCTGCTCTGAGGAGGTGGCTTCATTAGCAATTATGATGATCATTTACTGTTATTTGTCAGGACCCCCTCCATTATCCCCAACATAGCTTCCAGGGAGGAACCAACCTCTGACAATTCTCAAACCCAGTATCCTCTCTCCACAGGCCTGACCACACCCCAAGAGGGCTCCTCACCTTGAAAACCTCCATCAGGCTGGCAGGAGTAGCTGAAACTCCGCCTTTCCCTGAGAGAGAAGGAGCGGGCCAAGGTGAGGCTCTCAGGAAGACAGAGCAAAGGGATGATGTGTCAAAAGGAGTGTGTGTGGAGGGTGGAGGTCGGGGGATGGGGAGGAGAAGAGAGAGAGAGAGGAAATCAAAAGATAACAAGACTGGCTTGGACTTCAGTCCAGATTTCTCGTGGTGGAAGCGCTACAAAAAGTTCTAGAATTCTCCTGTTTGTCTGGGGATCTTCTGGGTTTCCCAACCTTGTTCTTCATAGAAGACACCTCATGGCAATCATTCTACAATTACTTAGTCTAACAGGCAACTGATTTCTCCTGCGTTTCTGATGCAGAATGAAGCGCTTACTGGAGTCTGGGAGATGACCGGCTAGCTAAAGGTTTCGAAGGTGACCGACTTCAACGTTTCCATCCCTTGTGTTCTGGCCAGAGGTATGTGGTTTGCTGACATCTCATTCAGATCTGTATCACACCAAATAAAAGGCTGCCTGCATCCTACACCCCCACTCCTGGCCACCAACACACACACACCCCAGATCATAAACTCCAAGAGCAGTGACCCTGTCTTTTTGGCCAGTCTGCCCAGAACCCAGAGTAGGGCCTGGCACACATCAGGTGTTCCACACAGGTCTGCTGAATTGAGGCCAGTGACTTCAGCTCAAAGGGACAGACGTGTGGAGTGAGACGGCTGAAGATTCAGATCTGGGCTCTGACACTCACTGGCTCATGCCCTTGGGCAAGTCACGTTTAGCCTCTGGCTCCCATTTCCTCACCCGTGAAGTGTGTGTTGGGGGAGGAAGAGAGCATGCTAATAGCTACCACAGTGGGTTGCTGTGAGCCGTCAAGAGAAATCATCTGAATAACTGTAAAAGACTATTCAGAAATAAGCTTTCCCTTAAAGGGAGAGATCTAGGAAAAAAGAAAGGGGACTTGCACAGAGGCCCACAAGGGAAGATCTGCTCTCTCCTTTGGGAATTCCCTGGTGGCTGTGAAGTAGTCCATGCTGGGTAGGGGAGGAGGCCAAGGGAATTTGGCAGGGTGGTGGTGATTGCGGAGGAAGGATGTTCCAAGTATCCAGGATACTAGAAACAGGAATCGAGATTTCCTGCAGCCAAGTATCTGTTTGTCCCTGTACTTTTCCTCTGGCTATCTTCTCCCCGGCACTTTTTTTCTCCTCCCTCCTACCTCATCTCCACCCCCACCCCCTCACCAAGGAAGGAATTGGCCAGTTCCACCCAGCCAGCCCCCCCCCCCCGCATGGCTCCACCCCCAACTCGGCAGGCCAAGAGTTAACAGCTGCACCTGTTGAGGTATACCTGCTGTCCCCGGCACCTGTACCTGTAGCCAATCAGCGCCAGCGCGGCTGGGAACCTACCTGTCAGCAGAATCCCCACACTGAAACCTCAACATAAATCAAACAGTTCCCTGGGCAGGGAATGTCTGTGTCAGGCGAGAATTAGAGACGAGCGGTCAGCAGAGCCTCGGTGCCCAGTGCGGATCCATCGATCCATCGTTCCAGCCTGGGAGCAGGAAGATGTCGAATGAACTTGAGTGAGTAAACAACCGTGGATGCCTGGCGCTCTCCGAGCGGGGAGGCTGTATGGGGTTTCTAGAAGGGGAAAGGGCAGGGAGACCGGCGCCAAGATTCACAGAGCAATTTGTAAGGGTAAATGAATGGGCTGACGATCTCACTCTGGCGTGTTGAGGCAAGCCCCGTCTCAAGCGAGAGCTGAGTGTTTCCCTGGGAAAATCTTTTTTTTTTTTCTTTCTCCTTTCTCTCTCTGCTGAGCAGTTTCGAGCCAGGTAGGGAAACACAGGACTGAAACTGTGAAGGCTTTTGGCATCACTTTCTGATAAATTGAAGGGGCCCTGAAAGTCAGAGATAGCGGCCAATCCCATCTAGGCTTTCCATTTTCTTGCCCTTTTTTTGAGGTGGTTCTAAGAACTGTCTTTGGCAGAGAGCTGGGTTTCTCTAAAGGGACTTGCTTGTTGGGTTGGAACAGTCCCAAGGGGGAAAGTTAAGTGTGCTGGTTAAACATATGCACTCTTTAGTCGGCTTGACCTATGTTCGAATCCAGGCTCAGTTCCTCGTGCGCTGTGTGATCTTGATTTGGACAAGTCATTGAACTGATCTGGGCTTCATTTTCCTCATCTAGAAAATGGGTATAAGAATGTTCTGTAGAATTATTGAGAGTTAAGTGTGATAAACTCTGTAAAATGCTTAGCACAGAGCCAAGGTCTGAAGAAGCATTCAATAAAACATGGTTGACTTCATGCAGAGGCTGTTCTAAGGCTGAGGAGGCTGAGCTGTGGTTTTCAGTGAGGTCATCTCTATTGCCTGACAGAACGCAGGTGACTTCTTGCCCACAGCTGGGATTTAGAATCCCTCCTGGCTGATGCTGACTTTCACCATGGACTCCCAGCTTGGGGTCCAGACCTCGGAGAAGGTGGGATGAGGCTGGGATTCTGCGCTGCTGTAACCTGAGTTTAGGGAGCTGGCAGAAACCAGACTCCTAAAACACAGACTATCCTTCTCCTTCCACCCTCACAGGTAATAGGACAGAGTCAAGGATTGAACAATCTTTTTTTTTTTTCTAGCTACTCCTTAATAGATTATTTTAAGAACTTGAAGACCTAACAGCAGAGCATGTGGTGGGGCCTGACTGTAGACAAGGTTCCATGATACCAGTCAGGTCTTGGATTCTCCTGGGTTAGCTATCTATGTTCATGGTGGACTCACTGGCCATCAGATTTCTCTGGAATGGGCTTCCTGGGGTTGATAACGTGTTAACAACTGGAATAAGAGCAGATCAATAGAGCCAACACCGAGGTTCAAGTTCCAGCTCTGCCACTAATCAGCTGTGTGACTTTGGCCAAGCCACTTCACCTAAGGGTCAGTTTCCTCACCTGTAAATTGTGGTCATATTGGTACTCACTTAATGGAGCTGTTGGGGTATCCAATAACTTTAGAAAAGCAATTGGTTTAAATCCTGGTTAAGGAACAATCTGAAATACCTTTGTTACTTTATACAGAAATAACCAATCAACAAGCATTTCTTGCTTTCTGTTACTATTTCTAATATTTTTAATAATTTTAATTTAATATTTCTAATATTTATTCTTTCAATATTCTATTATTTCTTGTTTTCTATTATTCTATACTTTGAAATCAAAAAACATCTACTTTGTCTCCATCCCACTTAGCTCTGCTGGTCAGCACAGCATAGACTGCAGACAGAAATGTATTCATTGGTGTCGCTTAGGGGTAAGTGTCTTGAAGCTGGGCTACTTGAACAAAAAGGTTTCTTGCATTTCTCCTCCTTAATGATATGAGTCTGAAGTCAGAGTTCCTGACAGTCGAGGCTTCTCCGGTTGGGGTGGGGTGAAGGGAACCTGTGCCTGCTGAGTAATTGCAGGCAGAGTCTGAAGTCATCACTAAAGATTACAATGACAGAGTCTCAGTGCCTGGGGGCTCAAGTGCCTTTACTGATAAAGGGGGGTTGGGGGCGGAATCCACTGCTCGGCTTGCAAGTTTTGAGCTGCTTATGCTGCGGGCACTGTCTTGCTGCTGCCGTGCCCCCAGAAGTGCAGTTAAAGAGAATTGGGCCTTGCAACCATCTTGATCCTGAAGGAATGACCACCTCTTGCCAGGCCCTGGTGTAGTGGGAAAAACCCGACTTGCACAAGAGTCTAAATTCTGCCACTCAGCAACTTCAGGATCCTACTGAATCTGCTTCTCTTCCCTGACCCTCAATTTCCTCGTCTCTCCAGTAAGGATACAGGCACCTACCTGGTCGGGAAAACAGTGGGCACCCGTAGGTGGGCCACCCGATCCGGTGGAGGAGCTCCATAAATGTGAGAGCCCAATTACTAGGCCACTTCGAAGGCTGGCCCTTGGCGGGCATGGAGGCCAAACAGTAGAGTTAAAAGCCAGCTCAAGGTAGCTGGCAGGTGGGGCGCACGGGACTTTTCATGTGGTTGGGGCTGGGCGCATCTGCCAGCCTCCAGCCCTCCACAAACCGCTGGTGCCTCCAGCCCGTGGTTCCTACCCAGCGCCTCGGGGGCTGGAGCCAGTCGCAAGGGATCCTGGGGCGGCGGGGGCGCCGGAAGTCGCTGCCAGATGCCCTCTTCTCGCGGGAAACAGCTCCGCGAGAGAGCTGTACGGGTCGCAGTCAGGCTGCCATGTTTGGAGAAGCATCTTTGTTGGCCGGGGAGGGGTGTATTGGGCGCTTGGTTGGCCAGTGCTGTCCCGTCCCGTCCGTTGAGGAACTGAAGGTGTAGAGATTAAGTATTCAGCACGCAGTAGGCCTGTGGAATGAAAGAAAGAGAGGGAAGTGAGGGAGGCACTCCAGGATTCCCCTCGAGCCGCAGTCTGGCCCGCACCCGCCGTCTGAAACCATCTTCCTCCCCAAGCTTGGAGAGCCTCAAGGGAGGGTGGGAGGGGGACCCGACCCATCCCATCCCGGTCTGTGACCTCAGGCCTCGCCGCCACTCCACCCAAGCTCCCGAGCGCTTGGGCTCCAGACTGCCTGCAGCGCTGAAAGAGTTAACCAGGAACGCCTCCCGCTGTGGTTTTTGTGGTCGAAACCATGATTGCCAGGAGCAAATTTTTGTCGTGTTATTAAAAGTCAGAGCTACGCTGCTGGTGAATGAAAAGTTAAAAAGCCTCGTTAAGACCGGGCTGTAAAACAGGCCGACTGGGCCGAGAGGCCCTTGCGACGACCCTAAGGGCATCGGCGCCTGCCACTCCGTCTGCTGCCCTCTCCTAGTAGGAGCCCCCGGTCGGTGCCTGGAGCCCAGAGGGTCTTCAGGGGTCCACACGGAGGACGACGGGAAGGAAGAGTCTCAGGGCTGAAAATGCAAAGAGCGTATCCGAAGCACCCTTCGGTTAAAACAAAAGTAACAGCTAAGACTCAGTGGAAAAGACTGATGCTGGGAAGGATTGGGGGCGGGAGGAGAAGGGGACGACAGAGAATGAGATGGCTGGATGGCATCACCGACTCTATGGACATGAGTTTGAGTGAACTCCGGGAGTTGGTGATGGAAAGGGAGGCCTGGCGTGCTGTGATCGCAAAGATTCGGACACGACTGAGCGACTGAACTGAAGTCTTTACTTGAGCGCTGACTTCACAGGGGACACAGGGTCAGGTATTTGATAAGGACATCATTTCCTGTAACCCTCCCAGCACTTCAGTGAAGGATGGGAGCATAAATACAATTTTGCAAGTGAGGGGATTTCAGCTTGTCTCAGGCTCTCCAAGATCTTGCTGAAGAGCTGGGATCTTATAAGGGGCCAAAAGGATGCTTAGCACCAGTGTGTCACCCTGCTTCTCACCAGCATGGATGTTGAAAACTGATGAGATACTGCCACACTGTTAACTGTGCTTTTCTCTGAGCAGAGGAATGCGGGTGAATTATAGTCTCTGCTTCCAATTTTTCTGTATATTCCATGTTTTTATATATATCGTTTTACAAAGTGACCCTGTGTCACTTTTGAAATGAGGAGAGGGAGGAAAGAGTCATAATTTTTTAAAAGAGAATTATTGATTCACCTTAAAAAACAAAAAAACGGTATTTTCAAAGTGTGGTCCTTCGTCATCAGCATCATCACCTGGGAACTCTGTAGACATGCAGATTCTCAGCCCCACCCTAGAGCTACTGAATCAAAAACTCTGGGGGTGGGGTTCAGCAATATGTGTTTTAACAGGCCGTCCAGGTTATTCTGATGCATGATCAAGTTTAAGAACCATTGGCCTAGAAGACCTGGCAGAGGATGGGAAAGCAGGAGTTTCCCAATTCCATGCTGACCTGCAGTATAGTTGCTGAGTCAGCAGGCTGAGAGCTTGGTTCTGGGGTCATACCTGTGTTTGAGCCCAGCTCTGCAAGGTAGGAGCCCCTGGTGGCTCAGACAGTAAAGAGTCTGCCTGCAGTGTGGGAGACCTGGGTTCAATCCCTGTGTTGGGAAGATCCCCTGGAGAAGGAAATGGCAACCCACTCCAGTATTCTTGCCTGGAGAATCCCATGGATGGAGGAGCCTAGCAAGTTACAGTCCATGGGGTCGCAAAGAGTCAGATACGTCTGAGCGACTTCACTTTCCTTTCACTTTTCCTGCCAGGTACAGAGTGGGTAACTTTTGGATGGACTCTTTAACCTCTGTCAGTGTTTCTGCGTATGTAAAGGGGTGATAACATCCACCTCACAGGGTATGGATGCAAATGAAAAAGCACAAGGCCTGACTATAAAGTAACTTAGTTGCTTTTCTTCCCTTGTCTTCTTTCCCCTGTCTGAAACTCAAATTTTTGCATTTGTGGTGGTGGTGGTTTAGTCGCTAAGTTGTGTCCAATTCTTGAGACCCTGTGGACTGTAGCCTGCCAGGCTCCTCTGTCCATGGGATTCTCCAGGCAAGAGTACTGGAGTGGGTTGCTGTTTTCTTCTCCAGGGGATCTTCCCTACCCAGGAATCAAACCTGGGTCTCCTGCATTGCAGGCAGATTCTTTACCAACTGAGCTACAAGGGAAGCTTTGTTCCATTTATAAAATGGAACAAATAATTCTGGCTGGCTACCCAGGCCTCCCCCCCAACAACCCCATTCCTTTTGCCTCTTTAAAAGGGTCAGAGCAACTGATCTAGTGAAAGTCTTGAAGGGAAAGGCTCTCACCCGTATTTGGTGTTATTTCACTGGGCCTTCCTAGGTTTGCAAGAATGGGGAACTGTTGAGGGCAGGGGCAGCATGGTATTCACCTTTGTGTCCCAGCACCGGGCCTGCTCAGCAGAGTGAGTGAATGAAGGACGGGGTGTGGCGCCTTGGGTCTCTAGGTGGAGTGCACTTCTTTCACGTCTCAACCGGATAACAGAAAAGAATTAGGAAAATTGGATAGGAAATCAAGAGGAGAATATAGCATGAAAAAAAAAAATTCCCATCGAGGGAAGAATTTTCAAAGGGGAGAAAGTGAGTTTCTGGTATAATTAGAAAATGGCACATAATTAATTTACATGCAGCTAAAAGTGTTGGCTCTCGGTTAACTTGCCCACCTGGATCCAGATGATGAAGCTGGCAATGCTTGCGGCTCTTTATCTGAGAATCTCTGAGTCTCTGGTCTCCTTCTGTCAATAGTAGAAGGAGAAAGTGAGGCTGTGAGTTGTCCTGTAGTTTTCTAAGGGCTACCCCACAAAGTATTAGAATAATTCATGTTATTATGTGCTGGCACTATGCTGATTACTTTGCCTTCATTATCCCTTTGCATTTTCCAACAGTAATAGCTTACAAAGGTGTAAAGATTAAACAAAAAAATGACTTGAAATTGTTGGGCCAGCATCTGGCACTTGATAAGCCCTCAATGAATAATAGCTATCACAGTAACTCTGATGTTATTGCTCTCATCTTCTCCCATTTTTTTACTGGTTAGAAAGTTGAGGCACAGAGAGGTCAAGTGTAAAGTCACACAGCTAGTCATAGCAGAGTTGAAACTGGAACCAGCTCTGGCTAGCTCTGAGGCCCACTCTATAACTATTTACAAAGGTAAATACCATGTTGTCCCTGCCCTCAGAAGTTCCCAATTCTTGCTAACCTCGTCATTCAAACTGGGGTCATTATAGAGCCATTCCCTAAGCACTGCCATTTCCCCATTGAGGCCCCCAAGTGAGCCCCCAGCATGTGACAAGGCACATTTCACAACCAGTGCATCCAGAAACCAGATGGGCCACTTGCAAGCATGACAACCCTGGAGCAGTCTGCCATGCCCAGGGAACACCTTCCATGGGGATGACTGAAAAATGATTCCTCCATGAGCAGTTGTGGCAGGGCCTCCCCGTGGGTAATTAGTGAGTGTGATTGATCACAGCTGATGAGCTGTGTGGCTTACAACAGGGTTTGACCAGTCATTGGGTGTATCTGGGTGTTAACACCCAGCTCAGGCAGCCCCTGGAACTCTTCCTCCTCAGGCTGGAGGGAAGTGGGGCCCAGGTGCCTGAATCTGTCCTGTTTCAGGGACCTCCTTTAGTGGGGCTTGAGGCTGCCCCCTTGGTGGTGAGTTTTCTTCCCTCTTCTGTAAAATTAAGTCAGAGGGCTTACTTTTCCATCTCTGAATTATAGAAATGCCTTTGAGATAAGGTAATGATTGAGCTGAGTACTGGACAGGAAGCTAAGAGACTTGAATCCCAGTCCTACTCGGTGCTGTGTGTCCTTGGGCAAGTCACAGTTGCTGCCAGAGATTAGATTTCTAGGGACTTCCCTGGCAGTCCAGTGGTTAGGAGTCTGCGCTTTCACTGCTCAGCAGCTAGGTTCCATCCCTAGTCGGGGAACTAAGATCCCACATACTGGGTGATGTGGCCAAAGCAGACAACAACAGCAGAAACTAAGAGAGACTAGATTTCTGAAGTCTCTTGCACACTAACTGGAACACCCCCAAAACCCCCGCAACTAGTAGCTTTGCATTTACTTAGTCTCATTTGGATTCTTAAGTGGCTTGGCCAGAAAGCTGTGGGTATTCAGAATCTGAAAGGACTTGGGATGAAACCATGCTTCACCACTGTGGGCACTTCACCCCTCTAGGTGTTTGAGGAGACAACCTTGTCAAGGTTCCTGATGCTAGAAGACAGAGACCTCTGTTCTACGCCTGGTGCCCTGAGATACTAGCTAAGTAGCCTTAGGCGAGCCAGTGGCCTTCTCTGTGGCTCACCTTTTCCTGTTATCAAATGGGGATAGTCATACCCTCCCTCCCTACCCCACAGGAGCATTGCAGGATCAGAGATGATGACAAACGTATGAGAAGCATGTTGAAAAATAGAACACTCTATGCAAATATGAGGGATTGTCAAATCTCACACTTGAGTTTCCTCCTCAGTGGACTGGCCTTCCTTGATACAAGGCAATATTGCAAAAACCCTGGCTCACACCTGGCACACAGTAGGCGGACAATCTCTGGGAGCTGTCCCAGGCTTATGCCTTTGATCTTGCCTTTGATCTGGAAGGTCAAAAATCCTCCCACACCCATCTCCACATTTCTTCTTCCCCTCCACCTGTCTTTTCAACCAGCATCTAGTTATTCCCCAAAGTTGAAGCAGGTCAGAAGTCCTCTGGTTTCTTTTCCTTCATAGCTTTCTTCACCTGATAGTAGCTGTCCATTTGTTTTTGTGGTCAAATTAGTCTTGCCTGCCACTAAACTGCAACCTCTGTGACAATAGAGATCTTATTGTCTCGCCCGCCCAGGACAAAGCCTGGCACGTAGTATAATAAATATTGACTAATATTTATTAAAATGAGGCATAGATGGTTAGGTGGATGGATGCCACCCAGCTTTATTGTTTTTTCCCTCTCTTTTGCATCCCTTCTTAGAAACTAGTGGTTGGTGGAAAAGTGACTAGTCATGGAGTTAGATTCCAGGAGGCTGGCTTTGTAACTCACTGGGCCAGTCCCCTGGAACAGGTCACCTAACGTCTCTGTTGTCTGTTTTCTGGTCTATAAAGTAGAGATAATAATACATCATGTATGTTTGGAGGCTCCATGAGATAATGAATGTGAAAGTCAAGGCAAGGGGTTATTACACTGTCTCTTTTGTTTTTGACGTGGAACCTGGTTCACAGACAGGATGCTGGGAGAGGATGTTAATTTAAGAACCTCAGGCAATGTGTCCCCTTTACTCTCATTTGGGGGTTCTAAGAAAATGATGGTCATGATGATGATGATGGTGATGATGGCTGTTATTTACTAAGCGATTATTCTCTAACAGGCTCTAGGCTTAGCACATTTCTCATGTTAATACACTTAATTTTCCTAACAACCCAGAGATTATCCCCACTCTAAAGTAGCCAGCCCTGGTGACTCCATCACATGACTGTGTTCTAATTTTCTTCACAGCGCTTATCACTAACTAAAATTAACTCATTTACCTACTTGTTTATGGTCTGTCTTCCCCAATTAGATTGCAGATTCCATGGGAGCAGAGCCTTATCTGCCATGCTTTTGGCTGATTCCCCAGTGTCTAGAAGAGTCACTGGTTGGCACACACAAGACACTCAATAGACCCATTTAACAGATGAGAAAATAAGCCCAGAGAGGCGAAGTGCCTTACCCAAGGACACACAGTTACTTCGGTCTGTCAGGCTGTGACTCTGATGTTATAATACTTTCTCCCATGGTACTATGGATTCTTCTGTGCCATACCCTAGTGAAGATCTGATGACAAGAAGGCTGCCCAGAGTCATGTCCTCTCCCTCCACTCTCCTCCCGCATCCCCTTTTCACCTCTGTTAAAGAGCTCTGCTTTGGACAGGGACACCAACAGAGAGTTTGCAGAGGCCCGCAGGGAAGGTGACTGGTCTCCCCTCTTTCTTCTGGCTCTTTCTCCCACTAGTAGGGCTCACACCTTCCTGGAACCTTTTCACATCTGTTCCCCACCGGGCCCTCAGCCTTCAATTCTAATCTTTAGGAGAACGGGGAGCCAAACATTTTTAGATTTCAGTATTTGGCACATGAATCAATGCTAATTAACCTTGTCCATAGCCAGGTCTTTCTAGAAGCCAAATGCTTTGTCCTGGAACGTGACATTGATTGGTAGCGTGAACAGGCCTGGGAACCAGAACTCTGGAGCCCCACCCCCACCGCCCCCAGTGCCTGCCAGAAACTTCCAGTCACCTTGCTTCCTCACTTAGGCCCCCTTGCCTCGTGTGGGTGGGAATCCTTTTCTGTCTAGAGTGGAGGATTGGTTCCGTATATCCCAGAGGAGGGGAACTGCCGGAATAAGAAAGGCACTTGAAAGGAGACTAGCATGGGGTTAAGAGCTGCATCTTGGAGTCCAACAAGTCCAGGTTCAAGTTGTGCCTCTGCCGCTTACTAGCTGAGTGACCTGGAGGTAATATCACTTGAGTCTCAACTTCCCCAAAACCTATTGTGCAGAGTAGATAAGACAATGCAGAAAAATAGCTGTTGGAGTGGTATGCTGCTGCCGCTGCCGCTAAGTCGCTTCAGTCGTGTCCGACTCTGTGCGACCCCATAGACGCCAGCCCACCAGGCTCCCCTGTCCCTGGGATTCTCCAGGCAAGAACACTGGAGTGGTATAAACGCTAGTAAATGCTTGAGGTAGGGTAGCTGCTGTGTATCATGGAATCAGACTTTGGGGTTTCCACAGGATGGATTAGAGACCCTCACAAGCCAGAAAAGCCTCCCGGATAAACAGCAAACATTGTCTTTTCATTTCTGATGCAACTTTATCATTGTCTTCTAAAATTTAAATTTTGAATAGGATAAGACAACTGATAGCTTGTTAAAACTGATAAGGGTCATTCTACCAGAGTCAGCAAATTGGCCCTAGGAACAGCTACCCACTTCAGTATTTTGGCCTGGAGAATCCCATGGACAGAGGAGCCTGGCAGCTACAGTCCATGGGGTCACAAAGAGTCAGACACAGCTGAGCGACTTTCCCTTCACTTCCACATCTGCCAGCGACGTACAGGGTGACCATGTCTTGGACCACTTTGCAAGCGCTCGATGTCCAGCTCCAAGCTGGACTGAGAGCATGATTAATTTTTTGCACATTGCTCCTTTATTAGAAAGTATAAATGAGAAATTATTTCAACACCTGAAGACCAAACTACAGCCTAAGTTTCCATAGACTCAAGATTTTTGACATTCTGGAATGAGCTTTCTGTAACATATACCCTTTCTGTGGCATGCAAGCATCATTCTTTTTATATTAAACACTTGTTATGTTCCAGTGGTGAGCATTCTTCCTGGGATGGGGTCACTCAGTCCTCATTGTCCTACATGGCAGGTGCTTTTATTTGACTCATTTTGTAAACAAGGAATGGTGCTAAGTGCTGGGGTTCCCAGTTGACCCAGAGAGTGGGGTCCACCAGGCCTTTCCCTGTTCCTTCTGTGCCCCCTTGGTTTGGGAGTTCCATTTTGGCTGTGACTGGGAGGGGTTGGGGGCAGCCACCTGGGCTTGCTCTGTAAGTTCCTGTAACCCCAGGCCCAGGAGGCAGCTGGGAGGGGCCTTTTCTCACCTCTCCATCTTAAGGCCCATGATTTATCGTAGCAGAAACTTGGGGTGTGCCTCCCTCTCCATGCCCCTGGAGCAGGAAGGTTTCTGTCATTTCTCTTTCCTGTGTGACAGCTCCCTCTCCCTCCCTTTCAGAGCCTAATACCCCACACCCTGGGGCTCAGGGGGATGGGAGATACTGCCCTGGAAGAAGCCCCTGGGAGAGAGCCACCCCCCGGCCTGTCTGCGTGTGGGCCTGGCTGCTGTTCCCACTCTGTGTCTGAGAATGCGGGCTTGAGCTGTGGGGCAGCATGAGGGCACTTCCTGCAGTGTGATTTGTGAAGGCTCTCGCCCACCTGCCAGTCTGCCGCAGTGCCTGCAGTTCCATAACTAGAGCATTTTCCTGTTGTGGCAAGGATTGCCTTCTTGCACTGTGGGAAAGCAGTGTGGCTTAGTGGAAAGTGTGTGGCTTGGGTACTCGACAATCCCGGTTGTGTCATGGGCTAGTTGGGTGATTTGAAGGGCATTCTCTCCAAGTCTCAGGTTTCTCCATCTGTAAAGTGAAGCAAATGATCCTTACTTCTAATGTTCCTGTAAGGAGCCAAGCTGATGAGTGGAAAACATATATTAATAGCACAGTGAACGGTAGCTGACGTTACTCCTGTGTCCCTTAACACGGGAGAATCTGTGAGACTCACCTAGAAAGGGGGCATCAGGGCACCAGCAGACCAATCTGTGCCCACTTCATCTCCGGGGCTCTCTTTTCCTATCCTGGTTGTCTGCTGTTTCTCACCTACCACTCTCCCCCTGACATTCTTTGCTCTAAAAGCCAGAACTTCCTCACCTCTGTGCCCTTGCTCATGATTAAGAGCATGTTCTACATGAATGATTCACAACATGTGGTCCCCAGACTACCAGCATCAGCATTACCAGGGAACCTAGGGGTGGGGCCTGGAAATCTGTGTTTTAACAAGCCTTCTGTGCCATTCTGATGCAGCGAAAGTTTGAGAACACTATTCTGTATTACAGCAACATCCTGCTCAAGCTTGAATCCCCTCTGGGCCACTCACTAACCCACTAACTGGGACCTTGGGCAACTCCCTTAATTTCTCTGAGCTTCAATTTTCTCATATATAATATAGGAATGATAATAGTACCTGCCTCACAGGGTTGTTGTGAGAATTAAATGAGATAATCCTTAAAAAATGCTTATCTCAGTGCCTAAAACGTGGTCAATGTTTAGTGAAGATTAGACATTCTTTTTATCATCATCACCATTATTCTATATTATGTGAATATATATATAATATATATGTGAATATATATTTAGAATATACATGTATGTAAGTAAATATATAGAATATGTATATATTCTATATTCCTGGGACCCTCCCCCTGCATATTACATAAGTGGTATAATTCCCCATGTTGAAGGTCCTCCAAAGAGTCTTTCTTGATCACTTGCCTTTGAGCCCGTGTGGCTTGCATTTGTCCCTGTTTTCGGTGCAATGCCCAGGTTCTGCCTGCCTAGGAGTGCCCTGCAGCATTCCATTGCAGTTCCTGGCATCTGAGCAGCTGCTTGGGCACTGTACGATAAATGCTGGTCTGAAATGCCATTTGCCAAGACCGGGTCTGCCTACGGGCTTCCTCACTCTGGCTCCTGTGGCACTTGCCACATTCTCCCTCTGAGTTGAAATGATCTCCCGCCTTCTGTGTCTTTCACGGTCTTGAGGAGAATGACATCAGAACCCACGCTGAGTTATCTTTGCACCTTGCCATTGTTATTTCCTATCCTTGCTACACCAATTCCCCTTGAATAAGTATCTACCATGGAAGCATTTTCTTGAATCTTCTCTCAAGCCTTGCAAGGTTGGGATTGCAGTCTTCCTGTTGTAGCTGACGGAATTTAGGCCCCAAGCCTACGGCGTCTACATGGCAACACTTGGTGGTGATCCAGAGCAGTTGGCTCCAGAGTTTAGGTACTTTCTACTGCCCCATCTGTCCAGTGATGACAGAATAAGCACTTAAGTTTTGAAGGCTGGTAGCTCTCTGAATTCCTGAATGTTGGTCTGAGGCTGACCATTCACAGACCTTCTGCTGTGCACGCATGCTCAGTCATATCCGACTCTGCAACCCCATGGACCGTAGCCCGCTAGACTCCTCTGTCCATGGGATTCCCCAGGCAAGAATACTGGAGTGGGCTGCCATTTTCTTCTTCAGGGGATCTTCCTCACTCAGGGGTCAATCCTGCGTCTCTTGCATTGGCAGGTGGATCCTTTACCACTGAGCCACCTGGGAAGCATACGCATGCCTTCTGCCGGGACAGCCTAAACTTGACCTTCCTTACCTGCCTTTCAGTTTCAGATCTGTTCGGCTGCTAAAGAACGACCCAGTTAACTTCCAGAAGTTCCCCTACACTAACGAGGATGAGGCCTGGAAGACCTACCTTGAAAACCCGCTGACGGCGGCCACGAAGGCCATGATGCGAGTCAACGGAGACGACGACAGCGTTGCGGCCCTGAGCTTCCTCTATGATTACTACATGGTGTGTCCGCCCCCTCTGACTGAACATGCGTCTTCGCTTTCAGGCTTCATGGCTCTCCAGCCCCTCTGACCACCCCTAACCCTCACCGTTCACACCTCTGGGCCTTTGCACATGCTGGTCCCTCTGCCTGGCACACTCCCCTCTCCCCTGGCGAAACCCTACTCTCAGCTCTAAGTTACCTCATTCGTTCCCTGAAGGTGGGGAAGGCGTTCTGGGCTTTCCCGTTCTGTGCCTCCTCTGGGCACCCTCAGCAAGTACCATCATTTTCCGTGACGCCGTCTTCAGAAGCTTGCTGTCTGCTCATTGACTCCTCCATCTCACCTATGACACTGAGCTCCTGGGGGGCAGGAGCCATGTCATAATGACGACTGAGTCTCCAGCACCCCACACTGCCTGCCACTCAATACTCAGTCTGTACTGATTGAGTGGACCAGTTCCTTGCCACACGCACCACAGCGATTACCTCTAACCCACCATCTTCTTTCTGTCCCTTAGGTCATCCCTACCTGCCTATTCCAGCCCCACCTCCTAGAACATGCCTTCTGCTCTTGAGTGCATTCATTCCCTTCAGGGCCCTTCCCAAGGCCCAGCTTCTCTCGGGAGCCCTCCCCTCGTATCGCGTCTCCCTCTCCCGAGTGTCTCACTGTCGTTCATACCCTTGCTGCCATCGTGTGCGTTGTACCACCTCCTGATATGCCATCTTTTATTGTTCTCTAATTGTTTCTGGGGCCTTGACTTTGAGACTGTCAGTTCCTGAGAACAGAAATTAGGCCTCTCACATATGAGCAGTGTGCTTAAACCTATTAGGAGCCACAAGTACGTAACACACATGACATCACCCCCTTCCAGTGCCTTTGCCAGACACTGCTAATGGATTTCAACCGGTATTCTCACTGAAGATACATGAGACCACAGAATCTTTTCCAGCCTAGTAACTCCAGGCAACCCCTACCCATCTGTCTGAACTGTCATATGACAGCAAACTTTCTTGCTATCCCTGTGCTGGCTTATTGCTTCTAGAGACTTTCCCAAATTGGAGGCTAGGGACATGAATAGCTGATTGTTGTGATAACTGAGTCTGAAGTTGAAGATTTAAAGCCACCTTGTAAATAAACCTTCAAATTCACTGGCCCAAGAAGTAGTGTATTCTACACAAAGGAAGGCAAACTTTGCAAATTCAGAGACCAAGTTGGGGGGAGTGGTCTCAGATACAAAAGAAACCCCAAATTATCTCTCTGGCTTTGGGTTCTCACCTAGGAGTGGTATGGCTACCCTCCCTTCCCTTCTTCCAGAAGACTGATGTTGGAAAAGAAATTTGAATTGAATGTCTCAGCCTGGGGACCTGATAGGAGCCAGAATTCTAGGTCTGAGCTTAAACTCCAAACTGGGATATATTGCTTGAGACTGGTCTATAAAATAAAATCTAGCACTATCTCCCCTGAGCAAGAGTCCATTCCCAGGGCCAGAATGGTGGGGCCAGGCTCTGAAGGTGACACTTGCAATGGTTTATTGCAGTGAAGCATCCCGGGGATACACCTGCTCTCCACCCCCTTCCCAGAGCACATCAGGTCAGAGGAGCGCTGCGGATAGTAAGAGCACGGTCTGACAGTGTGGAAAGAGCGCCAGGTTGGGAGCTGGAGACCCGTTCCTACCACAAGCTGACCATGTGACTTTGGGCAGTATAGTCCAATAGGTGACCACTTACTATTTCTTACTGAATGCTGGACACTGTGTCAGGCACCTTTCCTCATGCTCTCCCATCAGTGTGATTAAAAACCCAGGTACTGACATCACTAGACTTGGTTGGAGCCCTTGTTCTGGCTTTGTTAGCTTTAGGGAGAAAAGACCCGAATTCTCTAAGATACAAGAATATTATAATTATAATCATGAGAGGTAACATTTACACAGTGCTCTCCATGTGCAAGGCGCTAGTCTAAGCACTCACAAAAATCCCAAGGGCTGGTATTCTATTATTCCTTTCATAAAGATGATGACAATAAGGTGCAGAAAGGCTGAGGGACTTGCCCAAGGTCACACAGCCAATATGTGGCAGATCTAAGAACTGCACCCAGGAAATCTGGATTCAGTCTGTGCTCCTAATCACTGAGATGATGAAGCCTCTCTGGACTTCAGTTTTCCTCGTGCATGTAATGGGACAGCATTAGTAGACATCACAGAGAGGTTGTAGAGATTAGATTAGAGCACACAGAGAAGCCACTTAGCACAGGGCCCAGTGCTTAGGAAGCACTCCATTAAAAAACAGTGAGCATTGTCTTTATTAATAAATCTTCACAGCCCACTTGAGGGAGGGATTGTCATTCCCCACTTGACATGAAGAAACTGAATCTCAGAAAAGCACAATCATTTATTCAGAGTCACACAGCACTTTTAAGTGGTAAAGCTAGAACTTAAGCTCAGCCTGCCTGCCTCCAAATCCCATGATTCCTAAGTGCTAATCTCAGGGTACTTCTTCCCACTCTGTAACTTGGGGCTCAGACTAAATGGTCTGCTAACTCAAAGGACTGGCAGGTTTTCTCCCAATAACCAAGGTAGCTCCCCTGCATGGCCAAGTCCCCCTGGAGGGGGTTGAGGCTCGTGACAGTCAGATCTTACCCAAGAGCCACACATAAATCCTTTCTTCCTTTCTTCTCAGGGCCCCAAGGAGAAGCGGCTACTGTCCTCCAGCACTGGGGGCCGGAACGACCAAGGCAAGAGGTGAGGCTCACCCTCGCCACCATCCCTGCCCCTCTGCCCTTTCCTGCCCCCTCCCCCACCTTGGGCCCCTTATCCGCTGGGCACAGGGGGCACAATGCCAGTACTAGGGTCCATGGTACCCTTGTGCTTAGTCGCTCAGTTGTGTCCAGCTGTACAACACCATTGTCCATGGGGGATTCTCCAGGCAAGAAATACTGGAGTGGGTTGCCATGCCCTCCTCCAGGGGATCTTCCCAACCCAGAGATTGAACCCAGGTCTCCCACATTGCAGGTGGATCCTTTACCGTCTGAGCCACCAGGGAAGTCCACCATACCCTTAGGGGCCCACAAAAGTATTTTATCTGTTTTAAAATCAGAAGAAAAGGATACAATCCATCCTGGATTGTATTTGTATTTATACTGAGGATTGTAAAAGGTTTTTTAAACTATTTTTAATGGAGGAAGGGACCTATGATCGCAAAAGAGACTGGGGCCCACATTGTCACAGTGAGACCCTGCTTGAGTGCACGTGTGCACACACACACAAGTGCCTGCGGGCCACGTGGCTAAAGTTTACTAAAAACAAACTTCAAAGCCACAGTGGTGGAAAAACCCTGCTGGAAGCTTTTCTGTCCTAGCTTCCAAACCCTCCCTGGAGCCTCAAGGGGAGGGGACACCTATGTTCCCATATTTCTTTCCGTAGGCTGTCCTGGGCCTCTGCCTGGCACTGGTGCCTCGGGGCATGGATGTTCCTTTTCTTATAGAGCAGCTCAGGCCATACTCATGGCCAGATGGGCACTGGAAGGATACCGCCCCCCTTTCTCTACTTTTCCTTACTCCCAGTAGGCAGTGCTTCTGCTGGGAAACCTTCTGGGCCTCTCCCTTCTGGAAAGCCCAAACTGCTAAGGCAGGCGTTGAGGTGCTTGCGGCTGGCTCAGGGCCTTCCACTGCTACAAACAGTGGGTTTTTGTGCATGACGTTTCCCTCAAAACTAATTTTTTAAAAACGTTGTCAGCTTTTCTGATTGTAAAATAATACCTTCTGGTTATAAAGTATTCAAATTCTATAGAAATGTATAAAGTTAGAAAGGAAGGAAGGAGGAATGAATTGGTAGGTTATGTAATGTATTTGTTCATTTGAAGAAAATTATTTATAGGTATATGACAATTTTAGGGAAATTATGAATAAATAAATAGAAAAGTCTAAAATGAGAAAGCTCAAGTTAATATCATAACTCCAGTAGCAACAGAGGTTGTTCTAAGAAAACTTATCATAGTAAAATATTTGACCACCCATCAAACAATATTTGTGTAGTTATAACAACTAATTGTTGAAATGATTTTAAAGTTTAGTTTGCTTTTTAAAAGCAAATTTGAAGTAGTAATAAAGTAAATACCCATCCTGAGGCTGGCCCTTGAGAGTCATCCTGAGAAGGATGGTGGTGGAAAGGGAAGACTGCACAGCTACAGGAGGGCGCCCGTCGACAGCAGAATCATCTCCTAATGAGGTCTGTGTGTTCCCTCCATGTCTCTGATTCTGTCACTCTCTGGGTCTCGGGTGTGAAAATAGTTTATCTGACTCTTTGACAAAGTGAGGAGTGTGTGCAAAAATTCTTTGGATTCTGTACAATGAAATGCATTAAAGACACTGTTATTTTTGCTTAAAAAGTAAAAAAGTAAAAGTTTCTTGCAGTTCTACTGTCTTGTTTCCCTTCATAGTTCAGGGTATATCCTTCCAGACCTTTTTCTCAATGTACACTATCTGAACTCACAAATGCCCACTCTTACCTTCGCCAGGAATGACCCAGTACAGTTATTTTAATGTGGGGACATTAGACTCTGGGTAAGGAATGAATAAACTCTCAGTTTTTTAAATTACCAAGTACTGAAATGGATAAAGCAGGCATTTGCCCCCGAACCTTGATCCTGTACCTGGTTCCTCCCTGCTTCTCCCTGTGACACGTTGGGCCCGCTGCAGTATCTCATTCCAGGCATGTTGGGAAGACCTAACATTACCTCGGATTAAAGAAGTCAATATGCCAGTGTGATGGTCAGCCTGCAGTCCAGTCAAGGACCCCCTCCAGGCTCCTAGAAAAGAGGTGTGCCCACTTATCCCACCTCTCTCTCCTCAGGTACTACCATGGCATGGAATACGAGATGGACCTCACCCCCCTTGAAAGTCCCACGCACCTCATGAAATTCCTGACAGAGAATGTGTCTGGAACCCCGGAGTACCCAGATGTGCTCAAGAAGAATAACCTGATGAGCGTGGAGGGGGCTGCACCCACGCCGGGCAAGGCAGCTCTTCTCCCCGCAGGCCCCAGCAAGCTGGAGACCGGCTCTGTGGACAGCTACCTGCTGCCCGCCAGCGACGTGTATGATAACGGCTCCCTCGGCTCCTTGTTTGAGAGCGTTCACGGGGTGCCTCCCACACAGCGCTGGCAGCCTGACAGCACCTTCAAAGATGACCCACAGGAGGTGAGGGCCCACGCCCACACCCCTGCAGCATCCTGGGTGCATGCGGGTATGGGAGGAGAGCAGACAGGGAGGTGGTCAGAGCTTTGGAATCACCGGGAGGAAGAGCCCTCGGGCTGAGGCAGGGCTGCCGTGTGCGTTTGTCCAGGCTGTGCCCTGTGCGGCCTTCACAGCTGTATGGAGTGGCCCTGGGTGAGGTCCCAGTGGAACTGAATGTGAGCATATATTTTCCCTGGATTGTGTTTCTCTGCAGTCTCTACTCTTCCCAGATATCCTGAAAACCTCCCCAGAACCCCCGGGTCCAGAGGACTATCCCAACCCCAAGAGGTAAGTGAGCCTCTCTGGACCCTTGAGCACTGGACAGTGGGCAGGGGACTGCAGACAGCTGTACACCGTCCCCAGAGCAAACGTCATCACCGAACGAAAAGAGAGACGTGGAGGCATGTAAAAGAAAAGAGTGATTTCCACATCCCTTTCCCAGGTTGCGCCCAGCAGCTCAGAACTGAGCTCTGTGTCAGAAAACCAAGGTTCCATTGTGTCCTGGTCTGCCTGTGACTTGGTCACCCCTCAGGGCTCTCTCATTTCCATTATTCGTTATTCAGGAGCGTTGTGTCTCAACAAAGCCATTAAACAGAAGCCCTAAAAATGAGGAAATGGAGGCCCCAGGAAGTAGAGTGATTTAGTGAGGTCACGTGGTAAATCCATAGCAGAGCCGCAGGTTTCCTGCCCCACTGCCCGCTGGGATACGCCATCCAGCCTGGGAGCCCAGCCTCAGGGTCCTCTCCCGCCTCCCTGCAGCGACTTTGAGTACACCCTGGGCTCCCCCAAAGCCATCCACATCAAGTCGGGCGAGTCACCCATGGCTTACCTCAACAAGGGCCAGTTCTACCCTGTCACCCTGCGGACGCCAGTGGGTGGCAAAGGCCTTGCCTTGTCCTCCAACAAGGTCAAGGTACGGTGGCTGCCCTGGGAGTGCTTGGGAAGCGGGTGGGGTGGTCAGGTCAACCCTGCCTGCCGGGGTCTCCAGGGAGAGGGTGCTGTTAGAGGACTGCCCGTTGCCAGGGAGAGGGGCAGCCCAGCCGAAGGGCAGGGCCGCCTGACCCCGGCTCCGGGAAAGGATAAGGCTGCCCGGGCCTCTCCTGAGGCAGGGGGTCACGGTGACCGATGTGCTTGCAGAGTGTGGTGATGGTGGTCTTCGACAATGAGAAGGGCCCGGTCGAGCAGCTGCGCTTCTGGAAGCACTGGCATTCGCGGCAGCCCACCGCCAAGCAGCGGGTCATCGATGTGGGTGAGAGCCTGCTCACTCCCTCCACCCCAGCGTCTCGCTCTCTGACTCTCCGTCTCACACCTCTCTCACACGCACACGCGCACAGACACGCCAGTCAGGCCTTTCCTGCTGTCCCCCTTTTCCCCACCCCCTTCTGACCTCTGCAGGGCTTATTTCTGACTCCAGCCGCCTGCCTGGCCCCTGTCTCCAGGTCCTAAGCTGTGGGGTTTTCGGGGATTTGCATGTTGACTGGAAGCAGTGACCTCTTTTCTTTGTTGCTTTGGGATAAACAAGGCTCTGGGGGCCCCAGGAGTACCATATAAACAGACCCCTGGGGTGCTGGCTGGCCTGTCCCCATCAGGGGTCTTGGCCAATTGGGATACAAATGCATGAGATAACTGAGAAGGCAGCTGTTGAGTTGGGAGCTGGAAGCACAGAGCCAGCTCTGCTTTGGAAGCTGGACACTTCATGCTTCGTCGTTGGGAAGAGAGCTAGGGAAGGCCTGTGTGTGCCACCAGTTCCAGCGCTAAGACAGGTGGGAGGCGCAGCCCATCCTTGGGTCTCCAGGCCCTGGCCCTGTCACTCTTTTCCTGGCTGTGTGACCTGTATCACCTCCCCTTCCTGAGCCTCGGTTTCTTCAACTGTCACCTGGGAAAATACCAGCTCTGCCCCATCTGCCTGCCGTGCAGTTTCTGCCTTGGAGCCACGTGTGCTAGAGAACATGACACAAATAGGGACGATTCAGTGACTTCTCTGAGAGGCCAGATGGCAGTGGTTAGGAGCCTGGGCTCAGGAGCCAGAGAGAACTGACCTCCAGACCTTGCTCTACCTCTTATTAGCTGTGACCAGACCTCTCTGAGCTTTGTTCTCCTCATGTGTAAGCTGAATATTCATAGCATTGTTGTGAGGATTAACTGAGGGCTTGCCGTATTATAAGTGTATAGCTCAGTTCAGTTCAGTTGCTCAGTCGTGTCCGACTCTTTGTGACCCCACGGACTGCAGCACGCCAGGCCTCCCTGTCCGTCACCAACTCCCGGAGTTTACTCAAACTCATGTCCATTGAGTTGGTGATGCTATTGAACCATCTCATCCTCTGTCGTCCCCTTCTCCTCCTGCCCTCAGTCTTTCCCAGCATTAGGGTCTTTTCAAATGAGTCAACTCGTCACATGAGGTGGCCAAAGTACTGGAGTTTCAGCTTCAGCATCAGTCCTTCCAGTGAACACTCAGGACTGATTTCCTTTAGGATGGACTGGTTGGACCTCCTTGCAGGCCAGGGACCCTCAAGAGTCAAGTGTACAGGAGTACTGTCATATATTTAATGTGACAAATTCAGTACTGGTCGTGCTGATTTTACTATGGTTATGACTGCCACTATGACTGCGATTACCATTTTACCTGGGAGATCTCCTAAATCACAGTCCCACTGAAAAGAATAAGCTCCACCCCAAAATCATGAGGGCCCTGGCCTAGTTGGCAAAGTTAAGGAGTCCCTCTGGGATTTGGGCAGATCTCCTTCCCAGGCTGGACCCAGTTTTTCCATCCGTAGCCCAGGGCACAATGAAAAACTTCCTCCCTAGTTTGAAGCATGGTTCCTGGGGGAGAGGATCCAAGTCCCTGCCAAGAACAGGGTCCGGCCCCTAATGACCCCTCCCCGTGGTACCCCCAAATCCCTTGTCTCCTGACTCTCCTCTGGTCTCCTGTGGTTTCAGCCGACTGCAAAGAAAATTTCAACACTGTCCAGCATATTGAGGAGGTGGCATATAATGCGCTGTCCTTCGTGTGGAATGTCCATGAGGAGGCCAAGGTCAGTGCTGGGGGCATGGCTGGGATGGAACTGGTCTGCCAGCAAGTCCCAGGAAAGGACTGTCCCTAGGATTGTGGTAGCTGCTCCAGTGAGGGCACCAGGGAGGAGGCAGGATATGCGAGTGAAGGAGAAGCACAGGCTCTAAGCTAGAGTGGCCGGGCCCTTATCCCACCTCCGTGACCTCGGACAAGTGCCTTAGCTGAATATTGGGAGTATCAGCTTAGCGTGAGCGGATAGGTTGGCATGAGGCTCAGGTGAGATGAGAGGAAGGGAGAGCCCAGCCTGGCGCAGAAGTGGTGGCCATTGTTATTAGTCCAATCCACCTATTTGCCAGATGGGAAAACTGCATCTTGTGCAAGCCACACAGCAAGCCGCTGCTGCTTGGATTTCCTGACATGTGGGCCAGTGCAGAGTGTTGCAGGAGAAGTGCTGTGGAGTCTGGTAGATGGAGGCTGAAATCCGTTACCTCACTCATGGAGCCTATGGGAAGGGAAGTGCAATCTGCCTCCTAGAGCTGTGGTGAAGATCCGAGGAGATCATGCAGGACGGAGCAACGGGCACTTTGTATGCCAAGCCCATTGGAGAGGCCTGAGAAATGGAGCCTCTGGCAATATCTTTTTCATACCTGTGATGAAGCCATGTAGTGCTTGAGACCAGCCTCACACTCACCGGTGCTGCGGGTCCCTCTGTGTCTCGGGCTTCTGTTTGGACAGGTGGTATTGTGGAAAGGGCACTAGTCAGAGGGTCAGGGACTGGGTGACCTTGGGCCTGTCCCTTCACCTTTCTGGGCCAGGCTTACCCCATCAGACCAAGTTTGGGTCAGGCTCATGGCAAAGGCCCTTCTGGCCTGGGAAAGCCGGGGAGCTTATCCTGCCTCCCCACCTCCCCGCCTCCTCTCACGGGGCGATCCAGGCTGCCCGGAGAAAACCAAGGTGAAGGGGCTCTGAAAACAGCTAGGAGAGGCACAAAGGCAGGGATTATTATTATTCAAACAGACACCCGGGACTGGGGAGGAGCTGGGGCCTCCAGTTCAGGGAGTGGGGGAAGAGTTTCGTGGGAAGGGAGAGGTGGGTTTCGGTGGGGATTTTCTCACAGCCTCTTAAGCCCCCAGGCTTGGGTCTTTGTCAGGTGTGAGTTGGGTGGGGGCGGCATCAGGGCTGAGCTGGCTGAGGGGGAGGTATGTCTGGCATGCATCTGGGGGCCTGGCCCCTCGCAGCCAGGGAAGGAAGGGGGTCTGCTCCAGCACCACCCCACCCCCACTTGTTCAAGTCAGGATAACTTCCAAGAGAGGCGTCCCAAGGAATAGGGGCCAGTATGGAGTGGGGTCTGGCCTGGTGTTCCACAGAGAATCCAGCAGTAGGCAGTGAGTAGGTGAGCTAGCTAAGAGACGTCCAGCTAAGACTGACCCCAGGCTGCCAACAGCTGGACACAGGCTTCTGGTTGAGACTCCATCTGTCCCACTCACAACAACAGTTACAAAATATCCAAGCCACCTAGGTATTCTGCCACCCTCACAGCCACAGGAGGTAGGTTTAATTGTTCCCATTTTGCAGATAGAGAAACTGAGGCTCCATGAGGTTCAAGGACTTATCCAAAGCCGCATGGCTTGAGGGGCTGAGTGGTCCCATGTCCAGGCTCATTCCTCTCTGCCAGCCTGCCCAACTCCCTGTGGAAGCGTTAGCAAGTCACACGCATGCTCAGAGCCTCCATCTCCTCAGCTGTAGAACAGGGGTGACTGGTTCAGCCATGGCTAGAGCTGGTCGTTCAGGTGCTAGGGGCATGGACCACCCTCTGTGGCCCTGGGCAGGGCCAGCAGGAAAGTATCTTCTGAGGCTGGCGGGGAGGGGATTTGGGCCCTTCTCTACCTTCTTGCTCTGAGTTACAAAAAAAAATGATAATAAAATAAAAATGAGGCTCTGGATTTTAAATTCCTAAAGGACCCTTAATCTCTCTCCCAGGCCCTTGACTCTTTGGGCTCCCCTTGGCATTCTAGCAGGAGCTGCACTGTCCACTGGTGACACTCTGAGCTCAAACTCTGGTTCCCTTGTATGCTCCCTGTGTTGCCCTCGGACAGCAGCCCCCTCGGAGCATGGGTTTTCCCTGGAAAAGAGAGGTGGAGAGGTTTGCCTTCCAGGGGCGCTGTGAAGCTGAGGGTGCCCACTCGGCGCCCAGCAGGCTCCATGGTATGCAGGGAGGTTATGGGGCCGCAGGTCCTGTGACCCAGGCCGGCTGTTTAGCGAGCTCCCTCCGCTGTCCCCAGGTGTTTGTTGGCGTCAACTGCCTCAGCACAGACTTCTCCTCACAGAAGGGGGTGAAGGGAGTCCCCTTGAACCTGCAGATCGACACCTATGACTGTGGCTCCGGCACCGAGCGCCTGGTACACCGTGCTGTCTGCCAGATCAAGATCTTTTGTGACAAGGTGGCTGCGCGGACCCTCTGCGGGGCCCTGGGCGGGCGGGCCAGCCCGACCTGCGCGTGCTCGGCCGCTCTGGGCGCAGCAGTGTCTGCTTCTCGCTCTCTGAGTGCCTCTATCTGTCGTTTGTCTGGCTGGCTCTCTGCACGTGTGTTTTCCTCTGCTCAGCCCTTCCTCTTTCTGCGCGTCTCCGTCGGTCTCTGTGCAAAGCCCTCCAGGTGTCTTTTTCACGTCTTTCTTCTGGTCTCTTCTGAGCGCCTTCTCTTTCCTGTTTCTTTCTCTGTTCCTCTCTCCCCACACCTCTCTGTCTCCCTGTTTTTCTTTCTCTGCCTCTCGGTTTCTCTCTCCCAAGGCTTTGCTGACCTCGGACAGGGCTGGGCCGCGCTGGGTCATGCCGAGTGCTGGTACCTTCCCGTTTCCTGATCCCACCCTGGGAAGAAAGCAACCCCAGAAGTCCCAGAGTTGAGAGGAAAAGCAGCCAGCCCTCCCGAGACCAGTGGTGACCCCCAGCCCCCTCTCTCCTACAGGGAGCCGAAAGGAAAATGCGGGATGATGAGCGGAAGCAGTTCCGGAGGAAGGTCAAGTGCCCCGACTCCAGCAACAGTGGTCAGTGGGCCTGGGCTGGGCTGGGTTGGCGTGAAGGAGAGAGGAGATGGGCAGAGGGCAGAGGCATGAACAGAGGGACCTCAAGGCACAATGCCTTCCTTTTTCCATCAGGCATCAAGGGCTCCCTGCTAGCTGGCTTCAGGGGCAACGAGACCACCTACCTGCGGCCTGAGGCGGACCTGGAGACCCCACCAGTGCTGTTCATCCCCAACGTGCACTTCTCCAGCCTGCAGCGTCCTGGAGGGGTGAGGGTCTTGGGCTAAGAGAGGGTCTGGGCCTCTGGGTGGGGCCATCTTAGCAGAGACCGGCTGGGAGCAACCTGCCACTTAGCAGGACAGGCCAAGTTAGAGGTTGATAGGTCCTGGCATCACCAAAATGGAAATATCTTTGCTGAATCCCGGGGACTCAAAAAATGTATATATGGTCATATAAGTTCAGGGACCTTTTCTACTGAAGAGAGTTCGTGAAAAATGAACTTGATACCCATTGAAATGTTCACTCTTGAAGCATACACAGGAGGTTTCTAACGTCTGAGCCCCAGGTTAGACCGCAGCTGTGTCAGAGCTGGGTGGATAATGATCATCCCAGCAATGCTTGTGAGGCTCACTTTACACTAGGCGCTGCTCTTAGAGCTTTCCACGAGTCCTCTCCTGAACCCTCACTTCCTCCTTATTAAGTAGGTAATGTCGTTCTCCCTGGATTCACCAGGTGGAAACTGAGACGTTGAGACCAAAATTACACAGGCCATCGCAGAGCCAGGACTGGAGCCCAGACAACCTGGGTTCAGAGACAGTGCCCGTCACCACGGGTCACACCACCTCTCAAGATAGGGAGCTGCTCACCAAGCACCTTGACCAGCCAGCCCTTTGCTGCGTCATCTTGTTTCTCCATCACAGGCAGCCGTTGAGGTAGAGGCTGTTATCCCCATTTTCCCCAACAAGGTCACACAACAAATCAGCAGCAGAATCAAGATCCCAGAGCCTGCCTGTTAGTTTGCTTCCATATTACACAGTTTGACCATTTCCACCCATTGAGCTCCCCCCCATTTAGGTGGGAATGTTTACAGAAATGACCACCTGTTCACAAAGGTGTTCAGTGCATTGACTCCAAACAGTAACACAGCTTATGGAGCAGCCAGTCCTGATGTCGGCCTTGGCACACATTTAAAGCCTCCCTATGTCCACCACACCCCCTTCTCTGCCCTGAAGTAGTTCTGTGGTCCCGATAGCACAGGAGGCTGCATTAACCCACTCTCTCCCCCTAACCCCAACCAGAGGCCTCAAGTAGGGAGACGCCCACTTGAGGGGTGGAAGCCCCCGTGGCCAGGCTGACAGCTCTCCTGTGGGAGGAGGAAGTAGGAGACCAGTCCTTGTGCCTGTGAGCCTGAGAGAGGGGACCCGCCGAGCGGAAAGTCCCAGTTCTGCCTCCTGGGGGCTGCCCTGGAGACGGCCCTCTCGGGGCCTGGGTGTCTTACCCCGCAGGACCAGTGATGGCTGCACCAGACGGACAGTACCAGGTGCACAGGAGGGCTCAACAAGACTGCCTGTGCCCCTTCCACTCGTTTTGCCTCAGCTCCAGCTGCCTAGTTGACAGCTGCAGGCCAGCCTGCCTTCCTAGCCCTCCCGGGTGAGCGGGGACTCGCTGACTCTGCCGCCATTCCTTTAGCACTGCGTGTGTTCACCGAGTCCCGACTCACCCAGGTTGGACTTGGTTCTTCCTTTCAACTCAAGGTCTTAGCTCACTTGAGGGGACTTATCTGAGGAGAACGAGCTGGAAAGGCATTAGAACTGCCTCCTCCCGCAGCCCCCCACAAAGATTGTCCCAGAAAGCCTCCAGCAGCTGAGGGCTCGCCTCGTCTTCGTGTGTGTGTGTGTGTGTGATGGAAAACATCCCTCTCTCCCTTGCAGGCAGTGCTCTCAGCAGGACACGGCAGCTCCAACAGGTATGGAGAGAAGCAGCCAAGGGCCTCGCCTCCCTGCTGCCGCCCCTCGTTTGCTCCCAGCCTGCCCTTCCCTTTGCTGTCCCCCAAGCCAGAGGCTGGCCCAGAGGATGTACCTGGGAGAATCTGCCCCCAGCCCCCAAGCTAGACTCATGCTCCTTTCTCACTGAAACTGCCCGAGTTTTTATGGGTTTGTTTTATTTGAAAAGTTGGCGAATCTTTGGCGGGACACCTGCTTGTAAAACGGGAAAGAAAAAGCCTGTGAGATGGTGCAGATTTGGAGCATGAGGAGGGCAGCAGCTGTGTGGGAGGACTCAGGGGAAACCACCCCGCGCCCCGCCCCAGCAGACACAAGAGGCCTGGGGAGGAGCCAGGCCCTCAACCTTCAGCCCAGGACGGGCCTCCGTGTCCTTCCCTCTGTCAGCTACACTCACCGCTTTCACCGCTTTCAGCTTCGCCTAGAAATCTGTCAGAGGAGGAAAATGGGCTCATGAGGATGAGGCAGATATGCGAGACAGCATGGAATAGAGCCTCTGTAAACAGGAAAGCACTTTATGAAGATCACGTATTGTTGGTATCAGTCTCTTCCGTATAGAAGGAAGTACTTTCACACCAAATTATGTCACTTATCACCTCACAACAGCCCCAGTGAGTCAAGCAAGCAGGGGTTATTGCTTCACTTTATAGACAAGGAAACTGAGGCTCAGAGAAGTGAAGTGACTTGCCAAAGGTCCCACAGCTATAAGTTGGCAGAGGCAGGCTGAGACCTACATCTGACCTACTCCAAAACCCACAAGCTTCCCTCCTTCCACTGACTCACATCCAACTTGATTATTTCAAAAAAGAATAATGTTGATGATGAAACAGTAGTCCGTATTTATCGGGGCCCTACTGCAGGTCGCACAGTGTTCTAAAAGCCACACAACTTTAGGAAGCGCCCCATTATAGACAAGGACCCTGAGAAGCTGTCACCCAGCTATGGAGGGGCAGGGCTGGGATGTGAACCCATGCAGGCCAGCTCCAGAATCTGCTGCTAGACCTCTGTCCCACTGCTTTGCGCCCACCTTCTTAGGGTCTTCTTTATCTCTGGGGCCCGTCAGCCTCTGGGATCCCCCTGGGTTCCTCACAGGCCTCTCCCTGCCTTCCCCACAGGCTGTCTCTGAAGCGCACCTGCTCGCCCTTCACCGAGGAGTTTGAGCCTCTGCCCTCCAAACAGGCCAAAGAAGATGATCTGCAGAGAGGTAGCTTCCCGCCCGCCCCATTCGTCCTCTGAGTCCACCCCCGCCCCAGCTCCCTACAAGGCCTCCCCAAAGCCTCTACCTGATCCTGGTCCAGGAAGCCAGGGTCATACCTGCCCCAGAAGGGAGGGCCTCAGGGGTTCTTTACTCTCTGGGACTGGGGCTGGGCCAGGATTTGAGAGAGGGGTGGACAGCCACGGAGCTGGAGGGCTTCTGCCTGCTCTGACCTTGTTGGACGTGGGTGTCCTGGGGCAGCCGTAAGGCAATGGCTTGTGCTGTTGGGCAGTCTCCCCACTTTCTCTAATAGGGGGAGGAGTGGGTGGGCTTTCCATACCTGACATTCTGGCTTTGACACAGTAAATCTGTGACTTCTTGGGAGAGAGGGACTGGAGCTAACCATCAAGAAGAAACCAACCAACTACGATCAAAAGCTTCTTGCTCCCTTGAACTAAGCCTTGCACCCTACTTGGTGTCATATCAATACTTCCCACAACGACTCTGAAATAGCGGGTGGAGCTGCCTCTAGGTTCCATCTGGATAAGATGGGGCTTAGTGATGTTAAAAGAACTTCTTCAAGGTCACAGAGCTGGCAGGTAGCAGGGCAGGGATTCAAACCCACCAGAATCAGCAGAGTCTGAGGAAGTGCAGGGATCTACAGAGCCAGGTGGGGTGTTTCCCAGCTGGGAACACACCCTCATCAAGGATTTGCTCTTTTTGCAGAAATTAGTCTTGGGTTAGCCCCCTAGATGTTCCCTTGTACCTCTAAAAGCCACCCCTTTGCTTCTCAGTTCTGCTGTACGTGCGGAGGGAGACTGAAGAGGTATTTGATGCCCTCATGTTGAAGACCCCAGACCTGAAGGGGCTGAGGAGTGCGGTAAGAGGCCTAGCGGACCCCGCCCTGCCCTGGCTGCACCCCACTCTGCACTCCCATCTCCCCACCATTCTTCACCAATCCAGTTCTGATTTCCCACAGGAAGACTCCAGGAAGGAATATTCTGGAACGTTGACTTTCTGCTGGCCCACCCATCCCGCCCCATCTGAGGGCGCCTGTGGGGCCTGGCTGTGGGGTGGGGGTGTGGGGAGGTGTGCCTCTGAGATGTTATCTCCCAACCAGACCCTTGACTCCACCCGGGGAGCCACACACACCATAAATCCTGCTTAATCTGATGCCTGCTGTCTGACAGGCCAGAGCTTTTTGTTGGCTTTGCAAACCTGTTTCTGTTTTAATGGGAATGAAACCCCAAAAGGCCAGGCCCCAAAGATACTCTTCTTTTTTTTTTCTTTCTCAGAGGGCCTCATTTCTCCAGTTTGTGGTTGGCCAGGGAGGCACTGGCTGGGGCAGCTAAAGGTGGTGTCTGGGCAAAGAGACCTTCCCCAACCCCCTAAAGTGCCAGAGAGTGGGTGAAATAGCCCTAAAGAAAACCCACAGCAGCTCTGTGGTTCAGCTAAAAAACTGAGCAAACACAGCGCCCCCTCCCCGGCCCCGCCCCGGGCCAGCTGTGCTGACGGGTTGAACCACACAGGAAAGCCAGGTGGTTCTAAGATGTCAGGATGGGGAAGGAAAATGAATGAAAAGCACAGCTACCTTTGACTGATGACCCACTGTGTGGCAGGCATCCTGTCAGGCTCGCTGCGTTTGCGAGCTTACTGCATTGATTTAACAACCCTGAAAAGTGGGTGCTGGTAATGATCTCCTCATTTCCCATAAGGAAATAGTCTCCCAGAGGTCAGGTGACTTGCCGAGGTTGCTAGAAGTGACCGAGCTGAGGCTCCAAACTTGAGCTCTCTCCACTCTGCTGTGTTACCCTAGTCTCTTCACACTGCGTCAGCCCGGCTTGGCACCAGGCCCAGGAAGTTGGGCTCACAAGAGATCTTTAACGTCATTAGGATAGAGATCTGGGTCTTTAGGTTGAAAGTCAAAGTGAAAGTGAAGTAGCTCAGTAGTGTCCGACTCTTTGCGACACCATGGACTGTAGCCAACAAGGCTCCTCCCTCCATGGGATTGTCCAGGCAAGAATACTGGAGTGGGTTGCCATTTCCTTCTCCAGGATATCTTCCTGACCCAGGGATCGAACCTGGGTCTCCCGCATTGCAGGCAGACGCTTTAACCTCTGAGCGTTGGATAGACCTTAAGGGGTCAGCTCCCCTTCTGGAGCCCAAACTCTCTCCTCAGTAACTCTTGCAAGTAGATGCCCACTCCTGACTGTCTGCATCAAGGGTGAGGGGCTCATTGCCTGTGGGGCAGCCAGACAGAGCGGTTGTCTGTACAGTATATAGTTGGAAAGTTCCTGAATTCTTGCTTAGACTGACTCGAGACCTTCCTGAGAGCGTCTGGCCACATTGCCATTACAATATGTAGTGTGAGAACTTTTCTTGCCCGGAGCAATCTCTGTCAGGGCAGAGACCAGCTAAGGAGCCAAATTGGCTCCTCTTCTTTAGGAGAGAGAGGAAAGGCCCAGAGAGGAGGACTTGAGCCTCGAGCCTGTGGCCTGCACTTCCCGGCGGCTCCACAGCAGCCAGCAGTCCTAACCAGCACCATCTGACCCCACTCACCCCAGGGACTGTGCTGGGCTGGGACCTGGACCTAACTGTCTCAGTTCCTGTACAGAAGCACCCATGTGTACATTCCCATCATGACCCATTTTACAACGGAGGAAACTGAGGCTCAGCAAAGTAAGGGGACTTGTTCAGAGTTCTGCAACCCCAGGTGGTGGAGCTGGGACCAGACCAGTTCTGTCTGTCCCACAGGAAGCGTCAGAGGCCTGGCGACACATGGGCCGATTGGCTGGGTGAGCTCAGCCAGGCTGCTGAGGCCTCTGAGCTGCAGTGTCCTCTCTGGTGGACTAAGCTCCAGCATGCCAGGAAGTGATGGGGGCAGGAAAGCTGGGCTCCAGGCTAGGCCTTGGGCACACACCTTATCTTCTCCAAGCTCAGAGTCTTCACCCATCAAATGGGGTAAATAATTCCTGCTAGGAAGGGTAGCGGAGAAGGCAATGGCAAGCCACTCCAGTACTCTTATCTAGAAAATCCCATGGATGGAGGAGCCTGGTAGGCTGCAGTCCATGGGGTCGCTAAGGGTCAGATACGACTGAGTGACTTCACTTTCACTTTCATGCCTTGGAGAAGGAAATGGCAACCCACTCCAGTGTTCTTGCCTGGAGAATCCCAGGGAAGGGGGAGCCTGGTGGGCTTCCGTCTATGGGGTCACACAGAGTCGAACACGACTGAAGTGACTTAGCAGCAGCAGCAGCAGGAAGGGTAGGTGGGTCATCTCCTCACCCCTCACAACAAGACCAGAGCATCCTCATCGCTCCACTTCTGAAATAATAATGACCATTTATCAAGTACTGACATCTATTTAGTACACAGAGGAGCTGTCCTAAGTGTTATACACAGACCGGTTCATGGAATTCTTTCAGTGACACTATGAGCTAGGCCTATTTCCACCTCCAGGATTGGTTTGCACAACGGGTCAACCCGCTGGTGAGTAGTTCCAGCCCTCAGCACTGGAACACTCTGGATGTCTGACCATGGCAAGGATTGAGGGGAAATGGTGGACGCCCTTTGGGATAGTTTACAAGCACTAAACATGCTATTTGTCACATTTGCTGTGATGTGGGAAAACTTATACTAAACAATGACAAGTAAAACTGTCTATGTGGGATATAAAAATACCTGTACGCATGGCCAAAAGGCAGGAAGGAATACACTCAGATGCTACTAGCGTTTATCTCTGGGACACAGGATTATGGATGATTATCATTTTCTTCATTGTATTTTTCTACAATCTGGGGATATATTTTATGATCAGGAAATTAAAAGCCATCATGTAAAAGACTGCTGTAAATTTAGTTTCTGGCAGCAGACGTTGAATGTCCTGCTTTTCTCTTCCAGATCTCTGAGAAGTATGGGTTCCCTGAAGAGAATATTTACAAAGTCTACAAGAAATGCAAGCGAGGGTAAGTGCCCAGCACAGCTCTCGCTTCCTCCCCCGCAACCCCCCGACCCTGCACCTTTCCCTCTAAAGTGCTGGCTCCGGAACTCCCAGCAGGTCCACTCTGCCTGGCAGAGGCCTGTGGCTTAGGGCTGAGCTTTGCTTGTACTTGGTTTTGTGGAGAGGTGGAGGCGAGGTGCTGGGGTGGAAAATCTTGGCAGTCAGGCCAAGGCCGCCTGCAGAGACCAGACACTGGTCACTGTTGGGAAGGAGAGGAGTGGGAGACAAGGGGGAGGGTCTTCTTGGGTGGAGAGGGAAGCTCAGGGCCACGTGTCAGAAGTAACCCAGGTAACCCAGGCATTTGACCATAATGGTGTTGATGCTCGTGACTGTCATTTACCTGACCACCTACCTGCCATGTGCCAGATACTGGGTTAAGTTTCTCCCATTTCACCCTTGCGGCCACACCATGAGGTAGATACTATTCCATACATTTCACAGAGAATTGAGGCTTGGAGGTGCCAAGCAGCGTAGAGAGGGCAGGAGCAGCGGATAAAGGCACACTGTTGCTCCCAAGAAGGAAATGCAGGCGATAAATCGGGGACAGTTGTGATTGGACTTCTTGTTGAGGGCACCCAGCCAAGGAGGCTCCACAGGCTTCTTCCACCTTCAAGTCTGGATGAAGCTGTACCTTTCAGGGGGCAGGCAATGCCTGCCATGTCCCATGGGCTCCAGGGCATGAGGGCTAGGGACCACGGTAGCCTTGCTCTCTGCCCAGGAGATCCCTCCTCAGCAGGGGTGGTTTAGGGGGGTGGAGTTGGAGGTCCACGTGGTGACCAACTTCCCAGGCTTCCACCCAGCTTCAGAGCCAGTGAACCCGGCCTCTGCAGCCCTTGCTGCCTTGGTCACTTCGCCAGGCCAGCAAGGGAAGCCCTGTGTGGTGAGGAGCGGTGACTGCCACTCCCTGCTGAGAGGACCCCAGCCCCCCATCCCCACCCACAGCTCCGGACACCCTAAGGCTCACTTCTGCTACGCGCCCTGGCTGTAGGGAGCACCTGGAAGGTGCTCAGGCTTTGCCCCATGGCGGTTGTCCGTGGCTCTCCTTTTGGAGGACTGCAAACTGAGGCTGGTTTTGTACTCAAGCTGAGGCCCTAATCCAGTCAGGCCCGGGGGCCACCTCCTTCCTTCCCTCATTCCGCTCCCCCCGCCACTACCCCCTCCCCTTTGGTGCCCACCCAGCCTCCCTCCCGAGAAGGGCTGGGGCGCGGGGAGGCGGGCAGCCCTGCAGCCCCTGGGAAAGGATCCTTTGGTTTTGGTTGTATGTGTGTCTAGGGTTCTTTGTGTGTATGTTTTTCCTTCCGAGTTTCGGTTTCAAACTGGGAGCTGGAGCTCACACGCTCTCCGGAGCAGAATCTGCCTCATTGCGGAGGGCAGGCTCTGCTGTGCCCAGACAGGCCCAGCCCCACTTCCCCTTTGGTGCCAGTGCCCACGCCCCCTGGCTGCCACCCGCCCCCTGCCGCCACTGGCCTCTCTCACAAATCCCACTTTGGGCTGGGCGGACGGGCTGGGAAACGCCTTTGTGTAAGGTTCAGGCTGGGGGTGTGTGCACACAGAGATGCCCCACAGCCCCAGTGGCTGAGTTGCATAGGCTTTCCCTTAAGCCCCAACCAGACATTTCACCATAATTACAATAACTTCCACTTGTAGAGCACTTCCTACTTGCCAGACGCCGGGTTAAGGAACCCCCAAGCCCTGTCTCATTGACCCTTAGGATTTGCTGTTTCTACAGATGAGGAAACGGGTTCAGGGTAGTCCCTGGGTGATAGAGTGAGAGCCTGGCAGGAAGCCTGGCCCGTCTAAAACCCATGCACTCACCCACTATTTTATCTTGCCTCTTGCTTGTTCCTCTAACCGCTAAGCAATGTGCAAATAAAGCTTGTGGCCAGGCCAGCGGATTTATTTTCCCAGCCCCATAGCCCCGGGCATCACCCAGCGGCCCTTCAAAAGCACCCACACCCAATACACGCCCCAGCCATGAAAACCCCAGGCCTAGGATCGTCTGAGATGCCTAAATGAGAAGACTCCCCCAAAAAGTCTGTTGGGAGAGCAGAGGCCAGGCTCATTAGCTGCCTCCCTCATCTTTGGAGCAGGCTATTGTCATCGCTGGCCTCGTTTATTTTCACAGAACCTTCCAGAAAGTCCTTTGGACAAAGGTAGATACAATCAGCTTTGCAAGCACCACTGAGTGCTTGAAAGATTAACAAATACATTGTTTTTGCTGG
This sequence comes from Moschus berezovskii, assembly GCF_049115385.1. Classification (NCBI taxonomy): domain Eukaryota; kingdom Metazoa; phylum Chordata; class Mammalia; order Artiodactyla; family Moschidae; genus Moschus; species Moschus berezovskii. Next base: position 7,710,279 of record NC_142461.1, read on the forward strand.
CAGCTGGCCAGGGGTTCTCTGTGAACTAGGACGGAAGACAGCCTGAAGCTGGCAAGTGACAGGAGGCCCACATTCCGGGACAAGCCCCTGCCTCTAGGGCCCAGTTGTCATTGACCCCTGAGGGGAAGAGGTCTGGGGGCCTGTCTGGGACCCCTTGTGTGCAGGCGTGCGCTCTGGGCCTGCTGGGAGGCCCTGCCTGAGAGGTCGGTGCACACAGGGCCCTTAGACAGTGCCCGGCACCTAGAAGCACTCAGTAAATGCCACTGTTGGAAACTAACAACAAGCCCCAACACTGACAAAGCGCTCACCCCTCCAGTCCCAGCCCTGCTCTGTCTGCAGCCCGCATCCTCCAGACTAAGATCCCTCTGTGAAATCCCCGGGACCCAAGGAAGCCAGATCTTAGAATGAGATGCTGGCAGTGAGCACCCAGGCCTCGGAGCCTGAGCTCAGACCTCATTCCAGAGAGCAGCAGCTGCTCAAGGCTGCTGCAGAGATGACTGGACACAGCCTACAGGCTTCAGCCTCCCTGTCTCCATTGCGTCTCCTGATCCAGGGGTTGCAAAGGGGATAAGGTCACGCCTCTCCTGGGATCCCTGGGAAGCAGATGGCTGACTACCGCCAGGAGGAGTAGTCTGGGCGTCTCAGCCCCACTCCTGCCCAACTCAGATCATCTTGCCTGATCTTGAACTCTCCCCCAGCCCTGGATTTTACCTTTCTTTATATGCCCCTTGTTAGCTTGTATTTATAGGGTTTTGTTGTTATTTTTGTTAAAAATATGATGCAGTGGAGTGAGACAAAAGTCCAGATTCCAGTTCTGCCATTTCTTAGCTGTGCGACCCCAGGCAAACAAGTGCTCAACTTCCCCATCTGTGAACTGGAGTAATACGGTTATCAGGATTCATTCTCCCAGGCCCTGCTAGATTTGTAACTCCTAGAGGGAGGGACCTGGGATCTCTCTGTGTGGGCCCCTAATTTGTTTGGAACAAGGCCTTGCACTTGACAAGACCTCAGCAGACGCTGGTGAGGCGAATGAGGGGAAACACCCACCCCCGTCACAAAGGGGAAGCTGCCTTGAACAGGTCAGGTCACCGCCCGGTGGGTCCTTCACGGGGGAGGTGTCTCCTAGAGGGATGGCTTTGACCCCTGCAGGGGGCCACAGCCCCAGAGGCTCTGTCCCTCTCAGGTTGGCCCAGGTCCTTGTCTGAAGAATGTGAGGGGGAGAGGGCCATGCCCCTCAAATCCACGATGGCATCCCTGAGACATCAGCGTCCTGGGGTGGAACTGAGGGGCCCCTTGTGGCAGTGGCTTGAGGATCAGGCAGGCACCCTGGGGCGACCTGTCACCGCCTCCTGTTGAACCCACCCCCCACCAGCCCACCACCACTCTGCCTGCACTTGAGCTCACATTCTGTGTCCAAGCGAGCAGCCTGGCCTGGTAACTGGGGAGCACTGAGTCTTCCCCACGCCTGTGTGCTATTTGCTCACAAGTGTCCATACTCACTGTGTGTTCAGTTCAGTTCAGTTCAGTCGCTCAGTCGTGTCCGACTCTCTGCGACCCCATGAATCACAGCACACCAGGCCTCCCTGTCCATCACCAACTCCCGGAATTCACTCAAACTCATGTCCATCGAGTCGGTGATGCCATCCAGCCATCTCATTCTCTGTCGTCCCCTTCTCCTCCCGCCCCCAAACTTTCCCAGCATCAGAGTCTTTTCCAGTGAGTCAACTCGTCACATGAGGTGGCCAAAGTATTGCAGTTTTAGCTTCAGCATCAGTCCTTCCAATGCACACCCAGGATTGATCTCCTTTAGAATGGACTGGCAAGGAGATCCAACCAGTCCATTCTAAAGGAGATCAATGCTAGGTGTTCGTTGGAAGGACTGATGCTGAAGCTGAAACTGCAGTAGTGTGTGAAGAGAGGCAATCGGGTGCAGTAGGCACGGGGTGGCCGCCAGCAAGTCTCAGTTTGAGCTGGGCTTGTCCCCTGGGGAACTGTGTCCCCCCGGTAAAGAGGGGCAGTGAATGCCCCCCCGTGCAGGCTGTTTTGAGAATCGGAGAGCAAGTCCAAGAGGCGCTGGAAGTGCTGGGGGCCCCCACAGATGGTCACCATGTCTGTCACCCTTCACTCAGAGGCCCTGTCAGGGAAGAGGCCTTTCACCCTCTAAGCACACCTCTTCTCTCCTCTCCCAGAATCCTGGTCAACATGGACAACAACATCATCCGGCACTATAGCAACCATGTTGCCTTCCTGCTGGACATGGGGGAGCTCGACGGCAAGATTCAGATCATCCTTAAGGAGCTGTGAGGCCTGAGCGTCCACACCCACGGGCCTCTTGACGTGGGCTCCGGAGGGGGAGCCAGCTGGGCGGTGGCCCCCAGCCACACACGACCTCTCCTCAGGCCCCAGAGCCGCTACTTGAACGTCTTCCCTGAGTGAAGAGGCCCTTGACCCACAGACCCACAGACATCAAGGCCCGAAGGGGCCCCGGGAGGTATCCTGATCTGAAGCCCCACCTCGTGCTTGAATCTACTCTCTGAGCTTCCGGCCAGCGCCTGCCTGGCCAGATGACGCCGTGTCCGTTAACCAGCTCAGCGGCCTGTTTGCTCCTCCTCAGACCTTCTTCCCGGCCCATCTCCCTCAGGCTGCCCATTCGGGCTGGGGACGCCAGCCCTGTGTCCCCAAGCCGACTTGACCCTTGGACCCATTCTTGACTCTTCGGTCAACTTCAGACCAATGAGTTCTCACCCTTTGGTCACTAACTGTCAAACACTTGGTTTTCCAGTGCAAATGACTTTTTGAAAGACAGTGTAGTGGACACACTCTCCCCATAGACTTAACTTCCTCAACACAGGTTGGAAATCAGAGCTGATCAACTGGGACCAAGCTGCCCCTGTGTGGAGCAACCTCCAGCCCCACTCACTGTTGCATACATTTCTTATTTACAGTTTTCATTTATGTTATATATATATAAGTATATATTGTATATATAAGCAACATTTTATATTTTTCATGGATACATTTTTATCATTTCAAAAAATGTGTATTTCACATTTCTTGGATTATTTTTTTAGCTGTTATTCAGTTATGCATTTTGTATACTCATGTGCTATTTAGTAATAAAATTCTCCGTATGTATTACTTCAAATGTCACACTAGTTCCTCTTGTGAGAGTCTTCCAGAAGGAAGGGGTGAAAGTAAACAAGGACTCTCTCCTCCTCTATCCTGTGAGCAGTTTCCTGGGACTTGAAGGATGGTGGTCAAAGCAGGGTCCCGGGGAACCAGAGGTGCCACCCTGCAAGGCCGAGGGCCCTGATTCCCATCGTGGGCCCTGTGAGGCCTGTCCTGTCTGGCCCCACAGGCAGACGTCACCACCTCAGGGTCACTGACTCTGGAGATGGAAGAGGCCTAGGATGCCCTCGCTGAGGATGTCACAGCGGGGCAGTGGACAGAGCTCAGGGCAGAGAGTCGTGGACCCAAGCTCTCCTGCCAACTGTGCCCCATGCTCTTTACCCACTCGCTTTTCCTGGAGCCGGCTCCCACCTGCTCACAGACTCGATTGTACCCTCTCCCCCCAGCTCTGCGGCCAGTGACGTCAGTATGCTGGAGAGAGTGTTTATACCCCGGGAATTGACAAGTGCTACAAAACAGGACAAATCAGAGCATCCTTCCTTCCTTCCTTCCGGCTTACCCACACACTCCTCCTCTAGTCCTCAACTTCTTTGGCTGTAAAACGACAGGCATGTTCTACCTGCATCATCAAGTAGCTGTCATCTTTAGAGCCCTGGGGCTCACTGGTGGGTCTCAAACCCCCCACAATGTGGGGCACGGGACAGCAGGCAGTCCTTGGGTGTCTTCCCCAGACTTCAGTCATAGCTGCTCTGCTTTTCTTCATTTACATGATAGATTTCTCATATTAACTTTTGTCTGAATTAAATTTTAAAAATTTGAAAACCGTGGATGTCTCCAAGGGCCTTCCAGCTCTGACAGCCAAACTAGAGACCTAATTCCCGACTCAGGTCAGGCCAGGGAGGCCCAGCCCTAGCCAGAGAGCTCAGTAATCAAGCTAAATCACTGTCCAGTGCAATGCTTTTTGAAATTAAGGCCAAAAAAAAAAAAATAAAATATCAAAACTTTGAAGGGAGTATCAGTAGCACGGTTGATTTCCTTTGGTCTCAGACCCCAGAACCGCTTCCCTGGCACTGGAAGGGACCCTGTGAAGCACCCAGACTGCTCAGCCCACTCCAGGCCTCGCTGCTGCCATGACATCACCGTGACGGTGAAAGTGCAGTGTGTGTGTGGAGTGTCAGCACGCTGGCAGGCAGGCCAGAGGTTCTCCGCATCTGTTCCTTTCCTTCCGGAACCCCCGGAAGCTGGAAGGTGGTCTTCTCAACCTTGACTGCACCTTGGAATTCATCACCCCCGCAGCTTTTATCCCTGCTGCCCAGATCGCACCCTCCAGCAGCTGTATCAGAATGTCCACGGTTGGGGGCCAGACCTCAGTACCTTCAAAACAGCCCTGCTCTCCACCCCCAGAAACTACAATGTGCACTCAACGTCGAGAACCACTGCTTTAAAGAGGCTTAGAGCAGTGGTCACACCGGCCTTGAGCGCACACTGAAGGGTCAGTGCTTATCCAGACCTCGCCACCCCTGAAACCCGCCAGGGTCTGGAAGGGACTCAGGCACACAGGGGACGGTGGGGACCAGGGCACAGCCCGCTGCCGAGCTCAGGAGTGGGCCCCGGGGCTCCCCATATAAGCCCTCCACTCCCAGCCTCCAGCAAAGCCTCTGAGGCCCACTGCTTGCCCCTCCACATGGAGAGACAAGGAGGCCGTGAGTGCCTTTGGAAGGCCATTGGGACCTCAAACAAACAGAGCCCTGGAAGGCCTGAGGAAATTCTGCCCTGCCCTCAGAGAACATCAGGGAGCAAAGGGCAGCTCCTGAGCCCGACAGCGGCCATTCGGGGTTTGCCTTTCCTCCAAAGAGTGGAGAAGGCAAGAGGATGAAGCTAAGTCCTCTCCAAAGAGGGGTTACTTTATAAAGCCAGCTGGTGGCTGGTAGAGACGCCATCCTCTGCTTGCAGGAAGCTTCGCGTGGTAGATAATGAGTGAGCAGGGGGAGAAAGGGATGGATGAGGACCTCAGGAGAGAGGGGATGACGGAGTAGTGAGGAGACAAGGAGAAGGAGGGGAGGAGGGAGGGGAGGACAAGGAAGTTGACAGGCAGATGGATGAACGCATGGCGGGCCAGATGAAGAGTTCAACAACTGAGTGTGTTCACTGCACCTCTGGGCTTCCCTGGGGCCTCGGTCAGTAAAGAACCCGTCTGCAATGCGGGAGGCCTGGGTTTGATCCCTGGGTGGGGAAGACCCCCTGGAGGAGGGGATGGCAACCCACTCCAGTATTCCTGCCTGGGGAATCCCATGGACAGAGGATCCTGGTGGGCTACAGTCCATGGGGTCGCAAAGAGTCAGACACGACTGAGCAACTCAGCACAGCACTAGACCTTTGCTACTTTTAAGTGTGGTCCATGGACCAGCAGCATCGGCATCACCTGGGAGCTTGTTCAAAACACACCTAAAACTAGTACAATGTTTTATGTCAATTATATATCAATTTTAAAAAAGATATGTAGCCTCTCGAGACCTACCCAAGTCTATAGAATCTTGGAATAAGATCTCCGAGTGATTTGCATGCACAATAAAATTTGGAAAATACTTTATTAAAATATCAGTGTATCCTAACCCTAACTAGACTCTCTGTAATCGCACCAAGAACTTTCACAAGGATACCACAGCCCAAACCCTACCTCAAGTCAGTTAAATCAGAACTGTGAGGCTCGGGCCTGGGTGGTATGACTCTCAAATGGCTCCCGAAGTGATCTGACCATACAGCGGGGGCCTGAGGACCCCGAGGCTGGATGGAGCCGTAAGCAGCCTACGACATCTTCAGAGAGGCTGGGTACCACCCAGAAACATCCTCAGAGTTCAGGGTCTCAGCTCCAGCCCTGTCTTCTATGGAACACAGATTCTGTCTGGCCGAGAGCAGCCCTGATGTTGGCCCTGCCATTCTCCTCCCAGAGTGTCCACTTTCCTGATCCCACTGGGAGGAGTTTCTATGGAGACAGTCCTCCCCTGCACCCGGTGCACAGCCCAGGTGTCCCCGAGAGGAGGCCTGTCTTCCCTTCTATGCAGTCCCACCAGCCTCGGCCTGCAGGGGCCCCAGGGCTGGTTGCTTCCAGCCCAGGGACCAGCTAAGGTCCCCTGGGGTCAGAGGGACCTAAAAGTCAAGGCCTTCAGGTCTGGCCATATTGTCAAGAGTCAAAGAAAGGTGTGGCTTCAAGTGTCTGCCTTGAAGGGGTCTTCCAGAATTCCTAGTGCCCATGAGGACAACTGATGACTTCAGAAGTTTCCTTTGGCCCGAATAAAAAATGTTTAATGGTTCACATCTCTAATCGATAAGTTTCAGGTTTTAAAATTTCTCAGGTTCTCCTGAAGAATCTGCAGCTCTGGCGATAGGTAGCAGGCCTCTAGAGGGACACCGGCCTCAGCTCCCGGACCCCCTCTCGCCTCACCTGTTTCGCTCCCTGCCTTGCCCACCCAGCCCTGGAAGTGCTTGACCTTGAGCCTCCAAATTCTGCTCCAACCTGACCCCTAGGAGAAGCTAGGACCTGAGCGGACGCAGCACAAGGTGTCTGCCTTTAGGTCCAGACCCTGGATGCTCCTGGGGCCACACTCCAGACTGCTTCCTGCTCATCCAGAGCAGTGGGGCACTTGCCAGGAACCTGAGGTTTACAGCAAGGCCAGCTTTTGTGAGAAATGAGAACTCGGTTTAATTGGACATGCTGTTGCATCCTGCCCTCTTCCTCAGCAGCCCTTCCCTGAAAGGAGAGTCCGTCGGTGGCCAGCTCTGAGCTAAAAGTCATGGAGCAAAGCCTAAGGAGAGTGTCGAGGGCAAGCGGGGGCACAGGGAGGTGTAGGAGAGGGCGCAGGAAGCTTCCACTTACAAAAGTCAAAGCCATGGGGGTGGCTAGGGAAGGAGGGCTGTGTGGTTAACCCTAGCTCCTCAGCGTTCCTTGAGAATCTCTTCTTCTTGCCGAGGGGGACTGACTTGGCAGACCCGAAAAGGTTCAGTAAAGGTCATATTCAACTTGAGCAGGTGAGGGATCAGAGACCAGGCCAGGGAAGGGGAAAGCCGGGCAAAAGAACCTACAGGTGCCCCTCAGAACCGCTGTGTGCCCGGGACTTCAGCCCCAGAGCGTCCTGCCTGCACCTGGCCCTTGGGCACAGAGCCGCTGAACAGACAGGCTGGCCTCCCCTGAGGGCGGGTGATGAGCTCACGCGACCATGGCGATGCTGCTATGCTTGTCCTGAGGTGAGGCGCGAAGCCTGAGCTGGGGGCAAGGGCCAGGCCACCCCTCCAGGCCCCTGTCCCTGGGCCTCTGCGCCTTCCTGGCTCCTAGAATTCCAGGAGGGATGTGGAGGTCAAAGGCCAAAGCATGGGAGGGTGCCGGGGCCACTGCCGCTGGGCCCTGGCTCAGTGTCAGGCTTCGGGATGGGGCATCGGCCGTCGGTGGCCTCCTCTTGGAGGCTGAGCTTCGTGGGCTGCTGGAGACTGAGCAGGGAGGTGTGCAGAGCCGGCCTGGACGGGCGCAAGGGGTGGAGTGACCGAGGAGGGCAGCTCTGTCCACCCCTCGCTTCTGCTCAGGAATCCACTGGGCTCGGGGCAGGGGGCGGGGGTCTCCACGCTCCAGGGGCGGCTCAGGACAAGGACAAGCATGGCAGCCCAGTTGCAATGGCAGGCCAGGGATGAGGGGAAGGGGGCGAGGCCGCCCCGTGCCATCGGCTGTCACACACACATGAGATGGGCACTCCCTGATGACCCTCTGGGGTGCCTGGGTGGGTGGCTGGGGGTCTCTTTGAGCTCTAATGCGGCGTCTACAAAACTGGGATCCATTTGTTGTCCTCATTGTAGAGAAAGGACTGCTTGCCAGGGAATTCCGGCTTGTACGTGGCTGTGGGGAGAGAGAGAGAGAAAGAGGGCGCGTTGAAAAAGAAAAGGCCAGTCCTCAAGGCCCTGACACTTGGCGTCAGAGAGGGCGGGGCCCCCTGATCAGGCCCCCTGCGTCTGGCATCGTGGGGAGCCAGGGAGGTAGGGACTGGCCCAAGGTCGTTGGGCTCTGAAACTGGCCCAGGTGGGACTCAAACTCTGGCTTCCCACCTTCTTCAACTCACTAACTTCTTTAACAGAAGAAAATTTGCAAAAGAGTTTTGAACAAAATTTGAGGGGGGGCTGGGGAATGAGGAAAGCAATAGTCTTAAAGAAGTTGCTACTACTGCTGCTAAGTCACTTCAGTCGTGTCCGACTCTGTGCAACCCCATAGATGGCAGCCCACCAGGCTCCGCCATCCCTGGGATTCTCCAGGCAAGAACACTGGAGTGGGTCGCCATTTCCTTTGGGTCAGCTTAACGGAGTTTTGCTTCGATTTAGTTCAGAAAGTTCCAAAAAAAAAACCCCCTGAAAGCCATGACAACAGCAGCCAGGATCACGCAGGGCTTGGGAACCACAGCGGGGGCGCCTGGAAACTCTTACATTGATGCAGATGCTGGTTCATGAGGGAGCTGCTGAGGGGAAGCTTCCGTGGCTGTCCAGGAAGGTCTGCATACACCAGAAGCCAAGAAGGCAGATGTTTGCAGGTGCTTATGCTGGGGGGGGGGGCCCTCAGGGAAGCCCACCTTGGCCTAGGGGAACACAGCAGCAGGAACTAGCCTGTACCTGCGCTCTAGGCCCCGGCATGGAGAAGATGCTCAGAGAAAGCTCCTAGAGGACAGGGCCAAACAGGGGCAGACCAGGACCCTGCTGTCCCCGGCGTCCTCGTGCTCACCACTCACACGGCACCTCAGTACACTTGCTGGACCAAGCCGAGTTCTGCCTGGACTGGCCAGATGAGTCCAAGGTTGAACCTCTGCTGTCTTACTGGCTTGATTATCACTATGTTTCCAGGGACAGAGCCTTGGGAATGACATTCTCCCTGTCTGGTCTACCTTACATTTTACTCACCTGTGTGTGTGGAGGGATGGGGACGCCTTTGGGGGCTGGCACTGGACTTGAGTCATCTTTGCCTCCTTAGGGTGGGAGCGTCAGAGATACTCATTGAAAGACTGACTTTCACGGGCCTGGCAGTCCCTGAAGTCCTGCTGTCCCCCTCCCGTGTCACCTGCCCACCAGCACAGTCCCCAATGCCATCAACTCTGCCATCATGGGGGCTGTAACTGGCTAAAGAGCCCCACTGAGAACTACAAGTAGGGGGGCGGAGTGCAGACCACCCGCTGGAGCAAGTCCCCTGGCTGTCAGCTCTCAGGCAGATCTTGCCGGGGGACGGTAACAGGGTCCCACCACTCAAGCTCACCTGTAAAAGGGAGCCGAACTCGATGGCTTGAAAGAGCTGCTTAGGTGGAGCCCTGGTTTATTTCAAGACAGATAAGGCATCGCGGGAAGAGAGTTTGGGTCTCGGCCTTGCCACTCCTCCTCCTTGGGCTGTGACATCTCGCCCTCTGGGTCCTCCCCATCTGGGAAGTGACCCGTCAGATTAGAACCACGGCTTAAACATTTTTAAGAATGTGAACTTTTTAGACAAAAGCTGTGGCTCTTTCCCCCAGAAAATAATGTCTGCGTGCTCCAAATCTGCAGACAACTCCGAGGTCACAGACCCACTGCAGCCCACCTTTCTGCCTCTTGAACGTTCCTGCTGTCACTGTCGTTCAGTCACTAAGTCATGTCCAACTCTTGCGACCCATGAATTGTAGCCCACCAGATGCTCTGTCCATGGGATTTCCCAGGCAAGAATACTGGAGTGGGTTGCCACTTCCTTCTCCAAGGGATCTTCTCAACCCAGGGATCGAACCCATATCTCCCGCATTGGCAGACAGATTCTTTACCATTGAGCCACCAGGGAAGCCCCTGAACATTCACAGTTCTCAGTTACAAATCCTTGGCCTGGATCATCTCTAACAGCCCTTTCACCTTAAAAAAAAACACAAAAAACCTTTCATGCTCTGAAAGTGTAAGCTGAAAAGTCTTCTTACCCACTCTAACCCCTGTAAATGGTTTGGCAAACAGCCCATAAATCAATGGCATTTGATGGCCCAGGAATGACAAACAATTCCAGATTTAGTTTTTACAATCACTGAAAGCAGTCCTCTGACCTGGGCCGGGCAGGCCTGGCTGGGACGGCCCCGCTGTCCACCGGCTGGTGTTGGACACGAAAGACGCGCTGGAGATGAAGTGCTTGCGGGGCCCCGTGTAGTCCACGATGTCATACTGCCCGGGGCCTGGCAGAGGCGGCTTCGGGGGCAGAGGCAAAGGCTGGGCGGAGAAGTTCAGGATGGGGTTTCTCCTTTAGAAAAGACAAATCGGGACGATGTCACTAAGTCAGTCTATGCGGGAAGTGGCAGGTTTTAGCTGTAGCGCTGAGCCATCTGCAAGGGGACTGGATGCTGCGTCAGAGACCGGTTTCTGCTTCCGGCTCCAGCACCAGTGGTCAGGGGGCCCTGGACCTCAGTCTCCTCGCCTACACGAGGGCGATCGTAACAGGACCTATCCCATAGGCTTGTTGTCGGGGTTAAACGAGATGACGTCCTTAACACATCGTGGTCAGGACAGGGCCCAGCACAGAGCAAGAGCTCGGTACACAACGTTGTTGAGGATGACCGATGTCATCAAGCTGATCAGGAAAGGCAGACAGCATCAAGGCCATGGGCCAGCTCTGATTCCGTGGTCGTGCCTGGCTGGAGCTCAGTGTAAGGAACTGAGAAAACTTCCACTAATTTAAACAGCTAGCTGAGGAAGGGATTAAATCACATGCCCTACCCCTTGCTTTAGCCCTTCTCTTTGTGGCAAAACTGAAATGTGGAAAAAGTACAGGGTGGACGCACAGTGCACATTCAAGGAACATACTGTTTAAATGAGAGAGAGCTTTCTGGAAACCGCTTTTAAATTGCTCCAACTTCACGCTTCCTCCCCTCATCCATTCCCACAGTAAGAAACAAGAAGTGCCAGAGAGCACGTATATTTTAAGACTAAGAGCTTTATCGGTCTTTCAATTTACCATCGAATTTTTAAAGGGACTTTTACCCTTGTGCTAAAAATTCTAAAACACACTTGATCAGAACAAAATGCAGATTGACTGGAGATATAAACTGATACGGACAAGCCCTGCTGGGGCTGGTTTCACTTATCCTTCTAAAATAAATTTAAATGTCTCTAATTGGGATTAAAAATAACTGACATAATTTGCTGGGCACAGCAAAGACATGAAATAAACTAATATTTTAACAGGAAAAAAAAGAACTAAGGCCTCACTTGGGCTCAATGGGAAGAATATTAGTGAGCCACTTGTGATGCCTACATGGCCAGGAAATGGGATAGGCATCTGGAATTCCAAGGGTTTGCCATCCCAAGATTAGAGGTTGCCCTAGCATTGATGTTTCACAAACATATTCAATATTTTTCTGGCAAGGTAGGAGGTAGGAGTGGAAAAATACTGGGTTGGAAATCAAGAGACCTCTGGATGACAATCACCAACAACTGAGATTTCAATGGTTTTTAGTTCTATCTTTCGCCCCCTCCTTCAGGAAAGGGAGTCTTGTAAGCCTGTGATTGAGAGAATAAATTAGAGAGATGGAACCTGTACCCAAATCCTCACTCTAATTCACTCTGAGACTGAGTCTCACTATCTGTAAAATGAGGGGGTTGGACGTGATAACCTCTAAGCTGTGACCTCCCATTGGGCCTTGATTCAGAAAGTCCCACTGGGGCAGGGGGTGTGGGTCTGATCCCTCCCTGGGGAACTAAGATCCCACAGGAATCTGATTCAGATCCCACATGCCACCGGGCAGCTAAGCCCAGGCATTCTGAAGCCCACGCACCACAACTAGAGTCCACGCACCCCAAGGAAAGATCCTGCGTGATGCAACGAAGACCCGACACGGTCAAATAAATGAAAAGAGAAAAGCACTCAGGTAATGAGCACAGGTGAAAAAAACAAGATAAAAAACCCAAAGAGGTCCACTGGGTTGCCCAGGAATCCTGATTACAATGAGGATCCCTCTACTCCCCCAGCCACGCCATAGAAGGGCTGCTCACTCCCACCTCACATTTGAAGCTTCTCCTTAGGTCTTCCACCAAAAGGTAGGAGAGGTTTCTCAGAGCCCTGAATGGCCCCAGGAGATGCACCCCAGCTTGACGTCAACCCATCCAAACAGAAGAGGGACTGGGATCCCCAACGCTGGAATTTGCCAAAGGGCAACATCTTCTGAAGAGAGGTGTTCTTAGACTCGGAGAACTATAGGCGACCTAGAGATGTCTCATCCAGCTTCCTTATTTTGCTAAAGAAGTTGGGACCCAGAGAGAGGAAGTGAGTCACCCGATATCACAGAGCTGGTGAGGAGTCGTGCCGGCTCTGGAACTCAAGCCTTGGAGCCTAGCCACGTGGAGAGGGCCTTGTGGCAGAGGGGTGTTTTTGACTTTCGGAGTCACCTAGACCTGAGTTGGAATGCCAGTCAGCCAAGTCCTTGGACCTCTCTGTTCCATCCTTATAAGGGGACGGAAGACTGGAGAAAAGCTAGGTCAGGCCCCTAGCAGAGCGCCAGCACGCAGAACATGCTCAGTAAAAGGAGTCATGGTTATTACCACAATCCCCTGCAGTACCACTGCCCGCTGCCTGATCCCACGTGGGCATCAGAGCTCTGAAAGTGAGGTTAGGGGACCCCTCGCCAGAGTTACCTTGAGGCAGTGTGGACACTCCCATTGCCAGTGGGTGGACGGGGTGCTGTGGGCAGCCTACTTGAGGCTCACATCTTGGGATGGAGGAACAGCTGGCTTGGATGCTTGTATTTAGATAAAGGAGTCCATGGGGAAAGGATGAAAAATACATTGCCTCCTGGAGTTTGGGGAGAATGGATGCATGTATATATATATGACTGAGTCCCTTTGTTATTCATCTGAAACTGTCACAGCATTGTTTGTGAATCGGCTAGACCCCAATACAAAATTAAAAGTTAAAAAAAAATTAACTGAAAACAACCATAGCAAGAAGCTAAATTAGTCCATGAAGTTTGAAAATGAAGATAAAAGTCTTAACAAAGTTTGAACTTCCCCTAGATCACACCTCCCACAGGGCCAGGTGACCTCCCAGCCTTGCTCACTAATGTCAACACCACCCGGGGCTCACTTTGAGGGAAAAGCTTAGCCCAACCACTTCTACCAGGTCTAACCTGAGGCTGGATGATGCCACTAGCCATTTTAGGGACGTATATACATCTTTACATACTAGGAGTTGCCTGTATAGCATATACATTTATGCAAAACAAAAATCACAGATGTACCTGAAAAAAAAAATACATTGCCTCCTTTCTTTCCCTCCAGTTTGCATGGAAGAACTGATTATTTATAGTGTGATCCACCACTCTTGCCTTATAAATAAAAGCTGGAGTCTAGTTATTCTGGCTGTGTCACCCCTTCAGAGCACCTTCAGGAGTTTGATGAGTGTGTGACTGGCATCATGATTCCTGGAAGTTAGAGCTGGAATGGGCCAACCACCACATGAGGTCACCCCATGGGTCTGGGTCACCCCGAGCCCAGTTCCTTGAGGAGACTGAAGTGTGTACTCTCCTGACCAGCAATGGCCTACAGGGGGCCGGGCAGGTGGGATCAATCTCTCACCAGATTCTTGCTGAGAGTGAGTGAGAGCCGTCCCTCACCCTCCCCTCCATCCACGTGTCCAGGAGAGGCTTGGCCCCACCAACTCAACTTTTGGATCTTTGGAGAGTATCAGCCCCATATATGGCTCTGGGCCAACACTCTGGGGAGTCCAGACTGTAGTGGGCTAAGACACAGACCCTGAATGCTCCCTAGGGTTGACAGTCCACTGCTAGTGACAATCACGACTGGTGATGACTCAAGGCAGCACAGGCTTGCACTCAGACAGGCTTGAGTCTGAATCTCCACCTCCCCATCCACTAGCTGTGCATCTTTAGAAAAGTCTCTTAACCTCCCAAGCTTGAGTTTCTTTATCTGTAAAGCAGTAGATTATAATGCCTGCTACCCAAGGCTGTTGTGAAGATGAATGAGTGCTGTTCAGTTCAGCTCAGTCGCTCAGTCGTGTCCGACTCTTTGCGACCCCATGGACAGCGGCACGCCAGGCCTCCCTGTCCATCACCAACTCTCGGAGCTTACTCAAACTCATGTCCATCGAGTAGGTGATGCCATCCAATCATCTCATCCTTTGTCGTCCCCTTCTCCTCCCGCCTTCAATCTTTCCCAGCATCAGGGTCTTTTCCAGTGAGTCAGTTCTTCACATCAGGTGGCCGAAGTATCGGAACTTCAGCTTCAGCATCAGTCCTTCCAATGAATATTCAGAACATTTCCTTTAGGATGGACTGGTTGGGTCTTCTTGCAGTCCAAGGGACTCTGAAGAGTCTTCAACACCACAGTTCAAATGCATCAATTCTTCGGTGCTCAGTTTTCTTTATAATTCAACTCTCACATCCATACATGACTACTACAAAAACTGTATCATTTTTCTAAAATATGAAATGTTAGAATAGATTCCAACTGGGTGAATCCAGAAATCTCCCCTAGAAGAGGTAACATTTGCCCTGAAAGGTAAGCAGGAATTCTTTGGGTAGAAAGTGTGGACAGAAAGTCATGCTCAGTGTGTGCATGCTCAGCTGTGTCTGGCTGTTGGTGACTCCATGGCCTGTAGCCCCTCCAGGCTCCTCTGTCCATGGGATTTCCCAGACAAGAATACTGGAGTGGGTTGCCATTTCCTACTCCAGGAGATCTTCCCAATCAAGGGATCGAACCCGCGTCTCTGGTGTCTCCTGAGAAGGGGGCATTTCCTACAAAGGAAAGAGCAAATGCAAAAGCCTGCAAGTGGGACAAGCCAGGACTGGGCACAAGGAGCCAGAGGCTGGGGCCCTGGACCGGCTTCAAGCCTCCATCCGCCCATCGATTCTGGGTTGTTCGCTGGGGTTTCTGACCATCCCCCTTACAGACCCTGATGGGGAGTGACAGGAAAACTACCCATGGCCTCTCCATGCCACCTAACTCCCAGGTCACCTCTCAGAAACGCTGAGATAGCACAGCGCTATCCAGCAACTCCGCGGCTTGCTGTGCTGGTCCTTTCTCCGGGAGCACCTCCTTCCCCTGGGAACTCACCTCCTCCAGGGAAACTCTCCCAGCCACTTTCCTCCCCGTTTCCTGCCTTCCTTCCCCGGCTCCGCAGAGGAGCATGGGTTCTGGAGTCAGACAGGCCTGGATTCTCTGCTCCACCACCTGAGTGAGTCTGCATCCTCCGTGAACTCTAAACCATCCTGACCAGTGAGGGAGCTGGAGAACAGCAGACAATTTCTGTGAAAGCTCTGAGTAACCTGTGGCTGGCCCCTCAGTACATGACAGCCATTCTTCTCTGCACGAAACACACTAACTTTTCTATGCTTTTGACTTTCCTAGCTATCAGAGGGGATGGTGCCTTATAAAATCCTCTGGAGGAGGGCATGACAAACCACTCCAGTATTCTTGCCTGGAGAATCCCATGGACAGAGGAGCCTGGCGGGTTACAGTCCAGAGGGTCTCAAAGAGTTGGACACGACTGAAGCGACTTAGCACACATGCCTGGTGTCTTATCCATCTCTGAGGCCCTGGTCCCTATTCCTGAGAACATTTGCCTGACTGCAGAGAAAAGCAGAGGGAAGCAAGCAGGGGAGCCTAGGCATCTAAACCCCACCTGACAGTTTTATCATCATATAGGGCTGGTCCTTCCATGTCACTGAGGGGCTGGGCAAATCACTGGGGTCAGATTGGATCAAGCCCAGGGCAGCCATAGTGCATTGTGACCAGGGCTTTTATGAGCCTCATCACCCAGTTATAAAAGCCAATCTGGTTCTGCCTGGTGGAAAGAAAACATCTATCAAAGACTCTGAGTTGGCCACAACTGGATTAAGTTGTGTTTGCAGTTTCCAAGGTAAGCTATTTGCAAATCACCCCAAGAATAATGAATGTCTCCGAACGACTCAGCAGGTCACTGGGGGAAGGCTTTGGAGACCCTCGGGACACTCCCAGGCACAGATTCACTCTGCCTCAGGGATTCCCAGGGTCGGGAGGAATAAAGGGGCAATTTTTTCTCATCATTAAAGGGCAGCCGATTGCCTCTAGGGTGGAATGTGGTATCTGTTTAACAGGGTAGCGGGTGACAGATTACAGCTGCTTGGGAAGAAGCATCCCATATCTAATTGAAAATCCCAGGGGAACTTGAGGTGGGTCCAACGTAATTACCCAAATTGGAGCAGGGCCAACGGGGCTTGATTCTTCGGCTCTGGCTGTGACAGGACAGCGTGTCTGAGCAAAACCAGTGGCTTAAAAACTCCAGGAAGCAGATCAAGGGTTAGAAAGATGTCAGTGGGTGTTTCACCTCCTCGCTGGTGTGAGTTGGAAGGCAGCACCTAGGAGGAACTATTTTGATCTCCAAAAATCCCTCACCCTGACTCACCCTGAGCCCTTGAGTCATCACTGTGACAGATGCTGAAGACTGAAGAAATGAAGCCCTGGCTGATGCCCCTCCTCCAGAGACCCCCTGGGAGCTGCGAAATACTCTTAGCTTTTGAGTCAGCAATGTGGCCATAGCAAAGAGATGCTTGGTGATGTGTTCTGCAGCTGAGGAGCCCAGAAATGACCGTACCAACACCCCTCTAGCCCCGGCGTAGCATCTGCCCTGCAGGGCCACTTGAGAAACATCAGGTGAGTGTAGAGGACTCACTCACTCACACATTTCAATAAAAACACAAGCCACACACATAGAAAGCTTATAGTGGGCCAGAACTGGTGAATTGCGTGGATGGACAAGGGAGCCTGGTGGGCTCCAGTCCAGAGGATCTCAAAGAGTCAGACACGACTGAAGTGACGTAGCGTGCCTGCACAAGCCCATTATAAACTGTCAGTTCAGTTCAGTTCAGTTCAGCCGCTCAGTCGTGTCCGACTCTTTGCGACCCCATGGACCGTGTCTGACTCTTTGCGACCCCATGGACCGCAGCACGCCAGGCCTCCCTGTCCATCACCAACTCCCGGAGTTTACTCAAACTCATGTCCATTGAGTCGGTGATGCCATCCAACCATTTCATCCTCTGTCGTCCCCGTCTCCTCCTGCCCTCAATCTTTCCCAGCATCAGGGTCTTTTCAAATAATAAAGTGTTCTTGCCCCAATTCCCAGGGGTGAATTTGAATTCCCAGGGAGTTACGTGTCCCCCAACCCTGCCCCCAGCCTCCCAGGGACTGGTAAGCGGGGAAGACAGGAGTCTCAGGGGCCTGAGCCCCTGCCTGGGCTTATGCCCACAATGCCCCAGTCTCTTCAGCCCATCCCCAGCTCAGGAGGCCAGCAGGAGTCGGTGACATGGGCTCAGCCATTCCCACGGGAATGACCATCTCCCCTGTCCTTTCTGCGTCCTGAAGAAAGCAGAGCCCAAAATACCATTTTTGCAAACTGGAACCCCACCCAAGAACCGGGAACCATGCACGTGGCAGCAAGAGAAATAAGGACCGGCCCGCCACGTCCTGTCACATGCACACGACGCCCGGCTTCCAAAACAGACCATGGTGACGATGCTCAGATTCTCCACTGCTGCCCCACACAGCCCCGGAGAGCCGAGTGTGAGGAGGCTAGATGTGGCAAAGTCTCAGAATGCTGATGGCGAGGGAACCACGCAGACCCCAGGACAGGACAGGTGCTCCTCCCTCTCCCTTCTCCCCAGGGTCGCAGGAAAGGAAACAGAATCTAAACGTGAGAGACTGGCGTTTGGATGCTCCTGAAATACTGCCATATCCAGCTGTATCTTTTCTTTATATTACATCCCTTTCTCCATCATCTGCCATCAACAGATGGATGCTATTTTGGAATAACCAACAACACACTTTAGTTTTATCTCTTTGCTTAAAAAAAATGAAGTTAGATTTCTCGATGTCAACTCAAAAGGATATCCTGGACTTCCTCTGTGGGTCCAGGCTGGCTCCACGTTCTGCCCCCAACTGCTCTCCAGAGGGGCAGACACAGTGAGCAAAGCTGGGGTCGGAAATGGAAGGATCTCCCCTCTTTTCACACATGGAGTAACAGGCCCAGGGAGGCACCGAGCGCAGCCCCCGACCCCAGAGCCTGCCGTAGAAACTGGGGTGCCACCCAGTCACCAGGGTGAACCCACGCCTAAGAGACACTGGGTTTGACGTGTCCCTTTACTGAGGCACCTGTCAGGGCCTTGAACAACTTAACAGACCTTCTCAGAGCCCTTAACAAGTTCATGTGCACTGTGATGCCACCAGGGGCGGAAGGATGGTATGAGCGATTCCGAGGTTTATTAAGCAAGGATCATCCATTCAGGAGGCATCACAGAGAGCCAGTGGGCCCCAGAGCCATCCCCAGACATGCCAGCAATACTGCACTGACCCGGCTGGAAAGGTAGCCCTTGAGGACGTGTGTGGCCATGCAAACTCGGGGCCCACACCACCCAGCGCTTTGGGGCACATTCCTCTGCCCTGCTCTGGAGTTGTTCCTGGAGAGCCTGGCTGAAGCAATGGAGGGTGTTCTGTTCACCTGAGCTCCCCCACAGCCTCCAGCTCAGCACCAGAAATGGCTAGGGCCTGCTGACCAACAGAGGCAAACACCAGAAAACGAGACTGCTTCAAACCACCCGTCCAAACTCGAACGAAAGTCAAATGACACAGCTCTGAAGAAGACAGTTGAACATGCAGTCTTCTCCCTTCTCCTCTCATCGTCTCCCTGAAGAAGCTTCCAGCGTTGGGAAGGGGGCTTGAACTGCTGTGCCACAAAACAGCCGCCTCCTCTACCCTCACAAATCCTCCTTAGGATGTAGAATAGCTGCTGTAATAAGAAGAGGGAACTGTTTTCAAGCCCTTTCTTATCTAATCCACACAGGATCTTGTGCTTAGTCACTCCGTTGTGTCCGACTCTTTGCGACCCCATGGACTGCAGCCTGCCGGGCTCCTCTTGGAGAATGGGGATTCTCCAAGCTAGAATATTGGAGTGAGTTGCCATGCCCTCCTCCAGGGGATCTTCCCAACCCAGGGACTGAACCCACGTCCTGCATTGCAGGCGGATTCCTTACCGTGGGTAGCTTATCCCACTCTTTGCGACCCCATGGACTGCAGCCCGCCAGGCTCCTCTGTCCACGGGGATTCTACAGGTGAGAATTTTGGAGTGGGTTGCCATGCCCATCCCACTGGGGATCTTCCCAATCCAGGGATTGAACTGGGGTCTCCTGCATTGCAGGCAGATTCTTTACCAGCTGGGCTACCAGGGAAGCCCTGGTTCTTATCTGAAAGCACTTAATAACATAGGTTCTTATCTTAATTACATGGAAACATGGAGGCTCAGGGAGGAGGCGTTTCTGCCAGAGATGGAGCCGTGATTCCCACTCAGGTCTGCTAACCCTGAAACCCGTCCTCTCTCCCACTCCATTGAGGGGCAGTGTTGTCATGCCCAAGCCAACCTAGAGGCAGGGAGCCCCTGACATTTGGAAAGAGCCTGTTCCTGGAGACTTTCTTTTCCCGGTCCCAAGCCCTGTAGCCTGTGAAGAGTGTCAACATACAGAACCTCAGATCCTTAGGGCATCAGGGACTTAGCTGGTGGACTCGATCTGAGGTCTAAGTCCCGGCTCCAGGTCCTGGGCTGGACACAGCAGGCTCACATCTTGCTCCTCTCCCTGATCCCTGACCCCTGACCTCTTTGTCCTGGTTGAGGGTCTGATCAGATCCAGTGTTGCCAGTGTTCCTGGGCTGCTCACCCTCTCTGACGCCCTGTGGCTATGGGCTCCACCAGCTGCCTGACCTCTCTGGAGGGTCCCGGGTGGCTGCACCCTTAGTCCCAGCCCCACTGGTCAGCCCTCCCTACAGCCACTGCTGCCTGGAGAGAATTATGCAGGGATGAAGACTCAGAAATGACAGGATAACTGACCTTGATGGTTTTAGTTCTAGAAGTTCTAGACCTGTTTTGAGGAATATTAAGCCCTGTGACTATGCCAAAGCCTTTGGCTGTGTGGATCACAATAAACTGGAAAATTCTGAAAGAGATGGGAATACCAGACCACCTGACCTGCCTCTTGAGAAACCTGTATGCAGGTCAGGAAGCAACAGTTAGAACTGGACATGGCAACAGACTGGCTCCAAATAGGAAAAGGAGTCAGTCAAGGTTGTATATTGTCACCCTGCTTATTTAACTTATATGCAGAGTCCATCATGAGGAACGCTGGGCTGGAAGAAGCACAAGCTGGAATCAAGATTGCCGGGAGAAATTTCAATAACCTCAGATATGCAGATGACACCACCCTTATGGCAGAAAGGGAAGAGGAACTCAAAAAGACTCTTGATGAAAGTGAAAGAGGAGAGTGAAGAAGTTGGCTTGAAGCTCAACATTCAGAAAACAAAGATCATGGCATCTGGTCCCATCACTTCATGGGAAATAGATGGAGATACAGTGTCAGACTTTATTTTTTGTTGCTCCAAAATCACTGCGGATGCTGATTGCAGCCATGAAATTAAAAGACGCTTACTCCTTGGAAGGAAAGTTATGACCAACCTAGATAGAATATTAAAAAGCAGAGACATTACTTTGCCAACAAAGGTCCGTCTAGTCAAGGCTATGGCTTTTCCAGTAGTTCTGTATGGATGTGAGATTTGGACTGTGAAGAAAGCTGATCGCCGAAGAATTAATGCTTTTGAACTGTGGTGCTGGAGAAGACTCTTGAGAGTCCCTTGGACTGCAAGGAGATCCAACCAGTCCATTCTAAAGGAGATCAATCCTGGGTGTTCATTGGAAGGACTGATGCTAAAGCTGAAACTGCAATACTTTGGCCACCTCATGCGACGAGTTGACTCACTGGAAAAGACTCTGATGCTGGGAGGGATTGGGGGCGGGAGGAGACGGGGACAACAGAGAATGAGATGGCTGGATGGCATCACCGACTCTGTGGACATGAGTTTGAGTGAACTCCGGGAGTTGGTGATGGACAGGGAGGCCTGGCGTGCTGTGATTCATGGGGTCGCAAAGAGTCGGACACGACTGAGCGATTGAACTGAACTGAAGCCCTGTGAAATTTTGAGTCTCTGAGGGGAAAGTAACATTAAATGTATGGGAGATTAAAAACAGTAACACAAATCCCTGTCATCACTTCCAAAATTTGTTTTGAGTCACCATTTGTACATACTGTCAGTACTTGTTTTCAGTCTGAAAGCAATGTTCAGACGAATTATCCCCACCTTACAGTGGAGGGCATGGAGCTCAGAGGGGTTAGGGCAGGGCTGATGGCCACACAGCACAGAAATAGCAGAGCCAAGGTTCAAATGCAGCAGGTCTGACCAGCTCTAAAGTCTAGGCATTTAACCTCATAGTCAGTAGAAGACTATGAAAGCATCGTTGCTCTCATATACCTGCCACCCCAGTGGAGATTTTCTAAAACACAGAATAGTATAAGCACCAGGGGAGTACAGCATTGTGGGGAAAGTTGGACGATCCAAACAGTCCTGAGCCTGAGTCCCAGAGGCGCCTCCTTTCAGCTGCGTGGACTTAGGCAAGCCTCTCCGCCCCTCGGAAGCCTGACTGCCTTCTCTGTGACGCAGAAACAATCATTCCTACAGTAGAGTTGGCATGATCTTTGAAGATGTTAAGTTCCTGGCACACAATAGTTGCTCAATAAGTACGATGCACTCAGCAAGTAGTTCTTGAGCACCTGCTGTGTCAGCAAGGGCTCTGTGAGAGCTGCCCAGCCTGTGTCTGCCAGACTGGGACACTCCTCCCTTTCCCCCATGTTGGGGTCCTTCCCCAGAAACACCTTTCAGAAGAAAGACCAGAATAATCAGGACTCACGGGATCAGAGTCTTTTTCTGAACTTCGGGATGACCATTTGGGTTGTAATAACCAGGTCCTGGGCCTGTTGACGTCAGCTTTAATCCACGGTTGGTTTTTGATTTAAAACAAGACATCAATATCTTTGGCGACTGCTTCACAAGGGATTCGTTGACATCATAATGCCCTGAGAGGAGAGGAATTTTAAGACAGAATAAAGAACCCTTCTCAAACAAATAAAAAGCAGTGCCTTACACCTAAGAGTACATTTAATAACTATAAGGCAGTATCGCTCTAGGATGGTCAAGTAACAGGGTCCTCCTGGAATAATTGAAAATAACATTCACCATTTAGAGAATGTGTGTCCATGCATCACAGGCTTAACTCATTTAATCCTCACGGCCACCCTGCAAGGTGTTAGCACATCCATTCTGAACAGGAGGAAACAGACTCAGAGACATTCAGTACCTTGCCAAGAGACGCTCATCTAACCAGAGGCTAAGCCTAGCGTCTTCCTGCATAAACTAAGGACAATAATTCTTCCAGCAACTGGGAGGCTACGGTAGTGGAAGAACCTTTCAGGTTCCTGGCACGTGGTAGTTGTTCAGTGGCTATTATGCAGTTTGCTGTTGCTGTTACTTAGTTGCTAAGTCACATCTGACTCTTTTGGAACCCCGTGAAGTATAGCCCGCCAGGCTCTTCTGTCCACGGAATTTTCCAGGCGAGAATACTCGAGTGGGTTGCCACTTCCTTCTCCAGGGGTTCTTCCCAACCGAGGGATTAAATTTGTGTCTCCGGCACTGCAGTCAGATTCTTTCCTATAGAGCCGCCTAGGAAGCCCAATAATTCTTAATTATGTAATTCACAAATATTTACTGAGCACTTACTACATGGACCCAGAACCATCTGCCTTCCATGTCCATTCATTCCTATCATACCCTGTCTCAAGACACTGTGTCAGAATAAAAGTACGCTGTGCACAAAGCTATAGGGAAGAAGAGAATGACCTGCGCTGAGGTAGAGGGGGCAGTCTCACCCCTAAAGAGCTGGTGGGTTAGTTACTTAGTTGTGTCCGACTCTTTGCGGCCCCATGGATTATAGCCTACCAGGGTCCTCTGTCCAGTGGATTCTCTAGGCAAGAATCCTGGAGTGGGTTGCCTTTCCCTTCCCAAGGAGATCTTCCCCTCCCAGGGATCAAACCTGTGTCTCCTGCATTGTAGGCAGACGCTTTACTGTCTGAGCCACCAGGGAAGCCATCAATATGTATATATACTTATTTGTGTCAGGTCTTAGTTGCATCACATGGGATCTCAAGTTGCGCCACGTGGACTTTCCAGTTGTGCTGGGCAGGTTCGGTAGTTGAGGGCTCAGGCGTACTTGCCTCGCAGCACATGGGATCTTAGTTCCCCAATCAGGGATCGAACTTGTGTCCCCTGCATTACAAGCCAGATTCTTAACCTCTGGACCACCAGGGAAGCCCTCGAAGATGCTTCACACTTTGACCCTGGTTTCCCATTACTTGGAAATTAAATTATTCAACATGACGGAAAAGCTCTAAGCCTAAAGATACACACCACAGCAGTAGCTACAGTGTGAGAAATGGTGATGAGCCTAAAGGTCCAAGCACAGTTACGGGAAAACAACCCACTCCGGTGGAATATCAGCCCTGCGGGTGGTAAATGCAACGACTGTGAGGCCCATGGCAGTGTTCTTGAAAATCAAGGTGAGAAAAAAGTAAAATAAAGCCTAACAGTCTATACTGTGTGTACTGTATCAATGTACAATTGGATACACATGAATTAAAAATAGGTGGGAACCCAGAAAAGTGGGGGAAACTACACAATAGTGGCATTGTGCATGGAAAAAATATTTGAAACTTTCTAAACATCCTAAAGCTAATTTTGTTTTAAATGAAATCAACTTTTCCTTTGCAAGATCACTGAAAACAGCAATGTGGGATCTATTAGCAAGATTTTACTTAAATGGGAATAGTGATGGCAAAAGTGAAGGGAAGAAGAGTCTTCATGGAAGCAGGTGGATAGATTATCTCTGTGCTGAAGGGCAATTTGGTCACAAATATCAAAAACCTTAAATATTTTACATACCTTTCGACTTAGGAGTTTCACGTTAGGCAATTTATCTAAGGAAATAATCTCAATTGTACACAGGTGTGAGCTATAAGGATGTTTGCTCCCACTCTATTTATATGAGTAATCAGTTTAAAACAATCTAAATCTCCAACAAGGGAGCATTTTTTCCCCTTAAGTTATTGTACCACTGGATAATGGAATACTACGCAACCATTTGGGCTTCCCAGGTGGCACTAGTGGTAAAGAACTCGCCTGCTAATGCAGTAGACTAAGAGACACGGGTTCCATCCTTGGGTTGGGAAGATCCCTTGCAGGAGGGCATGGAAATCCACTCCAGTGTTCTAGCCTGGACAATCCCACGGACAGAGGAGCCAGGTGGGCTATGGTCCATAGGGTCAAAAAGAGTCAGACACAACTGAAGTGACTTAGCACACGTGCATTAATTAACAAGAGATGTTCTAGGAGAATTTTAATTTTTTTAAATTAGAGGATAATTGCTTTACAGGATTTGTGTTGCTTTCTGCCATACATCAACATGAATCAGGCAAAGGAGGGTTTTTAATAACATGAAAAGATAGTCCCAATATACCCTTAAATAAAAAAAAAAAACAACAGATGTCGAGTTAGCAGCGCTTATAATACTGGTGTATGAGCTGGTTAGATAGCATCACAGACACAATGGCCAGAAATCTGAGCAGACTCTGAGAGATGGTAGAGGACAGAGGAGCCTGGCATGCTCTAGTCCCTGGGGTCTCAGAGAGTCAGACATGACATAGCAACTGAACAATAAAACAATATATCTCTCAAATTATCTTCCTGTTTCATTTACACATATATTTATTTTTTAATTTTTATTCCCCTTACCAAAAAAAAAAAAAATTTAAAGCAATGCTTGACTATAAAGTGTTAAAAAGCAGAAGCAAGCAGGAAAAGCATTAATGCTCTCACAGCCCAGAAAAAATCAGGTGAATCCTCTGCTGTAGTTACTCCTGGTCCTTCGCGCGTGCGCCAGATGCTGTCTCGTGGAGCGGGGCCCTCAGTTCAGATTAGATTGTGTCACCCACCCTTTTTTTTTTTTTGGTAAGCTACTCTTTATGTTACATGGACAATATCTTATTGCTGCTTTGATTTGTACTCCTTTGACTTTTATTCATTTTGTATAGTTTGTTTATTTATTAATTATTTTGGTTGCACTAGCTCTTCATTGCCGCTCTCGGGCTTTCTCTGGTTGCAGCGAGCAGACCTACTCTTTGCTGCAGTGCGTGGGCATCCCATTTCGGTGGCTTCCTTGTTGCAGAGCACAAGCTCTAGATTTGTGGGCTTCAGTAGTTTCACCACATGGGCTTTAGTTGCTCTATCACATGTGGAATCTCCCCAGGCCAGGGATTGAACTTGTGTCTCTAGTTCCCTGCATTGGCAAGTAGATTCTTATCCACTGCGCCACCAGGGAAGTGACAGTTTTTTCAAGTGACACTTTAAGATAGAAGTATTTCCCCATGTTCTTATAACTTTTTTAAAAAAAGAGGAATAGAGAGAAGATCTGGAAAAGATCAGTTTACATTTCGGTCCCAAAGAAGGGCGTTACCAGAGTATGTTCAAACTACTATACAACTCTTCTTTCATATGCTAGTAAGGTCATTCTCAAAATCCTTCAAGCTGCTGCTGCTGCTGCTGCTAAGTCACTTCAGTCGTGTTCGACTCTGTGTGACCCCATAGACAGCAGCCCTCCAGGCTCCCTCGTCCCTGGGATTCTCCAGGCAAGAACACTGGAGTGCGTTGCCATTTCCTTCTTCAATGTGTGAAAGTGAAAAGTGAAAGTGAAGTCGCTCAGTCGTGTCCAACCCTTAGCGACTCCACGGACTGCAGCCCACCAGGCTCCTCAATCCATGGGATTTTCTAGGCAAGAGTACTGGAGTGGCTTGCCATTGCCTTCTCCGATCCTTCAAGCTAGGCTTCAGCAATTGGTGAACTGAGAACTTCCAGATGTAGGTTTAGAAAAGACAGAGAAACCAGAGATCAAATCGCAACATTTGATGGATCATAAAGAAAGCAAGAGAATTCCAGAAAAACATCTACTTTTTCATTGACTACACTAAAGCCTTTGACAGTGTGGATCACAACAAACTGTGGAAAATTCTTAGAGATGCGGGAATACCAGACCACTTTACCTGTCTCCTGAGAAACCTATATGTGAGTCAAGAAACATTAGAAGCAACCGGACATGGAACAACTGACTGGTTCAAAATTGGGAAAGGAGCATGGCAAGGCTGTATATTGTGACCCTGCTTATTTAACTTCAATGCAGAGTACCTCATGCGAAACGCGGGCCTGGATGAATCAGAAGCTGGAATCAAGATTGCTGGGAGAAACATCAATAACCTCAGATACGCAGGTGACACCACCCTTATGGCAGAAAGTGAAGAGGAACTAAAGAGCCTCTTGGTGAGGGTGAAAGAGGAGAGTGAAAATGCTGGCTTGAAGCTCAACATTCAGAAAACTAAGATCATGGCATCCGGTCCCATGACTTCATGGCAAACAGAAGGGGGAAAAGTGGAAGCAGTAGCAGATTTTATTTCCTTGGGCTCCAAAATCACTGTGGATGGTGACTGCAACCATTAAATTAAAAGAAGCTTGCTCATTGGAAGGAAAGCTATGACAAACCTTGACCGCATATTAAAAGGCAGAGACATCGCTTTGCTGGCAAAGGTTCATCTAGTCAAAGCTATGGTTTTCCCAGTGGTCATGTATGGATGTGAGAGTTGGACCATAGAGGAGACTGATGCCGAATAACCGACGCTTTCCAGTTCTGGTTTTGGAGAAGACTCTTGAGAGTCCCTTGGAGAGCAAGGAGATTAAACCAGTCCATTCTAAAGGAAATCAACTCTGAATGTTCATTGGAAGGACTGATGCTGCAACTGAAGCTCCAGTACTTTGGTCACCTGATGCAAAGAGCTGACTCACTGGAAAAGACCCTGAAGCTGGGAAAGATTGAAGGCAAAAGGAGAAGGCGGCTGCAGAACATGAGATAGTATAGTTAGATAGCATCACTGACTCAATGGACATGAATTTGAGCAAACTCCGGAAGATAGTGTAGGACAGGGGAGGCTGTTGTGCTGCAGGGTTGCAAAGAGTCAGACATGACTTAGCGACTGAACAACATCAACGAGAGAGGAGGATGTTGGGGAAGTGCCTGGCCTTGTGCTTGGAGCCTCCGGACTTTAGAAAATCCCATCAGCCAATGTGTAGAGGTGGGCAGTCTATTCAGAACGGAAGGCAGACCAGACGGGGCCCTCAGCCCCTGGGGGGCCAGGCACTCAGAGCAGCTGCAACGCAGTGGGAATTCCAGTCACAGGTCCACATCTGGTTTCTTCCCGCACCAGGAGAAGCCGAAACCACAGCATTTTCCCAAGAGGTCTAAGCAGATTGCTTCTCTCAGAGGAGCAGATTCCCCAGGCTCTGGCCCCTGGCAAACTGGGGGACACCAGGGGAGTCTTTAAGGAAGCAGGCCTCAGAGCTGAATAAGGGGCCTGGATTCAAACCCAGGTGTGGAACCCTGTGCTACTCACCTGCTCATATATAATTTTTGCATGTTAAGTAGGGCTGCTATAATAATAATGCACGCTAAGTCACTTCAGTCATGTCCGACTCTGTGACCCTATAGACTGTAGCCTGCCAGGCTCCTCTGTCCATGGGATTCTCCAGGCAGGAATACTGGAGTGGGTTGCCATTCCCTTCTCCAGGGGATCTTCCCAACCCAGGGATTGAACCTGCATCTCTTACGTATCCCGCATTGGCAGGCAGGTTCTTTGACTACTAGCGCCACCTGGAAAGATCAATATGATAATAATAATGACCCACATTCTTTGAGCACACAGGTGCAATGATCCCTGAGGCTTTGAAAGCTTGTGGCACACAGTAGGAGCTTAACAGATGCTAGTGCCCACCTCTCCTCTGCCTGCTGTGTTTCGAGGGGCCCCTGAGGACCTTCCCAAAGGGAGGGGCTGCCCACATTCCTAGGCTCACTGGTGGGACCTCTGGCCCAAACCCAGAGGTTTGTTCTCCTGTCTAAACAAACAAGGTGGAGTTTTGCCTGTGGTGATGCAAGGCAGGGAGCTTTCGCTGGGGCTGAACCTCCTAATTAGGGATGGTTTTGTTATTCAGCCTCAGACTGATCTTCTCAACTTTAATCTGGATTTGCTGAAATCTGACATGTGCTGCAATTTTATCCACACCCTGCTCTGACTGAAGAGGCACTCCTTCCCGGCTCCTCCTCTGGTTTCTGGGGCCCGGAGCTCCCTCGGGGGTCTCTGGGACCTATTTGGGAAGGTCAAGTCTAACCAGTGTTCCTGGAGTGAGGACTGTTGTGTCACCAGATCTCTCTGGAAACTTTTCACTAAGGCTGGTGCGGGGCACAGGACAGGGGCAATGCCTGTCCCCACCCAGCAGGGAAAACGTTTGCCAGCAAGCTCTGTGCGTTCCCGAATCCCAGAGTCAGAAATTGCTTTGGGAGGACGGGGTAAGAGGCTCCTCTGGGCTGAGGCCTGCCATTTCTTACCTGTGTGGCACTGAGCCAGTTGTTTCGCCTCTCTGGGCCTCCTTTGCTTCATCTGAAACACAGGACTAAGAGTATGACTCTTGGAGGACAGATGTGTGAGGACCGCGTGCAAAAAGCACAGCATAGGTGCTCTGTGAACAGAGCAATTTCCCAGTGATTTCGTGTTAAATGATGAAGCTGCTGGCCAGCTTGGGAGGAAAGGAATCTTGCAGCCCAGCGCTCAGAGATCGCCCCACCACCCCGCCCAGGGTCTGCGATGGCACCTGGGGTGTGCGCACGGGCACTCTTCAGGCGCGAGAAGACACCTCCCCGTCTCCTGCCCGAAGAAGGTACGCCAGGTCTGAAAGGGGGGCAGACCCCGGGGGCTGGCTGTTCTTGCGCTGAGCGGGGAGCCGGTCCCCTCCTCCTCCTACAACACCTATCTGCACCCCCACAACCCCCAAAGCCTGAAGTGAAAGTGTTAGTCCCTCTGTCGTGTCTGACTCTCTGTGACCCCACGGATGGTAGCCCACCGGGCTCCTCTGTCCAGGGATTTCTCCAGGCCAGAATACTGGAGCAGGTAGCCATTCCCTTCTCCAGGGGGGTCTTCCCGACCCCAGGGATCGAACCCAGGTCTCCTCCATTGCAGGCAGTTTCTTTACCGTCTGAACCACCAGGGAAAGAGACTCCCTGTGGAGGAACAGGTGCCCTGCTGATCAGAGCTGAAACAGGAAGCCTCAGGTCAAGGCCAGTGCAAAGCAGCTGCTTACCTGGGGCAGGGCCTGTTTTAGAAACAGTGAAAAGTCCTCTCTGGGTTTTGGACACGAAGCCAGCTCGAGCACAGACGTTGTTTGCCTGCTTGCAGCAAGAGTCAGAGGCCTGGGGGGGAAAAACAAGCGCAGTGCACTCAGTGCCTTCCCTTTGTATGTCCCTCTCGTCATGTCAGGGTGACTGGCACTCTGGGGTTAAAAATTTTTTTAAAAACCCGTTCTCAGAAAATGAGCGGATGTGAATGGAAAGGGTCATACTGGCTGTGCCTTCACCTTCGCCCCAGCTGCAGGGGGCGATGACTTTTCATCACCAGCCAGGGTCTGGGGACCCAACACAACATGGAGGACGGTGCCCTGTGCCAGCC
The DNA here is from genome assembly GCF_049115385.1 of Moschus berezovskii. Taxonomy (NCBI): domain Eukaryota; kingdom Metazoa; phylum Chordata; class Mammalia; order Artiodactyla; family Moschidae; genus Moschus; species Moschus berezovskii. The sequence continues at coordinate 7,739,939 of NC_142461.1, forward strand.
TGCAGGCCCGGCTTCCCTGATCACCTCCCTCACTCGGGGAGGGGAATCCTGCTCAAGCTGTTTAATTTCTCTGGAATTTTTTTCTCATCTGTAAGATGGATCAGATCATTTTTGCTCGACTTGAGGCAGAGAGTTGTTGGTGGGGGGGGTGGGGGGACGCCCAGTCAATATAAATCACCTGCCGGAAAGTGGGCTTTTTTTAAATGTATGATGTTACATAGAACTAGAATATGAAGAAAATCACTAAAATTTTTACTGAAAGACATAAAAGAAAACATAATAAATTAAAAGATAGATTGCGTCTCCAGATTACCCAAAGCTATAAAGATTTCCACCCAATTTATCTGTAAACTCAATGCCATTGCATTTAAAACCCACTAGGACATTTGTAAGTTGACAAAAGAATCATAAACCTAGCAGGTAAACATGTAGGAAAACTTAGAATGCGTTTAGCGATATGGAATTCACAGTAAATTCACCCAAAGCAACACTTGGCGCTTTGAAACGTTTGTGCAGCTAAAAAGTTACTGACGTGGGCAGACGGTCATGGAACAGTATATTGGAAAAAACTGCAATGTGTTCAGTTCAAGCCCAGTTGGGTAAACTGAATACACAAATAGAAAAATAAAACTTAAACAATAAATAAAATAATAAATAAATAAAAAGTGTGTAAAGCTACCTAGGCAAATTATTTTCTTTACTTTTTCTCTATGATTTTCATTCTTTTTGAACACTGAGTCCTACATACCCCCACCCTCATTCCTCACTGCTCAAATAATCCTTCTATACGTGCAGGATACAGGACGTACAAAGAAGTCGTTTAACTTAAGATTGTGATAAGATTTACAAAGCGCTGTGTCGTCTTGACTTTTCTGGACTGACCAGAAGATAAGGATTTTGGTCGACTCAGGCAGTACACAGTTGAGAGTGCTCAGTGTGTTCAGAACTCCAAAAATAATTTTGGAAAAAAAAAATGAACCCTGAGATCATTCTTATGATGAGTCATAAATATGTTAAATGCCAGTTGGCAGTCAGTCTCCTGTATTCGTTAGATAAAAGATGCAATAAAAGTTGTACCTGCCATGGCTGGGACTATTTACTGAATGAGTGAAACTGTTTGCTGGGGCCAAGACGGCTTGATTTTCTGTGATACTCCTTTGTCAAAAAAAAAAAAAGTTTCAGAAGAAATGCAGATGGCATTTTGATTTTGTGTTGACAAAGGTAGAGGAATTCAGTTTTTCCCAGGGTACCAAATGGCCAGACTGCCTGCAGAGAGGGCAAACAAAAAGATCAGATGGGCCAGGCTAATTACTGGACACAGGGAGAGGAGCCAGGATGCCGGAGAGGAAGTAATAACAGGTACCGAGGGAACGGCTTCGAACAGAGAATCGGGGGGATCACAGTTAAGCAAAGCCAGAGAGGCCTTGACGGCCTCAAAGCACAGTGTGGCTAATAGGATTACTGCATTTCTGCTGCTCGCCCGTTGACTTAACCATTGTTCTCCGGGTCTGAAAAAAGCCTCCTGTAGACAAAACACTGCTTCAGCTTTATTCTTCGCCCAGACAGAAAAGCAACAGAAAAGGGGGACATTTTTGTTTCACCATTAGACTAACAAAAGAGTCAGCTCCACTGGCAGATTAAAAAAGAATGAAACAGATTTATTGTATTGCCATAAGAGAAAAAAAACTCAGATATTATTAAGTAGAAATGTATGTATACGATGGACAGTATAATCCCAAAACTGAGGGAGGGGAGAGGAAGAGAGTATGAACAAAACTGCCCCTGGTTTGGTTTGGTTTTGTAATGTATTTATTTATTTAAATTGGAGGATAATTACAATATTGTGATGGTTTTTGTCATACATCAGTATGAATCAGCCACAGGCATACACGTGTTGCCTCTGGTTTTTGATGGCTGTTTGAGGAGCAGAATGATAAGGGACTTCTACGTTCTGGTTTGCGGGTTTCTGTGTTCTTGCCTGGAGAATCCCAGGGACAGCGGAGCCTGGCCGGCTGCTGTCCATGGGGTCGCACAGAGTCGGACACGACTGCAGTGACTTAGCAGCAGCAGCAGCAGCAGTGATGCTTAGATGTATCTTATGATGACTGTGTCTTACTTTCAGAGCCACATTAAAACAATAATGAACAAAAAACTTGCGAACTAAAATTGATCTGTTGCCAGGAGGACAGAGTTCTGACTTGGGGAATGGTCATTCCTTGATTAACAAAGGAAGTTATGCCTTTCAGCCATAAGCATTTATTGCATGCTTACTGCATACCAGGACTGGAGCTGAGCCTTCAGGGAACAGTGGACTGGGGACATGAAGGCATGAAGCGCTAACTAGAGCGCCCTTCAGCTCCCCCCAGTAGGTCGCAGAGAGGGGGCGCTCACCTTCTCTGACCACTCAATCTAAAACATACGCCTACCTCCATACCGCATACATATTCTCTTTCTCAGGCGCCAACTGTTTGTCTTCCTCAAAGGTGGCCACAGTTTGCAATTATTTTGCTTCGAGGTCTACTAGTTCTTGTCTTGAGTTCCCCACTGGATTCTAAATTATGTCACTGGCACAGAGAATCACACGACTTAGGAAAGGAAGCCCTGCAGGGCTGGAACATGGAAACTTTGATCACTGCCCAGTTTTAAACCTCAGCGCCTAGCTGTTCTCACTGGTGTGCAAATGGTCTCTTCAAGCTGGGTGACTTTGGGCAAGTCCCTTCCCTCTCTGAACCTCAACTTCCTCTTCTGTAAATTGAGAATAAGAGAATCCACTTCCAATTTCTTGTGAGTATGAAATCAGTGAATACACAACTCTTAGAACAGAACACAGGCCATGAATAGTGCTTCATCATCTCATTGTCATTATTATTTTCAGGCTCTGATTTCCCTAGGAGAAGAGTGTCCCAAGTATAGGAGCTATACTATCCCAAACAGAAGCTACCGGCCACATATAGCTGCTGAGTGCTGGACACATGGCTGGTCCACATGCAGATGGGCTGCGAGTATAAAATACACGCTGAATTTTAAAGTTTTAATATGAGGGAAAGAATGTAAAACATTTAGTTAGTAATTTTTATATTGATTAGATATTGAAATATCTTGAACATACTGGATTAAATAGAATTTATTATTAAAACAAATTTCACCTGTTCCTTTTTACTTTTAAATGTAACTACTAGGAAAACAGCAGAGACATCACTCTGCTGACAGAGGTCCATATAGCCAAAGTTATGGTTTTTCCAATAGTCACGTACGGATGTAAGAATTGGACCATGAACAAGGATGAGTGCTAAAGAATTGATGCTTTCCAACTGTGGTGCTGGAGATGATTCTTGGGTGTCCCTTGGACTGCAAGGAGATCAAACCAACCAATCTTAAAGGAAATCAACCCTGAATATTCATTGGAAGGACTGATGCTGAAGCTGAAGCTCCAAACTCTGGTCACTTGATGCGAAGAGCCGACTCATTGGAAAAAACCCAGATGCTAGGAAAGATTGAAGGCAAAGGGAGGACGGCAGCAGAGGACACGATGTTTAGATAGCATCACTGACTCAACAGACATGAATTTGAGCAAACTCTGGGAAATAATGGAGGACAGAAGAGCCTGGAGTGCTGCAGCCCATAGGATTGCAAAAAGTCAGACACGACTCAGCGACTGAGCGGCCGCAACAACTAGGAAAACAAATGACTTCTGTGGCTCCTGTTCTATTTCTTTTGGACAGTGCCAGCCTAACAGGCACTTATGTTGCTTTGAGCACATTATAATTGATTCGATCAATTATCAATCCAATTATCAATTATCAATTGCAGCTTGAGGCAGTTGTAAAATAATGTAGCTTTTTGCAACTGTGTATTCTATAGTATTTTTTTCATTTGGTGATATTTTAACTGTTTTAAAAATTAAATAAAAAAAATAAAATAATTGATTGGATCCACTGAAGAAGGTGGGCAGGATCTTTGTAGTTGGAAAAATAACTATTATCTATAAGTATAAAAAAAGAAAAAGGAAATTTAAACTGAAGCATTCTAAGACCAAAATATTTGGAAATTATAGCATAATAGTATTACTGCCTTATGTGCAATTCATGTCTTAGGTATTTCAGAGTGCTTCCACATTGTGTTCTCATCTCCTTCTTATAATAACCCTATTGGGCAAGTATAATTAATTCCATTTTACAGCTGAAACCTGAGAGGTATCTTGACTTCCCCAAAGACAGTTCTACTGATTTCCATGTATTGTGGAATCCTCAGGCACCAGGGACTGTGCTAAGTAAGCACTAGGCCTAGACTACCTCATTGAATGTTTGCATTAGCATCAGGGAGTGGACATAAAACCCCACTTTGCTGCGTTTGAACTAAGTTACTTCAATTGTGTTTGACTCATTTCAACCATATGGACTGTAGCCCACCAGGCTCCACTGTCCAAGGGATTCTTCAGGTAAGAATACTGGAGTAGGATGCCATGCCCTCCTCCAGGGGATCTTCCTGATCCAGGGATCAAACCCATGTCTCTTACATCTCCTGCATTGGCAAGCGGGTTCTTTACCACTAGTGACACATGGGAGGGCATAGCCCCATAACCCCACTTTACAGATCAATAAACTGAGTCCTGAAAGGTTAATGGACTTGCCCAAAGCCATACACATGTAGAAAATGGCAGAGTCAAGATGTGAACCCAAGCCCATCTCTTACCCACTCACCACACTGTTCTGGCTAAGCGACTATAAAGTGATGGGAACTGGAGAAGCACTGAAAGGGAAAGTCACTGAGTCGTGTCCAGCTCTTTGCGACCCCCTGGACTATACAGTCCATGGAGCTCTCCAGGCCAGAGTACTCGAGAGATACCCATTCCCTTCTCCAGGGGATCTTCCCAAACCAGAGATCTATCCCAGGTCTCCTGCATTGCAGGTGGATTCTTTACCAGCTGAGCCACAAGGGAAGCCCAAGAATCATGGAGTGGGTAGCCTATCCCTTCTCCAGCAGATCTTCCCAACCTAGGAATGGAACTGGGGTCTCCTGTATCGCAGGCCGATTCTTTACCAACTGAGCTATCAGAGAAGCCCTGGAGAAGTACTACTGTTAAAGAAACCAGTTTTCTGATATGGAAAGATAGAAGTTTATTTCCCTGTAACAATCTAAAAAGTAAGTGAATAATACAACCATTGTTATAGACGAGAAAACCGTCCCAGAAAGTTATGTGATAGGTTGTTGTTGTTTAGTTGCTAAGTCGTGTCCGACCCCAGGCTTCCCTGTCCTTCACTATCTCTTGGAGTTTGCTCAGATTCAGGTCCACTGAATCAGTGATGCTATCTAATCATCTCACGTTCTGCAGTCCCGTTCTCCTTTTGCCTTCAATCTTTCCCAGCATCAGTCTTTTCTAATGAGTCAGCTCTTTGTATCAGGTGGCCAAAGTGTTGGAGCTTCAGCTTCAGCAACAGTCCTTCCAATGAATATTCAGGGTTGATTTTCTTTAGGATTGACTGTTTGACCTCCTTGCTGTCCAAGAGACTCTCAAGAGTCTTTTCCAGCACCACACTTGGAAAGTATCAATTCTTTGGCGCTCAGCTTTCCTTATGGTCCAACTCTCACATGCGTACACGACTACTGGAAAAACCACAGCTTTGACTATATGGACCTTTGTCAATAAAGTGAAATCTCTGCTTTTTAATACACTGTCTAGGTTTGTCATATTAGCTTACCTTCCAAGGAGCAAGCATCTTTTAATTTCATGTCTGTGATAGGAGCGACTGCAATAAGAGATTTCCCAGGGCAGAGGTTTTTCCACTGCTCCATACTGACCTCTGTGTTGCCGACACCTTTCTCTGGGTTCAGAAAATTCCCTATGAGAGCCTTGCACAGCCTCGTGTAGCCATTGCATAGTCAACAAATGCTAACTAATTCACCAGTTGGGTTAAATGCTATTTTCCAAAGCTCCCCACATCTCTTCTTTTATTTTTAGAAAACCATTCACTCAATATGTATCTAAGAAGCATAAAAAGTGTTCTTACATTGTACTGATTTGGTGCAGGGGTTTCAAATTTGAGCACTTTCTCATAGCTTGGCAACTGGAACATGCTGGAACAGGAATTGCTGAAGTCTTTCTTTGAAACAAGATGAGATGGGATAGTGTACGCATTAGCTGCCGGGTATTTAGAAACGATGGTGTCCAGTCGGGCACACTGTGAGGAGAAAGTCAAAGGCATCCACATCATCATGTATCTTACGGCTTCCAAGTTCAGGTATCAGAAAGATGGTGCTCAGCACCAGCTCTAAAAAGATTTCATAAAAGGTGAAACCCTGGCAGGTAACACAGATAAAATGACCTTGGGCTTTGAGGATTTGTTCTTGGAAAATGCAAGTTCAGACCTGTGTTAACTTCTGTAAACTAACTCAAATTATTCAACTTATGTTTGGACTTGGCAAAAGTAATTTTGCCATAAAAGCATTTCCACCCAATCCCGTTTCAGGCCACTTACACTTGACTCATCAGCTGGTGGGTGATTTATATGATGGGAAGCTTTCTGCTTTCTTCTTCCAACCGTGGTTTTTTCCTTTGAGTGAAACTCTCACTTCTTGTTTCTAAGGTTAAATAATCTGAATTTCCTAAATAAGAATTTTGCTTCTTGTGCCTTAAAGGTCCCAGGGCTTGCCTCCCACCCACGCCTCCCATCCCCCACCAACCCACTGATTTCATAAAACATTACAATTTTTTTTTTTTGCTGTTTCAACAGAAACCAATTCTACTCCTTCCAGGAAGCCATGATTAACTATTTTCAGTGAAAAAAAACACAAACAGAATCAATGTTTGCCAAATGAAAAGGGACAAAAGCCATAAAAACTTGGTGATAACATCACCTTACCCTGGGATAGTATGGTAAGTATTGAAGTCTGATTTTAAAAAAAGCAAAACTTTTTTTTATTATTATTTAATGGTTAAAAGCTTGAGAAAATTGCCCTTGACCAGGGTCAATAACCACACAAGCACAGAAAGTGGAGGAGGCCGTGGGAAGGCCTGAGCAGCCCACCCGACTACTCTCTGCACAGGCCGGCCGTGCTTCTCTCTGTCTGGGTCATGGACCACCACCTGCTAGCAGAAGCAGGGGCGTTCTGTCCAGAGTCTCGCCTGGGCTCCAGTCCCAGCTCTGCCTCCTCCTAACTGCAAGGATCCATCGATGTTCCCAGAAGTAAGGCCACCCCAGCCTTGGACTCACTTTACCTGTGCATTTGGGGCAATAGTTAACTGAGTACTTTGCAGGGGATGTTCCATCAAATCCGTATGACAAGCCTGGATCAAGGAGATTATGATTATCCCCGCTTTACAGAGGAGGACCCCAAACTTCCTCAGCTAGCGAAGTGGTGGAACCAACATTCTCACCTCCACGAGATGATACGGATCAGACACCCGTTCCGAGGAAGAATGGGCTGAGCCACGTCGCAGCCACGTGTTCTCATCTACAAGATGAGCAGCTGATAAATGCCTGTGGGAGGTTTTAGTTCAGGAAGAATCACTACCTGAAACCGCCTGTGCTCATCGGTACAGACACACCTCTGCTCTCCTTCTAACTTCCAGAGAAGAAGGGTGGCAAGGTCAGACCAGCCTCAGCGCTGCTGTTTGCAGCGTATCTCTCCTGAGTCGCCCAAAAGACTGGGCATAGCATGTTTTGCTCAAGCTCTATTTCGCTGAAGTTAAAGCGATACATTGTAGTCCGAATTTGAATGGAAGAGCCTGACACCGTTGTTTCCCATTTGGGTGTTGAGGTTTACATTCTTTTATTGAGCCTACATCTTCATAAGCTTTTTGGCAGCTTATGGATTGAACACTTCAGTTTCATGGTCAAGAGAGGATCAGAGGCCATGGATATTGACAACTGATTTGTCTGTTTTCTTTTGTTTTTTTTTTCCATGACTGTATCTATTGCCTCATCTTGATTTACAAGCAAAATTCAGCAAACCTACAAAAATAAGTGTTTTGTGGTTTATCTAGGAATAATACAGAACATACTGCTGCTGTTTTGGGTGAAGAAAATCAATTTCGTATAGTTTACTTCAACTTAAATAAAATGTGAGTTTTGTTTAAAGTTCAGGTATATTTTTTTGGTGGGGACAAAGCAGGTTCTTGTGGTACATTATCTTTTCAAAAATATCACCTTCACAATTGAAGATAAGTTTTGTTTTTTTTCTCTGGTAGGTGGTTTACTACTGGGGAAATTTAAAAATCCATTTTAATTGTGAAATTATTAAATGTAAGATTTATCTAACTTTTAAAATATTATATGTTGTAGGACCCTTGGAAAAAAACAAAGAACTATTTTTCCAAAGTGTGTTCCTTGGCCTTCCGGTTCTATGAGATAAGGCTGCGTTGGTGGTAGCAGCAGCAGGGAGGCGGTTCCAGGGTCGAGTAAACTTGAGAAGCCTCACACCATTCTGAAGATTCGTAACACACATCGGTGTAGTGCAGGCACTGAGCAGGTCTGCAATAAAGAAATCTGTCCGTGTTTCAACAGCCATTCCCAGCCTCCTTCCATCACAGTATCTTTTTGACTTAGAACACCTAACATTTTCTTTAGGAAAAGCTGCTCCAAAAAATTCCCATTCGAGGCAAAGTTTCATCAGTCATCACAATAGAATTGGTCTGAGCCTAGCTGAAATGACACTCACTCATCAGTCTACGCCTTGGCTTTCTTTTAATTGCCAGGCCTCCAACCTGGCCACATGCTGGCATTCATGACCCTCTCTCCAGCACATAACAGCTCTTCCAGAGCCACTGAAGCCCCTGCACATATACAGAAAAGCCATGGAAATAACTCCCCTCCCCCAACACACACACCTGCCTCATTTGACTTCCTACCCAGTCCTGTGAATAATTCTGGAACAAAGCTGCCGAGTATAGTCATGAAGCTCTTCAGATGATTTGAACTTAGAGGGACGACAGGTCCTCTCAAAAGGCTGGGTGCAGTTGCTCCAATAGTCATCCAAAAGTTTCTAAAATGTATGGACCCACAGCATTTTTTGGTCAGCACCACCGGGAGTCATGCCTCTGATGGCCACACCAGCATCAGTAAGGCAGGTCTTTCTCTGATGTGGTGGTGGCTGTTTTCAGTCACTAAGTCGTGTCCAGCCCTTTTGTGACCGCATGGACTATAGCCTGCCAGATTCCTCTGTCCATGGGATTTCCCAGGCAAGGCTACTAGAGTGGGTTGCCATTTCCTCCTTCAGGGGATCTTCCCGATCCAGGGATCAAACCTGCATCACTTGCACTGCAGGTGGATTCTTTGCCGCTGAGCCACCAGGGAAGCCCTCTCTGATGGGGACTACCTTTAATCCCTGTAGGGTCTCGGATCTGGAAACAAGAGCCACTAAATTTGAAAGGCAGCAAAAGAAGGGGTGGAGGAATGAAACTGGCGACCAGTTCTGGAAGGAACTAGGCGAGGTGTGGGAAGCTCCTGATAGATCTCCACTTAAGGCCCCTGCCTGAGGTGACAGGAACTCATGTGTTTGGAAACATAAACATCCCTTACATCCATCACAGCAGGAAGAAGAAGCCTGAACAACTCAGCGTCTTTGGGGTTTGGTCTGAATTTTGTAAAGACCTGATTAGATCCTGTCACACACAGCTCTGCCCTTGGGCCCCTTCTCCTCCAGACGGCCCAGCCTGGTCATTTGGAAAGTTACTGCACGTACAGTCTAGCAGGGAACTGATGGTGTGCTCTGATTCAGCACCTGCTCTGGCACCAGGGAGGAGTGGGCAGTGCCACTATTTGGCAAAGCTCTCAGAGAGAAAACCTAGGTGTTGCAGGAAGTATTGTTTGTGACTCAGGTGGCAACAATCATAACACTGAACATGTTTATAAGGCTCCGCAGTTTCAAAGACTATTTCACTCATTGCAGCGTCAATTTGCCCAGGGCCTCAGGGGAGTCTTCACTCTGTGAGGCAACTGGGACACAAAGGGTGACGTGCTTGAGGTCACATCGAGGTTGAACCCACAGCGGAGTCAGGATTGGGTCTTAAGCTTTGTCTCTAGTGCCAGGCCATTGTGAGATGGCGCTTCTTTGGCCCATTGCTTTGTAGTCTCTTTACTCGCAGGGCTGGGGGCGAAGAGGTAGACGTGTGGCTGTTTTGTGAACTGGCTGCGGGCTTGTGCAGCCTCAACATCTTAGCTAGTGAGGAGTTAACTCCCAAATCGGTTTGCTCCTTGAGTATTCAGCTTGGTCAAGCTCGAATTCCAATGAGTGGCTGCATTCAGTGTGACTTAAATGGTCTCTTTGTGTACGTGTGTGTGTGTGTGTTTTAAATCAATTCCCGTGTCAGGTATCATAATGCATTTTTGCAAGAGATTAGGCATCTTATTGCTGCTGGAGTTTGGATTTGCTTTCTTTTTCACTTTCCTGCCTCAGTGAGTCTTACCCTGCTTTAACTCCCCTTGTATCTATTTTATCTTGTCAACAGATAGATGTTCAAATAAAGACTATCCTTGCCTAGGTCTGGTCAGAGACCCTGGCACTTCATTTAGCTACTTGAGGCTTGGAGCCATCCACAAAGATAAAGACCCACATCTTACAAGAAGAGAAATGGAGAGGAGAGGAATATTCCGAAATTCCCGGCCTGCTGTCTGCTTTCTTTTAGGTCCCGTCAGATTTCTCAATAACTTCAATGATACAGTGAGACTAAGAGGTGTAAAAAGCCCTGATGGGGCAAGGTGTGCAGTAAGACCTTTGTCTTGGTTTGGGAGTCCGCTCCATGCCGACAAAACTGGTTTTGGATGATCAGGTTCTGAACATGCTTCTAGCTTCTTTTCCCACTCTGGGAGTGGGTAGTAGTGAGGAAAAAAATTACTTAAAGATCTAGGCTCCAGTTCACCTGCATGAAACCTGGGCAGACCATTACTCTCCTAATTAGAACCACAGGTCTTTGGAGAGAAGGGCCCGGATGTCCAATATATGATTAAGCCATGAAGGAAGCAAAGTATTGAGCAGTTAGTGCCCTCATTCAGAGAAGGGGTTCTCACCATAGAAGGGAAAGTGCACGTCCCTTTCTTGGACAATGACACGCTGTCGAACACAGGGGACTGGTGAATGACATTGTAGAACCCCGGGCCTGGGATATCATCCTGAAAGGGAAGAGAGCATGGTGTCATCGCAAGACTTTCCATTCCACAGTGCTTTTCTGCGAGTTTTACATCCATTAACCCTAAGCTTCACTGGAACCTTCCAGGCAGGCAAAGATGCCACCTCCCAGGCAACAGCCCAGCTCCACCAATTCCTGACCTGCCCGGTCATCATCACAGTTCTCAAGTGCTAGGTCTGGGATTCCAGCTCAGGTCTAGGACCACCCCCTTGCCTGCCCACCACAGCCCTTGTTCTTTCCACTATTCTGTACTGCATTCTAGGAGGATGCTGTGGTTTCTTCTGGCCAGTAGACGCACGAGCAGAAGAATGGATCCCGAGTGCATCGGCGACTGTGCAGGTCGGCGTGGGATGACTTGGGTCCGCCAAATCCGGGGCGAGGGAAGGGTGACCGATTTCACGTTCACCACACCCCACCTGACTCAGCTTCCTCCCCAGCCTTTCAGAGGAGAAACCAGGGAGTGTTTCTGTTTATAAAGCAAAGTGAAACAAAAACCACCTTCATCCCAAACTAGACCATCTCTAACTCTCAGACAAAAAGAGGTGGGCTCATGGGGCTCAAGTGCTCAGTGATGTGGGTGTGTTAGACGAAATCAAACAAAAGCTTGATTTCGAAGCTCATTTCTGCTGCTGCAGTTAACTGGGTTTGCATCTCATTTCCTGTGCTGGTTACCAGGGGGAGGTAAATGTTGACAGAAGTCGGCCGAGCAAGCGACATGAAATGACAAGGATGCTCCTCTGTCTCCAGGGTTTACTGGGTGCCTCCTTGGTGCCAAGAGCTTTTCAAAGGTTGTCCCATTTAATCCCCCAATGAGGAAGGGATGCCCCATTTTATAGATGGAGACACTGAGGCCCACGGAGATGAACTTGCCCCAGGGTCCCACTGCTGTCAGTGGCAGCACCTGAATTCAGTGTTATGTGATGGTGTACACTACTAGCCTTTTGCGGTAGAAATATTATCAGGTCCATTTTAACGAAAGTGAGGCCCAGAGATGTTGGGGCCACAGCTAATAGAGGGGGAAGCATAAATTTAAACCTGAGCAGTCTGACTCTCCTTGCTACTTCCAAGGTCTGCCACCTGGACTCCTCTTGTCCCCGCCCACCCCTACTACCTTTCCCAGAGCAGAAAGAGAGCTCAAGGCTCTGTGGGGGCCCTCCCCGGCCTCTCCAGTCTGGATCCGGCCGTGTGGGATGATGGGTTAATATAAGGATGTGGTCATCAGGGCTGTTAACAGAGTCTTCTGGGACTTCGCTGGTGGTCCAGTGGTTGAGAATCCACATTCCAGTGCAGGGGATGTGGGTTCAATCCCTTGTTGGGGAACTAAGATTCCACGTGCTTCGGAGCAACTGGGTCCTCCCACCACAACTACTGAGCCAGCGCTGCACTGCAGAAGCCCGGACACCTCAGTGAGAGAAGCCCGCACGCTGCCACGAAGATGCAGAGTGTTCAAAAAGAACAACAACAGAAACCAAAAACAACACACGCACAGCAGGTTCTCCTGTGCTAAGTTTTAAATGCAGTGACGCCTCTGAGTCTTGCTCTGTCAAGGTGGGGGCATGGAGGCTGACTCCTACCGTGCAGGTGATGACGATCCCTAGTGGACAGAGTCGGGACTGACTGCCGGGGGGTGGGTGGGGTGGGGGTGGGGCAGGCTGCGGGGAGATGTAGCCCAACCAGAACCCTGGCCTGTGGGTGCAAAGTGAGGGGCTACAAGAAGAGGAACAAGAAAGAGGCTTTTACTAGGGGGCTGTTTGCAGGACGGACGTGTTTATTGATGGTCACTGCGTGCCGGGCACTGTTCTAGACTCACTCACACATTTAATCCCCACGTTAAAGATGAGAAGGCAGAACCCAAAGGGATGAGGTCCAAAGTCACGAAGCTAGTAATGGTCAGAGCCCGAATCTGAATCCAGGGGAGTCTGCTCTTGACCGTTAAGACAAACTATCTCTCAGATGAGTGTAGGGTAAAATGTGCAGGGTAGAAGGAAAAACAGTCCCACTGAGTTTGGATTCAGGAATTCTAGCATCGGTGCTGCTACTAGCTAAGTGATCTTGAGCTCTCCAGACCTCAGTTTCCTCACATGTAAATTGAAGATGCTGCACTAAATGCCTTTGGGTACCTTGTAGCTTCCGGAGTCCCTCCAGGGAGGGAAGTGGAAGCAGGAAATGTAACTGTGACTTTTCCAGGTTTAAAGAAGAAAGAGTCTTGTAAATCTCCAGCCCCCAGTCTCCTGCCACACTCCCGATACCAGCATCAGCCCACAAGAATTTTCTGCCCACCTCTGTGAGTCTGAGGGGCTAGGGTTGCCAGCTAAAGCACAAGCCTGCAAGGCTGCTCCATCCCACCCTGCCTGGTCAAATTTGAATTTCAGATAAACAACAAAACACTGTTTTAGTATAACTAGGGCCCAATCAATATTTGGGATACACTTATACAAAACAGTTAGCTATTTATCTGAAATTCTAAATTAGTTAGGAATCCTGTATTTTTACTTGCTAAATCTGGCAACCCTACTGGACCTTAATCATGTTTTAATTGCACCATGCTGCAAACTGGTTTGTGTCTAGGACAAACAGGAAGAGAACTGTCATCTCTTACCCTGGAGGGAGAGTGTGCTGTCTGTTTGCACTTAGTGAATATCCTAGAAGGGTCCTCCAGGCAGCAGGTTGGCTGGTGGCGGCTCATAAGGGCAACTGTTAAATATTCGGAAACGTTGCTAGTGGTACCGCTTGAAACTGACCAGGGTGAGGGTGTTTACACCACAGACATTGGCAAACACTATTCATCAGGACTTCTCTTTGTGGAGGGAAGAGGTGGTTTACCAGCACACCACAACCTGCACTCTACACCGAGTTGGTTTCCAAGCTGCCCAGAGGGAAAGGTCCAGCTGCAGAGAATTCAAGGGTTCTCCAACAAATGTTAGAGGTGGCAGACGGGAAATGCCAGTCCAATCTTTCACCTTGGGATAACAGTTCATGTGACTAACATTACGGATGTGGATGAGTTCTGACCTCTCAGCATCTCCCAGGGAGCAAGAACCCAAGTCAAAGCTGGTGTAAACTCAGCCAGCCCTTGGCTTCTTGGCCAAGATGAAAACGAAGGAGGTGAAAATCCAAGAAGCCAATCCAATAAAATGGGTATACGGAGGGAGAAGGGAAGAGAACTATTCACTTGAGCTCTGCTGACTGCTTTTTGAGTGTTTGTTCCAAGGGAAGATCTGGGCAAGGGCTGCACCTGTTGTCCCTGGGTCTGCATCACAGCGTGAGGATTGAATGAGTCAATGGACATCCCACCAGCTTCATCATTACTAGTCCACACAGCCTCAGTGAAACTAGGACCTCCCCTCAGGGGTTAAAAGAGCTTCAGAGTAAGGACGGAGTGAGAGATGGCTGGCCAGTGTTCTCCCACCTCCCGCTCAAGACACACGGGCAACGCTGGGTGGAAATGCACCCTTTTGAAGGCGGGGCTTCCCAGGTGTCAAAGTGGTAAAGAATCCGCCTGCCAATGCAGGAGACAAAAGAGGGGTCAATCCCTGGGTCAGGAAGATCCCCTGGAGCAGGAAATGGCAACCCACTCCAGTATTCTTGCCTGGAAAATTCCATGGACGGAGGAGCCTGGAGGTCTACAGTCCATGTGGTTGCAGAAAGTCAGACACCACCGAGGGACTGCACATGCACACACACACAAAGTCCCATGGTCAGCCTTAGCACTCGCCAAGGGCAGGACACAGATCAACCTTCATTTGACCTTGGGACAGATTTAAAGAGGTGATGAGGAGGAGGGGAAGAGAGGGAGCTGGGCATTGACCTCCTCACCCTAGATGGTATGGGGGGCTATGGAAGAGGCTAGTGACCCACAGCCTGGAGCCAGTTACGTCTGCACACAGCCTGGGTTCTTTAGTTTTGATTTCATAGACTCTGTCCAACCAAGACTTTCAGGTTTGCCAACCCACTTCCAGATTGGAAAATGTGGTCTCTGCTGGATCCCTGGCCGAAGCTCCCACTAGAGCTGCCTTTTGAGCCTTCAGGGATGTCTGCCCTGTTTTGGTCAGCTTAGGGGTGGCTAGCTCGTGTTCTCAGGAGTGCACTAGATGAGCAGAAACTAGGCTTTTGCCAAAGGGCTGGAGGTACACAACAGGAGGAAGGCACGCTGGAGGTGGAAACAGAGCCTGGCCTGTGGCTAACCCACTGGCAAAACTGCACAGAAATGTGGGGTTTCCAAGGGAGCAACCGCCGTTTACAAATGCCTCTGGTCTCAGGGTCTTGGGACAAAGCATCCATCTGCCTATTGACTTCATCGAGGGCTAGAAAGCCTTTTTACAGGTTCACGTGGCCACGGTTGCAAGGCGAGCATGGGCCAGCAGACAGGAGGGATGGCGCCGGACCCCAGGGCACGCCCCCTCACTGGGCCTCAGTCCCCTCCCCTGTGATCCTGTGAAGAGGCAGAGTGGGTGTCCAGATCTTGGGTTTGCACTCTGGGCCCCCACGAGGAGTCTAGGGAAAGGAGGCCTGAGCTGGCAGCGGCTTCAAGCAGCAATTCCCCACCCAGAGAAAGCCATCGTTTGAGAAGGTACATGCACCCCGATGCTCACTGCAGCACTCCTTACAGTAGCCAGGACACGGAAGCCACCCAGGTGCCATTGACAGAGGAATGGGTAAAGAAGGTGTGCAGTGGAATACTACTCAGTCATACAAAGGAACAAATCGGGTCATTTGTGGAGACATGCGTGGACCTAGAGACTGTCATATTAACTGAAGTAAGGCAGCCACAGGAAAACAAGTATTAGGGATTAACACATATATGTGGAATCTGAAAAAACTGGCAAGGAGTATCTTATTTACAAAGCAGAAACAGAGACACAGACAGGGAACAAAAGTACAGATTCCAAGGGGGAAAGGGAGGGGATGGATGACCTGGGAGACTATACACACTGTTGATACTACATACAGAATAGATAACTAATGAGAACCTGCTCCATAGCACAGGGAACTCTGCCCATGCTCTGTGGTGACCTAAGTGGGAAGGAAATCCAAAAAAGGCGGGTATACTTATACATATAGCTGATTCACTTTGCTGCACAGCAGAAACACAACGTTGTAAAGCACCTATACTCCAATAAAAATTATTGTAAAAAAATCATTAAAAAAAGAAAAGCAGCAGCGATTCCTTTTTACCTGCTCCACCAAAGGGCGTCAGCATGGGATCCTGTCACAGATGGGGCCCCTCTGCTGTGCCCGGAGATTCAGGGGTCACTGAAGCCCTTCTGGTCCAAACTGTCTACAGTTCTGAGATGTGCCCCTTGTAAGACACTCTTCTTCTTTTCTGCTTTCTTCCCCTTCCTCCCCACTACCCCCCAACTCCATACACTAATGTCTGCCATCAAAGTTCTTTGCCCATCACTGGCCTGGCTGGGTTGGAAACACAGACAAGAGAAGCCAAACCTGCATTTTCAAAGCATCAGATTACATGGGTCTCATCTCTGAGCACCCACGTCCCTCTTTGGCAGAGCCCTCCTCTTTGTTAGGGCTTCCCAGGTAGCGCAGTGGTAAAAGAGCCTGCCTGCCAGTGCGGGACACACAAGAGAAACAGGTTCGATCCCTGGGTCAGGAAGATCCCCTGGAGAAGAAAATGGCAACCCACATCAGTTCCATGGACAGAGGGGCCTGGTGGGCTACAGTCCGTGGGGTGGCAAAGAGTCGGACACAACTGAGCGACTGAGCATGCACGCCTCCTTGTTAAATCTGGTGTCAGCTCATTAGCAGTCCCTGGAAATCCTGAGTGGAATCTGGGTAAAAACTTAATGCAGCAAGCACACACTCAAGCCTGCTGAGGGTCAGGGCTGGGCTAAGAAGCCAGGGTACAGGCACGACTGGTTGGCAGCCCGTACATAGGCTCTAGAAACAGAACAGGAGACGCGGCAAAACAATGTAAGGTGGATGGCGTGAGTTACCCCGACTCGATGAGAAAGGCCTGGAGTTGAGATGGGGTCACTCATTCGACAACTCCTGAGGAGCTTTGGGATCTGGAAAGGACACTGGTAAGATGTGCATGCCCGTTACTGCCCCACCAAGCTGAAGGTGGGGGGCATTCAGGGGAGGGTGTGCGTTCTCCATGCCTCCCGCTCCCCCTCCCAAGCCGCCCCCCTAAACCCCCGCCAAGATGCCGGGGAACAGTCTGGGAGCTTGGACCTGCTGCTTGGGTGGCCCTCACTCCGCCTGACCCTGGCTATGCAAGTTACTTAACCCTCTTTATGTCTTGGGGTTCATTATCTGAAGGGTGGGGGTAACGGTAGGACTTAGCTTACGGTGATTATGGGGATTAAATGAGGTCAGAAGCGCCACATCTTAGAGGGGAGCCTGGTGTGCTGTCTGTGCCAACCAAGGGTTTGCTCTTCCCACCTGTGTGCCCTGCAGACTCCCAAGGAAGTGCTGGAGGCTGATGTGGAGGAAAGGCTTCCAGAGCAGGAAAGTCAGGCAGAGCCCACTGCAGCTTCAAGCATGCAACGGAGAGGGCCATGCAGGGGGCTTATCTCCCTGAACACGGTGGCCTCTGCAAACTGAACTTCCTTTCATCAAAAAATCTCTGACGTGTGAAATATCCCTGGTCTGGTGCCTTATCAAGGTAATAAGCGAACAGTGCTAATTTTTCAGTTTCATCACAAATTAAACACTGTTCTACTTACCACAAGGAGGGTGGATTTGCCGTCAGGCTCTGTCTGAAAAAAACATATATTTTAAAATCGTGGCTACTGGTAGGACACACACACCCTCCCCAAAGACGGGTGTCTGTACACTATCAGTACGCATTCACCTGTGCCTGGGAGGAACCAATCAAGTTTAGGGTTATGGAGTAGGGGTCCCTGCCAAGGGGGCTTACCTACGATTGATATAACGTCCTTATTTTTGAGATGAGGAAATGGAGATGCAAAGACTTTAAGTGGGTGTCCTCAGTGTTAGCCAGCTTGGGAAACAGTGACCACAGCCCACGGTGACGGGGGACAGAACTGGGGAGGCAGAAGAGGCAAGTGTCCTTCGGGTTGCTGGGCTGGGCTTGGTCCTAGATTAGGCATGTCTCTTCATGCATGCAGAGTCTGTAAATAATTGTAAAATGTTCGGGGAAGCAGACTTCACTCCTAGCAGCCAAAATTGCCAGTCCAGACACCGAGCTCAGGAAGGATTCCTTGTACCCAGCAGTCAGATTCTTACGGGGAATGCGAGCTGGGCTGTGGCGTCCTGAGGTTTCTCTGCAGAAGTCTGATTAAGGTAAGCGCATGTTTCAGAGGGCACTCATTCTCTGCGTTAAAGTTGCGCTAAATGGGTCACAGGACTGATGTGAGGACACAACCAAGTTATGAGATCAGGCCCAGGGTGTGTACAATTAATGTTATAAGAAGGGTGGTGAGACACTGGAGTTTTAAAATCTGCTTTTAATTTGTGTTGCCTCACTAAATTATCGGGCGATGTTAAACAGGATTCTTAGCTTCTCAATGCTCAAGTTTCTTCAGGAAGAATGAGAATTGTGAGTGTGGATTAAAGGTTTTTTTTTTCTTGTTTTTACAGCTTAAAGAACCTAAAAAATTATAATAATCTGAATTGTATATATCAGATGAGGAAATTGAAGCCCACAGAAAGTCAAGGGAGTAGTCTAAAGCCACACAGCTAATAACAGAACTCCGGGGACCTGGTTTATGGATCCCATGCCCTTTTCCTAAAGTTCCATACTTATTTACAAAATGCTTTCAAATGTTTAGATGAACGTTTTCACGTTGTCGAACCGACAAGACCACGTTTAAAAAGTAGGGATCAAATTTCTGAGCTATTTCTCTCTATATCAGATGCTGCCTACAGCTCTGGCTGGCTGACACCTTGATTCCTTCAAGAGAACAATTCCTACAAAGTAGAAAGTAGACATTTCTACTTTCTCAATAGTAGTTGAAAATGCAGACTTTAAAAACCAGACCATTCACATCTCTGGATTTGAGTCTTCAGACCGTGATCAGGTGGAACGGGGCCTGCACATGTGACGCCTTCCCCTGTTTTGAGCTTGGTCTGTCCGGGGGGGCCTTTTCAAAATGCGCTGGCTCACTGTCATAGATGGACTTGATGACTCTGCAGGCCACAGAGGGAGGTGTGTGTTGTGTGTAGACAGAGCGTGAGGTTTTGGAACGAGTTGAGCCTGGGTTTGAGGTCTAATTCTTTCAACACTGATTCAGCAACTATTCACGAGAGGGCTCTTATGAGCCAAATCCTGCATTGTGAGACCTTGGTGGGTCATTTAACTTCCCTAAGCCCCAGTTTTCTCTTCTGTTAAAAGTATAAACCCTTCCTTTTAGCATTGTTCTCAGAATTAGAAATACGGTCTAAAACTGATTTCACTCATAGGAAGCATCAGTAAATGGTGGCTGCTATTCTTTTTTTTTAATAGAAGGATAATTGCTTTACAGAATTGTGTCGTTTTCTGCCAAACGTCAACATGAGTCAGCCATGGGTATACCTATGTCCCCTCCCTCTTGGAGGGCATGCTGCAGATATCGGAGAGATGGACAGTATATGCTCAGTAAATGGACAAACGGAAAACCAGACCAAAAGGGAGAGACAAAGGGACAGTTAAAACATAAGAGAGAAGGGAGAAAACTCTTGAGTAAAGAAATAGCTTATTTATCACCTTTGGAGAAAACCTACAAGTAATTAAAAATATGTGTGTGTATGTATGTACACACGCTATATTATTTGCTCTCTTGGAATCCTAAAATAGCAGAAGTAGAAGGAACTTAAACATTCTCTAGCTGAGCGCTCTTGCTTAAGAAGAAACAGGCCAAAGGGCACGTGGCTTGCGAAGGACTCATCCGAGTTCAGGACCCAGACCTCCCTGTTCCCTCTCGCCACCGTGGCCGCGGGGGTAGGATGAAAAACATTTTTAGAATGCAGCGAAAGGTAACTGACATGACGACTCCTCCAAAAGAATGCTATTCTGAAGGTGCTGCTGAAGGTCCTAGTTAGAATAAAGGCAGGATTTTTAAAGGCTCTGGCGTCTGTGAGTTGCTTCCGCCCCCTGCTGGTGAGGAGAGAGAACGTCAGACCTGGGCCTGCAGAGGGTGAAATTTCAAGTTACCAGGGGACCACCTCCCCCAGGAGCCATGCAGAATCCTCCAGATCAGAGAGGAAAAGACACACAGATATTTGGGGAAGAAGGTGAGACTGGGGGAAATGCAGAAACATTACATAACACCCTGTTGACGCTTAAGAAAAAGAGGGGATGTATCACCACAAAGGTAATTGTGCATTTATTGTGTGTGTGTTAGTGGCTCAGTCGTGTCCGACTCTTTGCGACCCCATGGTCTGTCCATGATATTCTCTAGGCAAGAACACTGGAGTGGGTAGCTGTTCCTTCCTCCAGGGGATCTTCCCTGCCCATGGATCGAACCCGGGGCTCCTGCATTGCAGGTGGATTCTTTGCCTCCTGAGCTACACCTTTTATTATTTGAAGAAAGTCTTGTTAGTTCCTGTCAAGTTTTGAATAAGGCTGGGGAGAGAGGGAAAAAAGGGTTTTTACCTTTTACTTCACATACCAGAGATTTTTGTATTTTTCATTTTCATAATAATTTTAAATACATTTCTTGTTAAATTTTTTTTGGTTTCAGTATGGCCCAAGAAACCAAAAAAATTTTAAGAAGAAATGTATTTTTTAAAATTATTATGAAAATGAAAAATGCAAAAATCTCTGGTAAGAAACCAAAAAAATTTTAAGGAGAAATGTATTTTTTTAATTATTATGAAAATGGAAAATACAAAAATCTGTGGTATATGAAGTAAAATCATGTTATTTCCCACTGGACTTCATATCCTTTAGGCTCACTCTTACAATCTGGTCGGAGCACACGGCATAGAGGGCGCTGCGGCCCCTCGGGTGACACTGCCCTCTGCTGGTCATGGGGACAGACGCACAAGGCAGACTCGCTAAAATCCGGACTAAAAGTAAGACAAGGCCTTTCGTTACCTGTTTGTGGTAAAATCTCTTGGCTTGACTATTAAATCCCTTTTTTTCTGATTCTGGAATTATCAAAGGCTGATATTTATAAGGAATGGAGGATTGTGTTGGATATGCAGCAGTAAAACCTAAACAATAAAAACAGAATAAAAATGAGCTCAAAACAAAGAATGACTGACGCATGCACAAAACACAGAGCTATACGTTAACATTTTAAGTGGAATAAACGAGAAACCTGCCTTTGGACAAGAGATAAACGTGAAGCTGGATTTTCTTAAAGGCCCTCTTGGTAGTGTTTTGGTGTTCCCCCCTCCCCCTCCCCAGCTCTTAAACTAGTGAGACTTCGTCACACAGCCGAAGCATTTTGTCCCAGAGAAGAGGAAGGATCTGACAGGAAAGGCAGTCTCGCCAAGGAGAAACGGGACACAAAACCGTCTGGGGCAGCCTTGAAGAGAAGCCAGGCAGGGGAACAGAGAGCCTTCGCTCTTCCTCAGCCCGGAGTCACGGGTGAGCAATGCACCATAAAGATAAAGCGGGGTTGATGAATCTCAGAATGGGGCTCCTGGTCACTCTTCAGGACACAATGCAAGACAAATATGTTTAGGTTTCTGCTTTGAGCAGACTTGGGATGAAACAGCAGAAGAGGACCATTTATAGAAGACAAGTTTTTATCTGTCTGGATTGTGAGGTGTCAACGATATATAAACTCCGCCTTTTTCTCCCACTCCCCATGAATGGTGCAGAGAAAAGACAGCTGCACAGAGAAGGAATTCTGGAGGCCCGCACCGGGCTCCCCTCAAGCAGTTTCCTGAGTGCCGATCAGCACAGGCACACGAGAAAGCTCCCCAAGGCTGGGAAGACACTCAGCTGAAAAACATCAGGGTGGGATAACAAGGCCTGAACACGGGGAACAGCAGCCACTCTCGTCCCCACAAGTCAGAGTGGAAAACCTCATAATTCGTGCAACAGAAGGAAAATAGGCAGAAGGGTTTTGCCTCAGAGATAGGGCAACATTGTGTGCTGTGTGCTCAGTCACATCAGACTCTTTGTAGCCCGCCAGGCTCCTCTGTTCATGGAATTTTCCAGGCAAGAATACTGGAGTGGGTTGCCATTTCCTTCTCCAGGGGAATCTTCCTGACCCAGGGATCAAACCCTTGTCTCTTGTGTTTCTCCTGCATTGGCAGATGGCTTCTTTACCACCGTACTAGCTGGGAAGCCCAGGGCAAAATTACCCTTAGACTAAGTGTTGCTCTGGTTCCAGCTAATGAAACTTAAAAGCAAGACTTGAAAAGGTCAAACTGTTTCCAAGTTATTCAACTGCATCCCAGAACAAAGCATAACAATTTGTAGGACTACTAAAACATACAGTACTCAACAGGTAAAACTATCTGGCATTTGATTAAAAAAATTGATGGGCATGCAAAGGAAAAAAATACAATTCATAGTGAGGAAAAAATAAACAAGTGATCAAATCCAATTCAGAAATGATATAGATGACAGAATTCAAGAACATTATTACATTATTAATAAAACATTATTACAATAATAATTGTATTAGATATGTTCAAGAAGGTAGAAAAAAGATTGAACACATTAAGAAGGTACACGGGAGACATAAAGTTTGATTTGGATCTCAAAATCAAACTCCTGAGGGTGAAAACTAAAAAATCTGAGATTAAAAATACACTAGATAAGGGGCTTCCCTGGCAGTTCAGTCGTTAAAGAATCCACCTGCCAATGCAAGAGAGCTGGGTTCGATCCCTGGGTCAGGAAGATCCCCTGGGGAAGGAAATGGCAACCCACTCCAGTATTTTTGCCAGGGAAATCCCATGGACAGAGGACCTGGTGGACTACAGTCCATGGAGCCGAAAGAGTTGGACATGACTTAGCAACTAAACCACCACCACAAGATAAGATTAACAGTAGACTAGATACTGCAGAAAAAAAAGATGAGTGAACCTGACGATGTTGAAATAGAAACTATCCAAAACAAAACACAGAGAGAAAAAGGACCAAAAAAAATAAATACAGAGTATCAGTGAACTGTTTGGAAATGTCAAGGAACATACATGCACCTGGGCTCTCCAAAGAAGCAAGGTGGGAGAGCGGAACTAGGAAAAAAAATGTCAAGAAAAAAGCGGCTGAAATTTTCCAAATTTGATATAAATAAACCCACAGACCCAAGAAAGTCAGTGAACCTCAAGCACGTGACATAAGAAATAAACTATTCCAAGGCACATAATAATCAAATTTCTTTTTAAAAGAAGTAGAAAATGTTAAAATCAGGAAGAAGAATAAAAAGACACATTATACACAAAGGAACAAATATATTTACTGTCAGAATTTTGTAAAATACCAGAAGGGAAAAACTGTCACTCTAGAATCCTGTACCCAGTAAAAATATCTCTTAAAGATGAATGCCAAATAAAGATTTTTGATGACACGCAAAAACCGAAAGAATTAATCACCAGCAAACTGGAACTATAAGAAATGAAAAGAGTCCTTCAGGCAAAAGAAAAACGATACCAGTGAGAAATCTGGAACTACATAAAGGAATGAAGAGTGCTGGAAATAGTAAATATGTAGGTAAATGTAAAATTTAGAACCTTGAGTATATATTGATACATTTAGATGTAAATATAATATTTGAATCATTCCTAAACTAACTATTTAAAGCAAAAATAAAACTAATGTGGCATTTATAATGTATGTAGAAGTTTGATAACAACAGCTCAAAGATGCATATTGATGTATATTGAAGATGTGTATTATAAACTCTATAGTACAGATCAGCAAATGTTTTCTGTAAGGGCCAGATAGTAAATATATAAGGCTGTATAGTCTCTGTTGCAGCCATTCAACTCTGCCATTATAGAGTGAAAGAGCCACAGACAGCGCATAAACAAATAGGCGTAACTATGTTCCAATTAAATTTTACTTATAGAAACAGGCAGCGTGTCCGATTAGGCCCCAGTGGCCAAAGTTTGCAATCCTCGCTCCAAAGCAACACTATGAAAACACTGCAGAGTTATTCCTAAAACGCCAACAAAGGAAAGAAATAGAAACAAACAAACAAAAAAATATATATTCAATACAAAAACATCCAGAAAGCGTAAATAAAGAACAGATGGGGCTGAGACTTCCCTGGTGGTCCGGTGGTTAAGCATCAGCCTTCCAAGGCAGGAGATATGGGTATTGCTTTGGGGAACTAAGATTCCCACATGCTCTGGGGCAACTAAGCCTGTGCGCTCCAACTTCTGAACCTGAGTGCTCTAGAGCCTGTGTTCTGCAGCTAGAGAAGCCCCCTTACGACAACCAGAGAAAGCCCGCACGCCGCAACAAAGACCCAGCGCAACCAAAATCTTTCTAAAAAATTTTAAAAAAGAGCAGATGAGACAAATAGAAAGCTAATAGATGGTAGGATTAAGCTCACACACCAATAATCACATTAAATTTAAAGTCTAAACATTCCAGTTAAAAGACAGAGATGGTTGAGATGGATAAAAAAGAAAGACCTAACTACATGGTGTATGCAAGATACAGACTCTAAATATTGATATAAACCCAGGATTAGGTTAAAAGTAAAAGTATGAGGAAAAGATACACTGTCCTATCAAAACAAAGCTAGATATTAATGTCAGACAAAGCAGATTTCAGAGCAAAAAATATTATCTGCAATAGAGAGGGTATAGTAATTTCATAATGATAAAGCATTCAATTCCGAAAAAGAATATAACAATTCTAAACTCTGATATACTCAGTAACAAGAAATTCAAAATATAGGAAATAAAAAATGATAGCACTGCATGAAGAAATAGAAAATCTACAATACTTGTCAGAGATTTCAAAATCCCTCCCTCAATAATTTAAACAAGTAGGTAGAAGATCAATAAAGATACAGAGACTTGACAATACAATTACCTAACTTGACCAAACTGACATTCATAGAACACTTCACCTATCAGTTCTATACAATCTATTCTAGAAAACTGAACAGAAAAGCTCTTTCCCAAATCAGTCTATGAGGCCACTTATTATCCCGATACCAAAACCAGACAGAGTTACTACAGGAGGCGAGGGGGAATCATCATAGATCATTAACTCCCATAAATATACATGCAGAAATTCTTATAAAAATGCTAGCAAATTAAACTCAACAGTACACAAAAAAGATGATATGCCATGATGAAACGAGGTTCATCCCTCACTTGATAGATTAACATTTGAAAATCGATGTAATTCACCATATCGACAAACTAGAAAAGAAAAACTATATGATCATCTCCACAGATGCAGAATGGAATCACATAATACGTACTTTTTTTGGTCTGGATGATTATACATTTTTGGGGGGAGGGGCTTCCTTGTGGCTCAGATGGAGAGTCCGCCTGCAATGCGGGAGACCCTGGTTTGATCCCTGGGTCGGGAAGATCCCCTGGAGAAGGGAATGGCAACCGACTCCAGTGTTCTTGCCAGGGGAATCCCATGGACAGAGAAGCCTGGTAGGCTACAGTCCATGGGGTCGCAAAGAGTCGGGCACGACTGAGCAATCAACACACTTTCATAACTTTAACTTTTTAAGAAACTGCCAAACTCTTTTCTAACTTTGTTGCACTTTTGCACATCTCCACTATGAGTGTATAAGAATTACTGTTCTTTCACATCCTCTGTGACAATGGGCAGTCTTTCAAATTCCAGCCATTCCTTTAGGTGTGTAAAGGCATCTTACTGTGGCCTTAATTTGCATATGCTTATTGGATAATGAAGCAGAGCGTCTCTTCATATGCTAATTGCTACTTGCTTCTCCTTTTTTTGTGGTAAAGTGTCTGTGTAGTAGATGGAAATAGCACTTTATAAAACTCAGTGTTCTGTGATTAAAAGCAAACCCTAGCAAACTAGGAAAAGAAGAAAATTTCCTTAATCTGATAGAGGGTATCGATGACAAAAGCCTGTAGCAAACATAATTCTGAAAGATTTCTCTTAAGATAGAGCATGAAACCGGGCTGACTGCTTCTGCTCAACATTTTCCTGAAGGACTCTGACCAGTGCAGAGGCTGAGAAAAGCAAATAAAAATATATAAGATGAGAAAAGAAGGAAATAAAGCCGTTTTTATTCTTAGATGATAAGGTTGTATATGAAGAAATTTCAAAAGAATCTGTAGGTAATGTATTAAACATAATAACTGAATTTGGCAAGGTCAGTATACAAAAAAATAATTTATTTTATTTTGATACCAGCAGCAAGCAATTACAAAATGAAATGAAAATAGTACCATTTACAATGGTATAAAAATCAAATGCTTAGAACAGATATGTAGAAGATATGCAAGTCCTCTACATAGATAACTATAAAACGTTATTGGGAAAAATTTAAGAAGACTTAAATAAAAGAAAGGATATACATGGACTGGGGGACCCAATGCTGTAAAGATGTAAATTATCCCTAACTTGACTTCAAGAATCAATGCAATCTAAATCAAAACGACAATAGGGATTTTTTTAGGACATTAACGTGCTGATTCTAAAATTTATATGGAGGGACCTGCCACTGCAGCGGACACGGGTTCAGTCCTGGTCTGGGAGCTGAGATCTCACAAGCCAAGGAGCGACTAGGCCCACATGCTGCAAATGCCGAGCCCAAACCAGTGCTCCACAAGAAGCTGCCACAATGAGAAGCCCGCACACCACAAGTAAAGAATAGCCGCCACTCACGAAACCAGAGAAAGCCCACGTAGAGCAACCAAGACCCAGTGCAGCCGTAAATAAATCAATAATGAAACTTATATGGAAATTGAGTGCAGCCAAGAGTAGCCAAGATAAATACAGTACATGGTTGAAGGACTTATGCTACTAGATTAAAAAAAAAGCATGTTATATAGATACAGTAATTAAGGGTGGTATTTGAACAGCCTAAAGAATACAGAAGCAGACCTGCATATACATAGACACGGTTTACAACAAAGATAGCAATACGGAGTGGCCGGAAAAGAATGCTCCTTCAATCAATGGTGCTGGGTAATTAGATATACATATTGAAAACAATAGATTTGGACATTTTCATATCATACACACAAACAACTCCAAGTGAATCAGAGGTCTAGACATGAAAGGTAAAATAATACAGTTATTAGAAAAAATCTATTTTGAGATAGGCAAAGATTTTTTAAATAGGACAGACATATACACTACCTATGGGGCTTCCCTAGTGGCTCAGATGGTAAAGAATCTGCCTGCATTGAGGAAAATCCAGGTTCAGTTCCTGGGTTGGGAAGATTTCCTGAAGAAGGGAATGGCTACCCACTCCAGTATTCTTATCTGGAGAATTTCATGGACAGAGGGGCCTGGCAGGCTACAGTCCATGGGATTGCAAAGAGTTGGACACTGAGCAGCAATTTCACTTTCATACACTAACTAAAAGGCGAAATACTGATATTAGTAAAATGGGCTATAGTAAAATCAAGAGCTCCTCTTTATTAGTGCACCACCAGTCCATCCTGGAGGAGACCAGTCCTGAATAGTCATTGGAAGGACTGCCGCTGAAGCTGAAGCTCCAATATTTTAGCCACCTAAAGTGAAGAACTGACTCATCTGAAAAGACCCTGATGCTGGGAAAGATTGAAGGTGGGAGGAGAAGGGGACGCCAGAGGATGAGATGGCTGGATGGCATCACCGACTCAATGGACATGAGTTTGAGTAAACTCCGGGAGTTGGTGATGGACAGGGAGGCCTGGCGTGCTGCAGTCCATGGGGTCGCAAAGAGTCGGACATGACTGAGCGACTGAACTGAACTGAAGAGAATGTAAAGGAAAGTCACAGACTCAGGGAAGTTATTTACATATAGCCAAAAAGGATGTATTTCTAGTATGTTTTTAAGGACGCCTAAGAAAAGAAAAACCCAATAGAAAAAGCTTGAACAATCACTTCTCCAAAGAGAATATCCTAAAGATAAGCCAACATATGAAAAAGTGCTCAATCTTACTAACCAAAGGACAATACAGATTAAGAGCATGAGCTAAAAATGATGGTGACGATGTGGAGCAATTGGAATTCTCATACACCGCTTGCAAGGAAGTAAAATTGGCACATCCACTTTGGAAAACTGGTAGTATCAAATAAGCTGATCATAAACGCAGGGACCCGGCAATTCTCCTAGGTATAGACCCAAAGAGTATATACACGTATGTCCCAAAAGACAAGAAGAAGAATAGTTATAAAAGCTTTTAGTCATGGCTCAAAACTGGAAACAATCTAAATGTCCTTCAACAGTATAAGAGAGAAAAAATTTATAGTACAGTCAAAGAAAAACTTCACAGCAATGAAAACGAACTAATTACTAATAACATGAAACATGAAGTTACATCTCTCAAACATAACATAAGGGAAAAAAGCCTGAGAGGAAAGAGTTCATACTATATGATTCATACTGACTCATCTGAAAAGACCCTGATGCTGGGAAAGATTGAAGGTGGGAGGAGAAGGGGTCGACAGAGGATGAGGTGGTTGGATGGCATCATGGACTCAATGGACGTGAGTTTGACTAAACTCCAGGAGCTGGCAATGGACAGGGAGTGTATGTATGATTCCAATTTATAGGAAGTTCAAAACAGACTAAAGTAATTAAAGTAACCTGACATTAAAAGTCAGGTGAGCTATGGTGTTGACACTTGCAGAGAAGAGGGACAGTGCCCATGAAGGGGCAAGACAAGGGCTTCTGGGATGCTGTGGAGTGTCTGTTTCTGGGTCTGAGAAGTGACTCTGTAAGTGGTGGTTTCTTTGTGACCATTAGGCTGTACAATTATGATTTATTTTCTGAATATACCGGAAGCTTCAATTTGAAAGTATTCAAGAAAAAGAGACAGCAATATATCAAAAGGTGGAAGGAAGAAAGGTCCAGCTCTGGGCCTGACAGCAGCAGAGACTGTAGAAGCCCACCAGGGAGGTGGTAATAACCACCCCCTCCAAAAGAAACAGTGGTGGAGTAAGTGAGGATGTCAAAATTTGCAGCCTCAGCCATGATTCCCCAGGTCCAGGTGTAGTCCAGGATTGGTGCATACTAACAGAACCATGGCATCACCGACTCTGTGGACATGAGTTTGAGTGAACTCCGGGAGTTGGTGATGGACAGGGAGGCCTGGCGTGCTGTGATTCATGGGGTCGCGGAGAGTCGGACACGACTGAGCGACTGAACTGGACTGAACTGAACAGAGGAGTGCATGGGCTGAGAGAGAGCATCTCCCCCCTGCAGCATGGGTGGCCATGACCGCATCACCTCTCTCCGCTGAGAAAGATCCAAACCTGGAAACAAATCATTTGTGTCAAAGTTTCCAACAACCCAGCATGGTGGGGGCTTGGGTTCAGTTTTAGGAAATAAAGTAAGATCTCTTCCTCCTTCTCTCCCCTCCATCCTTTCTTCTCGTAGTTTCTTTCCAATCATCACCCTCGAAGCAGTGGAGGGATGACTAAAGCAATCTAGTCGATATCCTCAAGGACAGCCTTGTGGGTATAAACCAGCACTTAAAATTCCCCTAAAATTTGCTCTTGCATACTTAAATGAACACACGTCAGGAGCTTGCTCCTCCCCTCCCAAAGACCTCTGTTACAAAGTTCACCAGACCTTTCTGTACTTTGTTAGCCTTCCTGGAATACTTTTTGCCAGAGTGTTGATCTTTTCGTGTGGAGTTGTCCATCTTAGCAAAGTTCTGTGAGTTCCATTTGATTGATGAAAAACTTGACTACATGTTCTTCTAAGCACCTGAAACAGCAAAATACAGCATTTGTAGGAATCATTTCACAATTTTGTTAACTGTGTTCATTGGGTTCTGTTGTATATGCTGGGTAAACAGAAATCTGGTGGGTAGAGGCCGAGATTTACCAATTTCTATGACCCTAAATCCCACACTGCACTGCCTGTGGTAGGAACTCTGTAAGTGTTCTTTGTTGATGTTGTTTACAGAGCTCCTGAAGGCTTGAATTTTACACATTTATCTTATTGATATAACTCACATTCATGGTGATTCATTAATTCAAAGTACACAACTCTAAGTTTTGGTGAGTGTTTACAATTGTGTAAATACCACCCAAATTAAAATATCTTCATCTCCCCAAAAGCTCCCTACGTCTCTTTGCAGTCAACACCCACCCCCCAACTCTGGCATCTGGCAACCCCTGCTCTGCTTTCCGTCACAATAGGTGCCTTTACAGATGTCATATATGTGTAATTATACAGTATAGACCATTTTGTGTCTCTTCACTTAGCACAACGCTTTTGAGATTCTTCCATGTGGTTGGTGTATCAGTAATTTGTTATGATTGCTGTACATCCTCACCAACACATCTGGTAAATCTTATTAATTTTAAATTAAAAGATGCTTGCTCTTTGGAAGACAAGGTATGACAAATGTAAACAACATATTAAAAAGCAGAGACATTACTTTGCCAACAAAGGTCCGTCTAGTCAAAGCTATGGTTTTTCCAGTGATCATATATAGATGTGAGAGTTGGACCATAAAGAAGGCCGAATGACAAAAAATTGATGCTTTTGAACTATGGTGTTGAAGAAGATTCTTGACAGTCCTTGGACTTCAAAGAGATCCAACCAGTCCATCCTAAAGGAAATCAGACTTGAATATTCGTTGGAAGGACTGATGCTGAAGCTGAAACTCCATTACTTTGGCCACCTGATGCGAAGAGCTGACTCATTAGAAAAGATCCTGATGCTGGGAAAGATTGAGGGCAGGAGGAGAAGGGGACGACAGAGGATGAGATGGCTGGATGGCATCACTGACTGAACGGCCATGAGTTTGAGCAAGCTCCAGGAGATGGTGAAGGACAGGGAGGCCTGGCGTGCTGCAGTCCATGGGGTCTCAAAGAGTCAGACACGACTGAGTGACTTTCACTTTCACACATGGTGAATCCAGAGCAGTTTTTATTCTGAGAATAATTTATCTCCATTACTAAGACATGATGTTTCTACGGACTCTACCTAATCAGTCCTCACCTAATATAGTGTCTCTCACTCTGGTTTGTGGGAACATCAAGTAGTTCCAGTTTTGTGTAAGAAAGACCCAGAAATTGTTCAGGTGATGGGATGAACTGGGCGATTGGAGTCGACATTTAATCACTACTATGTAAAACAGGTAACGAAGGAGAACCTACTGCACAGCACAGGGAGCCCTACTCAGTGCTCCGCGGCGACCTGAGCGGAAGGAGACATAGGAGAGTGGGACACGCATGCGTACAGTTCCCGGGCCTCACGCTGCGTTCGGGGACTCTTTCCCCAGTCAGCTTCTTCGCGTGCATGTGTCCGTCGTTTCTCTTCCTGTTTCTGAACTTCTTCTGTGCAGGTCTGTCCATCACCTGTAAATTCCAGCCGCTTTGTTCGCCCTGAATCCTGACTTCTATCTCCCCAGCTCAGATAGCTGGACTTTGGGTGGGTTTCCCTCTCCCTCACCTGTGGCCTAGAAACTCTCTCCAGCATTACCTGGAGCAGTTGTGGGGCTCACCTTGTTTTTCTTTTCTCAGGGATTACAGAACTGGGGTCCCTGTTGTTCAGTGTCTAAAAGCCATGCTTCATGTATTTGTTTTTAGTCATTAACAGCAGGAGCGTAATTAAATTTTCAGAGTTAACCTTTCGTAAACAGACTTGAGTTTTATTTTGTTCATCTTTTTTCCCCCCTAAGTAATTTACAACATTTATAAATGCTAGTGAATGAAGGATGGAATAAGTGATGCTATAGTTTACCAATTCTTTGGTCCTCAGTATTTATTGTTCACTTTATTCTATCACCCTCACAGCAGTAATTCTCAATTCTTTTTGGTTGACAATCTGTACTATTTAATATAATTTTTGGCAAAACAGTCAAAGAAATTTAAAACAACAGAAATAAGTCAGTATTGATCACACAATCACTACTTCAGTATCAGAATCCCTTTTAGGGTCTATAAAAGCAGCCACTACTCACTTATACCTTTCAGTACACTATGGCTGTCTTGGTAAGAGCCATCAGTTTCCCTGGCTGCAGTAAAGCTGTAAGTTTTTTAAGGCATTAGAGTGCCAGAATTGTGGGTGATTAGAAAAAACTAAACCTTCCTATGACCGTGGTGATATGTGCATATTGTCCAGTTTTTGGAAAGATAAGAAGTTTAAAAGACTTAAAAAACAATCCATTCCTACCACCCAAAGACACCATGATTAACAATGCTTTCCAGCCTCCTTACTGCATACCTGTGAAGCCAGGATAAGAGAAGGTGCAGCCCAGGTGTGAATGGAGCACTGCCCAGGTGTGCCTCACTGGTGCACTTGCTTCTATAACTGTTCATGACAGGACGTCACGGGCCTGGAATCTAAGAAAGAGCAATGAAGATATGCCACCTTCCTCATCAACAGCATGTGTTCAAGCAGTTCTCAGGTGAGGGCCAGTGCAATGATCAAGAGTATCCATTCCTGTGTTCAAGGTTAACAGTCCTGGGTTCTGCCACTTAATAGTTCTGATTTTGAATGAGTCACTTGACCTTTTGAATCCACTTTCTTCTCGATAAACTTAGATTGGTAACAGTACCTTCTTCTTAAGATGCTTGTGAGAATTATATATGATGCTCCACAAGAAGTAGTTAATGCTGCCTGGCCTACAGTAGGCTTTTATTAACATTAGGTTTTAATATATGCACACTGATAATATATTAACAGTTTAAAATAATAGCTATCATTTCTTGAGCCCTAACACTCCTAGATGCCTTTATAGAATATTTTATACAATCCTTCAAATAATCCAGTGAGGTATTATCCCCATTTACAGATAAGAAAACTGGTGGTCGGGGGAGGGGGTTATGTGACTTACTCAAGGTCATACCACAAGTCAGAGGCAGAATCAGACTTTGAACCCAGAAGTCTGACTTCTGCTTACTCTGAACCATTCGAATAATCTCTAAAGCAGCACACATTAAATGTTAGCATGCTAAATGTTGACACTGATCACCCCTGAGTGTGTATGATTGGTCTCATAAAAACTAGGATATTGCGTAGGGTTTTCAAAATGTCATTTTCCCAGGATGTTGGGGTTCCCCAGAACTCAGTTTGAAAATTCCTGAGGCAGTTCACTGTTAAGAGTTCTAATTGCTAGAAAAGTTCCTGCCTGAATCAGCTCAGAAGAAGCTTCACTCCTCTTCCACATTGGTGAGTTTTGAAATGTAGGTCACAGCTTAACAGTCTTTTGTGAAGTTATTGCTACGTGAATATATATGTATGCTGGGTCACAATATAAAATCCATTTCTTACCATGGATCACGGTCAGAAAGGTTAAAAGACACTGTTCTATGTGACTATTCTTCAGATATTTGATGGCAGCGGTCATAACCTATCTCCTAAAAACTAGTCATCTTCTCCACAAGGGACCTCTTCGGCTTCTGCAAAACACTTGTAACATGGGGATTCTTCCCTTTGCTATACTGGGCACCATCTCACCCTGTCACCAGATTCATCTGGGTCTGTCCTCAAACTGCCTTTGGGATGACTTCCTTGGCTACGCTCTCTTGGGAAGCACCACCCATGTCTCTCTAGCCCTACCTGACTCTGCTTTATTTTTCTCAAAGCACTTTTCACTACCCACATTATATTTTATATATAATATATAAAATATTCTTTGTTTATGATCTTCATCTATAAAACATTCATCACTGAATCCCCAGACTGTTTCCTGGCACACAGCAATTGATCAATAAATATTGGTGGCTTGAATGAATGGATGAATACTAGAATAGACACATTTTATCTAGAATGAATGGGCTTCCCTTGTGGCTCAGCTGGCAAAGAATCCGCCTCCAATGTGGGAGACCTGGGTTCAATGCCTGAGTTGGAAAGATATCCTGAAGAAGGGAAGGGTTACCCACTCCAGTATTCTGGCCTGGAGAATTCCATGGACCGTATAGCCCATGGGGTCATAAAGAGTCAGACATGACTGAGTGACTTTCACTTCACTTCTTCATCTAGAATGAATACAGATGTACTCATAATATAACTCTTCCCATCAGGAGCTAAATTCTTTAAAGATTTAACTCACATGACTACAACTGTAGGCATGTTTTAATTCTACCATCTCTGTTAAAAAAAAACCAAAACCTTTCCGTCTGAGCCACCAGGGAAGTCCCATTTATCTTATAGTATTACATATTTCATACATTTAAATGTGTATATTACTGTACAAGTATACCAATATATACTAATATATCACATATTCTGTTACCTTTTATGTAATTTTATGGGGTTTACATGAGTAGTTTTGACTATATGAGATTTTTATTGATTCAGTTATAATGCTATAGTGCATCTTGGAAATATTTTACATTTTTCTAAGCACTCTCAGGTAAACAATCCATTTGATATTTTTCTTTAGCTGAGAAAAGTGTTTCTAAGAGCTGGAAGAAACTTTAGGAGCTGGCTAGTGCCCAGGTTCGATTCCTGGGTCGGGAAGATCCCCTGGAGAAGGAAATGGCAACCCACTCCTGTATTCTTGCCTGGAGGATTCAATGGACAGAGGAGCCTGGCAGGCTACAGTCCATGGGGTCACAAGAGTCGAACTCGACCTAGCCACTAAACCACCACCACCACCACCACCACCACCAGTGATCTCTAGATTCCAATCACACCCTTTCGTTTTACAGATGAGTAAACCAAGGCGACCAGCAAGGAGGAGGACCACCCAAGGAGATGGAGCGGACCTGGGATTAGACCTTAGCTATTTGCCGTCCACCTGCTGCCAGATGCCCCCAAATGTTTGTACACTCGCCTGGACTGAGGCGGGTGAATCAGTAGCCTACGCCCCTCACCGGAGCTCCACGGGGAAGGCATGCCCTGGTTATTATCGCCACTTTTCAGGTGGGGACTGTGAGGGCACACTTCCAGGGAGGGGAACTTCCAACAGTGGGTGCTTCAGGCTGTCGCGGTACCACCTAGGTTGGCATCGGAATTACGCACGGGGCAGGCGGGGATCTCAGTCGGCGTCTAATGCTGTGCGCCGGGTCCTCCTCCCCACGACCCCGGCATTCGTCCCCCAAAAGGGACGGCTTCCTACCTGGGCTGAATCTGACCGGCCGGCCTCCTTGTCGCTATGGCAACCACAAGCCTAGCATTCTAGCTGCCACCTTCTGCCCGCTTCCTGATGAACTCGAGCCAATGGTATCCTCCGTTTCTTTAGCGTGAAAAGTTGTTGGCCAATGATCAGAGGCATTTCAAAAACCGTTGGGAAGCGGCCAAAATTTGGGGGTTCAGGTTAACTACGTCAGGATGGGCGTGGAAACTTAATACGGGCTTATCTAGACAACCCCCTAAATCTCGTGATAGACGCAAAGCCTTAGAATTTTGCTCACCCAGGAACCCTGCTTCAAGGAATAAACCTAAGAGAACTAACATTCATTGAAGCCCTCTTTATGATAGTCAAAGAAAAAAGACTTATAACGGGCAACAACATACAAGGACAACCATGGAGTTGCCCAGTTCCACGGGCAATCAGTGATCTTGTCACTCCCCCACTTAGAACCCTCCAAGGGCTCCTTTTTAAACTATGGGTGAAATCCAAACATCTTCATGTCCCCAGCCCGGCCCTCTGATCTCAGCTCCTCCCTCCCACGCCCCCAGAAAAATCTCGCACCTGCCACGCTGTCCTTTGGGCAGCTGCTACGGTTCTGTCAACCTCGTTCAGCTGACTGGTGTTCTCTCTGAGCTCACTCGGCGTCAGGGTCTGCACCACAACCGCCTCTTTCTCACTTTTGAGGTCTCTGTCCAAATATCATGTCTTCATCTGTAACGCAGGCGTGAGCCCAATGCCTCACTCAGCGGGTTGTTGAGAGGATCTGGAATGAAATGTGAAAAAGCGAAGCTCCCTGCACCTGTTAATTATTTTTTAAAATACATTTTATTTTTCAAAAAATTAATTTTTAGTTGAAGGATAGTTGCTGTATGATATGTTACAGGTGTGAAGTATAGTGATTCACGATTTTTAAAGGTTATACCCCATTATAGTTCTTATAAAATATCGGCTAGATTGTTGTTCAATATAGTAAACAATATATCAGTTCAATGACAAGGATATATTGTTCAGTATATCCTTGAAGCAGTTAGAACTACTACAGTGGTATATTACGGAAGCATTCATCAAGTGCTAGGCTTATGGGAGGACTTTTAAGCATTGCTATTGGAAGGACTGATGCTGAAGCTGAAGCTCCAATACTTTGGCCACCTGATGCGAAGAGTTGACTCATTTGAAAAGACCGTGATGCTGGGAAAGATAGAAGGAGGGAGGAGAAGGGGACGACAGAAGATGAGATGGTTGGATGGCATCACCGACTCAACAGACATGAGTTTGAACAGGCTCAGGAGCTGGTGATGGACAGGGAGGCCTTGCGTGCTGCAGTCCAGGGGGTCGCAAAGAGTCGGACACGACTAAGCGACTGAACTGAACTGAGATGCAGATGTTGCCGGAAGGGTGTATGGTGCTGCCAACAGGTGTTCCAGGAGGACAGGCAAGGAGAGATTTTTTTTATGGCCTCGGGGCTTTGGTGGGAAGGGGGAACCGGGCCTTGAAGGATGTGTAGGATTTGAATACCTGGTGAGATCGTAGGGTGGGGGAACAGCGGGAGCAAAGCCCGGGAGAGGGCTCCGGGGGTAAAGGCTGGGGGCAGGACACCCGGGCAGGCTGCCCACCTATAAGGGCAGTTGCAGTGAGCAAGTCACCCGGAGCCTTCCAGACCCAGCCCGACGTCCTCCCTGTGGCCGCTAGAGGGGCCCCTCGCCAGGTGAGCTCGCTGCTCCAGCGGGGCACCGCCTCCCCAGGGCTCGCCCCCTACGCGTCCAGCGAGCTCCGCGGTCCAGCCAATCAATGCCCGAGGGCTGTGCCGCCCGCCTCCTCCTCGAAGCCACTCGCCGGCTCCAGATGCGCGTCAGCTTTTGACTGACAGGCGGTCTGGCAAATCGAATCGCGACTCTGGAAAGCACAACACAGCAGCCGCTCTGCATCTCTCGAGTCGGGGAAGGAATTTAGGAGGGCTGTGCCTCCGGCTTGCTCGAGGAGTCCAAGTCGTGTCTCGGAAATCACTGATCGGTGGGCCTTAGCGGAAACGCCGCCGGTGAGTAGTGATTTAGACTTAAGGCGGGGGTGGGGATGGGGTTGAATTCAGCCTTTGGTTTCAGGAAAAGCCAAGGCGTTTGTGATCCTCTGACGTCCCCCCAGTATACACATCTTCCTTCTTGCTGTCACCAGCCTTGTCAGTTTGGGTCTCGTTGCCTCAGAATGCTGCTTTTTTTTTTTTTTTTTTTTCATTTTCGCATCGAGGAGAGGGCCATGGGTTTGCCTTAATAAAGGCGATGCCAGGCTTGACCAAATCAGGAAGTGAAACGGAGTGACTTCGTCACAATTGTGCCTATACACACCGGCTCGGGCTTCCAAGGGACAGCAGATAGTGGAGTTAGCAGGTGGATGCCGAGGGGTGGGGGTGGGGGACGCATTCTTGGCCCGTGCTGGCCACTGGAAGTCATTTTCAGCGCATTGGGTGGGGACTGAAGAGTGTAACCCTTTCGTGAGCCAAAGCCCAGGAAAGGGAAAGCGCTTACCCTGTAACTGGCGCTCAGCAACCAGAAGCTGAACCGGCAGGTGGTGGGAAAAGACGTGTTTGAATTATTTCTTTAGATAGAGCCAAATTCTAATACAGACCCTCCTCTTACAGCCAAGACCGATAGTTCTCTAATCTAGGAAACCTACTTTGTGGGTTGGTGAAATAATTCTCAGATGAGAACTAGGGGGTGGAGTGAAAGTCATCCCTTAGTGGATTTATCTTTCCCTTTTTGAGTCAGGGACCCCCATGCTCACGGATGGCTCTGTGGGCCTCAAACTTAAGAGGTGGTGAGCAACACAGAGTTGGTTTTCTTGCCTCTGGGGCATATGTTTGACCTGGAAAAGTGTTTTGCAGTCTGGAAAAGAAAGTCATTAGGCAAAGAATGTGTGCCTTATAAGGGAAGACAGCTTGCATAGAATTCCTCCAAGGCTTTCTGTCCAAAATGCTACCTAGCTGAAGGGCGAGTTTTCTATCTTTGTGGGCCCTGATGCCTCAGAGGCCTGGGGTTCCTGAGGCAGAGAGGGAAGCTGCTTTTTAAAAGATAATTAAATGAGAGCAAGCGCAGCCACCACAAAGGAAAGCACATACAGAAACCCACCTGGAGAAACCAGTTGATCCGAAGGAGGTTAGGAGGCCTGGATTCCCATCACCCCCTTGGCACATCCTGTGGCTTCTCTGACGTGCTGTGGGTGGGGCTGGCTCAATGGGTTTTATCTCTGGAGTTGCGGTGGGTGAGGCCTGAGTAAGCCATTCCCTTCTCGATTGTGAAGCAGCCATGGTGTACCAGGTGCTTCACTGGCCTGTCTAGAGCCAGTCAGTAGGTATGTATGGAGGTCCCCATGCCAGGCTCTAGGCTAGATCCTGGGAGACAGCAATCAAACAGGGGATTCAGCAAGCAGCTTCCCAGAATTTTTGCTTCACTGCCCCTTCAACTCCAGGTTGAAAGCCTCTAGGAGTGTCTCAGAGGTTGAAGGAGCCACTCTTCCTTTCTAAGGCATAAAAGTATAGTGAAGAATAATTATGCTTTTCACAAGATTACACACATTCATAGGGCTTTACAGTCAGGGATGTCTGGTTATGGGATTTGAGTTATAAGCTTGTCTGATAAGTATATTTCAGGTATATATATATATATATATATATACACTGATTATATAACCTCGTCTAGAGGCAGCAGCAGTCATTTAACTCTGAGGCTCTTTGACAAAGTGAGCCTGGGTTAAATGGTCTTTTGGGTTAAATGGTCTTTGGGCTGCCCTTGGCTTGAGCCCTGCATCTGATGTCTCCCAGACACTGAGTGCAATGTTAGTCCTGTATCATAGGACTGTGCTGTTCACACCAGGAGCCAGAATCCCTGGGCCTGGGACTAGATAACAGAAGGAACTGGAGGCTACTGGTAGGATGATGGTGGTTTAGTCGCTAAGTCATGCCCGACTCTTTGCAGCCCCATGGACTGTAGCCCAACAGGCTCCTCTGCCCATGGGATGCAAGAACACTGGAGGGATGGCCGTAGGAGGTATCTTTCTGATGCCTTGAAGTAGGTCAGAAACTTTGTTTGGAATGTAGTAAACCCTCAAATATTTGTTGCTTGAGACAAAGAAAGGTGTATTCATAGGTGAATTAAGTAAACTGGTAAGAATAAAATTAATAATAACTGATATTCATTGACCATTTGCTGTGCATGCATTTTGTATGCATTATTTCACCAAATTCTCACAATAACACATGGATGTGGAATATCCATATTTCATAGCAGGGGAAACTTGCTGAAAAGTTAAATGACTTGGCCAAGGTAAAACAGGTAAGCACACAACAGGTCAAAAGTAATGTAAAATATTTTTATATTAATATGACAGGCTTTGCAAGTATAATACTCATTTGTATGCTTATATATATATATTTTTAACATGAACCTCAAAGAAACCCTTAGCACTTGTGGTAGGTGTTTTGGCCATGCTCCCCAAAACACTAGGGGTGTACTTTCTCTTTCTTCTCATTTGGTAGAAAAGCTTGAGATGCCCTAAAAATGTCAGTCCATGAAGTTAATGAGCATTTCCATCATTGCTGGTTTTACTTAAGGCCATATTATTACCCCTGTTCTACAGGTGAGGCAGCTGAGACTCCCAGAGGCAAAATGATCTGGTCCTTTAGGTCTTCTGCCTCCTGGTCCGATGTTATATCACCCTAGGCAGACCCTCAGGAGCAGGCCAGTTTGTCCATCTTCCGTGGAGATAATTTTTCTTCTCATTCCTTTTTCCTAAGTCAGAATGCAGATGGTTTGTTTTTCATGGCAGAGGAAATTTTTTCTTTCATTTTTTTTTTTTTGGAGTCCTAGAGAAGTAGATACAGGCAATGTTCTTATGTCGGGGAACCTATGGAAAGGTAGCATTTAAATTAGGATATGATAGAAGGAGGGCTTCCCTTGTGGCTTAGATGGTGAAGAATCTGCCTGCAATGCAGGAGACTACAGTTTGATCCCTCGGTCAGGAAGATCCTCTGGAGGAGGAAATAAATGGCAACCCACTCCAGTATTCTTGCCTGGAGAATTCCATGGACAGAAGAGCCTGGTGGGCTACAGTCCATGGGGTCACAAAGAGTTGGACACGACTGAGCGACTAACACACACACACATATGATAGAAGGAAGAAAGTGAAGGAAAAGAGGAAAGGGGATTTTAAAGGACTGGAGAAAATGGTTTTGAGGTAGGTGAGCCATATCTTTATTAAGTGGCCAAAGGCACGATGGTAATTTTTTAAATGGCCTCACTTCTCATGGCAGTTTGTGTTTCGTCCTAATAATCATCTCTTCTCAGGTAACAAACCCGGCTCAATGTTTCATTGTACATACATTTTTAATGTTCTTCCCCTCCTGCTAGGGCACCACGAGAATCAGGAAACGCGTCCCCGTCTGTCTGCCTGAGAAGAAACCTAGAAACTGGCACGTCTCTGAGTGAAGATGAGGAAAAGGCTGTAAATTGGCCCGAAGAGCCTTGAAGTATTCTTTCCATGTGAGAAGGCGATGGCTGGTGGAAGGAGGTGAACCTCCCCGGGAAAGATGGCTTAGCAGCACCTCCAGCTACGGATCAAGGCCAGCTGGTCTGTGCCTTTAGCCCACCATGGATGGAGCTCACGGTGCAGCCCTGCAGCTCCAGCAGCTCCTGCCCACAAGCAGTGCCAACCCCCTGAGAGAGGCTTCCTTCTCCTACAAGGCAAGAGCTTTTATTATTTTTTAGGTTGGGGGTTTTATATTTTTCTAATGAGACAGTCACACGGGGCAGTATTGGCTAACAGATACATCCAGGGTGTGCATGCTTATCACTGGCAGAAACAGGCAGCCCCTCCATGTGTACTAGAGAATGTGTAATCAAAAGAAATGGTCACTGAAATACATAAAAAGGAATTCATTCCCAAGAAGGTTTGACTTAAAAAAAAAAAACAAAACACCGGCTCTGTTACTTGGAGACAACCTTTGTTCCTGTTTCTGTAAATTTCCTTCCTGTCTTTTTCCGCTATTACTAATTTGGGGTTGGAGAGTTTTGTATCTTGGTTGTTTTCCTTAACCTTGTTGATGGACTATTTCCCTATGTCACTGAGTGGTGTTTGGGAGTGTGCTTTCTGAATGATTGCCCAATCTGTTGAGCTGCTGTATCAAAATTTGTGGGTCAGAACCTCCTATTGTTGGCTGTTTAGATTGTTTCTAATCTGGGGTGACTGTAGATGCTACCGTGAACATCCCAGAGTGCAGGCCCCTTTGCTATCTCTAAGAATTGTTTAACTGAGAGAGGCAGTTTCTCCCCACGTAGCAAGGTCACAAGTGCCAGAGCATTGAAAATACAGAAAATAAGAACGTAGAGTTCATATAATTGGCCTTGTGGTGAATGTTTGTCTATTTGCCAAATAGACAAACACAGAATCTGAGAAGACGTAGAACACGCTCCCTGATGAGGTGTCTAATAAGTTTTCGTTTTTATCCTCAATTCAGTTATATATTGCAGAAATATCTTCCTGCGAGAACAAAGATAAATAAGTCACAGTGACTCTCCCAAAAAGCTTAAGAATTGAGGTGTCAGACAGGCATGCGAACAAAGGGTGAGGGGAGCAGGGATAAAGGAAAGAAGATCAGTCTTCAAATCCCTGCCTGCTCCCAGCTCAGTACCTTGGACATAAGGCTTAACTAACCCTCAGAACTTCCCTTATGGATAGGATGACGGTAGTAATACCTCCCTCCACCCTTCATTCCTTTAGGGCTGCATAAATCAAGGAAAAAGCACCTAGCCCAGCGCGAGGCATGCGGGAGGGCTTTGACTCACTGCTTGACTCAGAAATATCTCCTGGTTACAAACAGCAACAGGTGAAGATGCACAGAGCCGAGAAGGAGTAGTTAATTCCACCTGGGGGTAGGGGAAGGGGTTTCTAAGGGGAAGCTTGCTCTTTCCTCCTTGATTTTGTTCAGGCTCTTTTGGTTGCAAGAAATAAAAATCCATTTCAGAGAAGTTTAAGCAAAAGGAAAAATTAATATAAGGCTACATGGTAGCTCATAGAACCCAAGGGCAGGAACGGCAGCGAGGCTTGAAAGGTACTAGAACTGTTACACCCACCTTCAAAGGTGGGAGGATCTGATTGGCCCAGCATGGGTCAGGTGTCTACATTGGCCCAATCAGTAGTGGCCGGGGGTGGAGTCCTCCAGCAAACAGGATTTTTGCTTGCTGTGGGCTTGAGTCTGGATGGGCTGCTCTAATGTCGTCTCTTACCTTTGGGGAAACCATGAAGAGGACACAAGTGCACCTTGATCAGCGGGATGACCTCAGAAACAAGCAGTGTGCCCTGAGTTACAGCCCCGACCTCGCCCACCCCAGCAGAGAATAGATTCTGATTGTTGAGGGAGGGTGGTCTGTGAAAGAGACCAGCAGGCTGAACTGCTGATGACTAGCATCCCCGAGGGTCTCTGACTCTGGAAGCTTTACCTCAGACTGCAAGAGCTGGGCCTCAGTTTCTTCTGTTTAGCAAGTAGGAATTTCAGCTGAGCTGTATGCATGGCTATATGCATGCCTGTGCTGGGCGGGACAGGAGCTGTATAGGTCATTGGGATGGCTCTTCCCTAAAGGAGTCTAGGAGGGAGGCGGGAAAACATTTCCATATGTAACTACCGTTCCAGACAGAATTTGGCACAAACAGACAAATCCAGTAGGGTGTTAAGAGCACGGCCTTTGAAATCTGGGAGACCTGGCTTCCAGTCCCAGTTCTGTCACTTTGTGGTATTATGTGTGTGTGCTTAGTTGCTCAGTCATGTCTGACTCTTTGCAACTCCATGGACTGTAGCCTGCTAGGCTCCTCTGTCCATCGGATTCTCCAGGCAAGAATACTGGACTGGGTTGCCATGCCCTCCTCCAGGGGATCTTCCCAACCCAGGGATCAAACCCAGGTCTCCTGCACTGAAGGCGGATTCTTTACCATCTGAGCCACCAGGGAAGCCCTTGTGGTATTATAGCTTGGGGAGTCATTCATGTAATTCCTTTGCACTTCTGTATTAAGTTCATCTTATAGGGTGGTTATGAGAATGACCTGAATTTACAGATTAGGAAACTGGAAACTGCCTGTGGAAATCTTACCCACCCTTCCACCTCCACCTCAAATATCACCTTATCCATGAAGCCTTTGTCAGTTTTCCTGGCAGGAAAATATAGGTCCTTTAATCTATACTTTTTAACTAATTCACAGTTACTATGGTCATCATAATAACAGCAGCTAACATTAGTTGTGTTTGCTATAACAGGGACTGTTCATTCTCTAAAACTCCCAGAAGGTAGGAACTTGTATTTCTGCATTTTACAAATGAGGAAACAGACACACAGAGATTAGTTACCTGGCCCAAGACCACACAGTTACTTGGTTGTAAAACTGGGATTTGAATCAAGTCTGTGTGCTGCCAGAGCCCTTGGTTTTATCCACCACTTCCTGCTG
Source organism: Moschus berezovskii (assembly GCF_049115385.1). Taxonomy (NCBI): domain Eukaryota; kingdom Metazoa; phylum Chordata; class Mammalia; order Artiodactyla; family Moschidae; genus Moschus; species Moschus berezovskii. Next base: position 7,783,614 of record NC_142461.1, read on the forward strand.
CCTGGGCTTCCCTGGTAGCTCAGCTGGTAAAGAATCCGCCTGCAATGCAGGAGACCCCAGTTTGATTCCTGGGTTGGGAAGATCTGCTGGAGAAGGGATAGGCTGCCCACTCCAGTATTCTTGGGCTTCCCTGGTAGCTCAGCTGGTAAAGAATCCGCCTACAATGCAGGAGACCCCGGTTTGATTCCTGGGTCAGGAAGATCCCCTGGAGAAGGAATAGGCTACCCACTCCAGTATTCTTGCCTGGAGAATTCCATGGACAGAGAGGGGCCTGGCAGACTACAGTCCATGGAGTCGCAAAGAGTCGGAAACGACTGAATGACTTTGATACACACACTTCCTCCTGCCTACGTTGTGCCAGGCACTGCATGAGGCCCCTTCTCTCCCTGCTACTGTTTAGTAAGTGTCGAAATGGCAGTGGAGAAGGTAATGCCTCACTTGCTGGGGAAGGTAAACGTCAGGAGCTGGCTTGAGGCCAGGTCACAGGTGTTGCAGAGACTGTTAGCCAGTCTGCTGCGTCCATTGCATTTGAATGTGAATGGCTCAGACAGTAAAGAATCCACCTGCAATGAGGGAGACCTGGGTTTGACTCCTGGATAAGGAAGATCCTCTGGAGAAGGGAATGGCAGCCCACTCCAGTATACTGGCCTGGAGAATTCCACGGACAAAAGAGCCTGTTCGCTACAGTCCATGGGGTCCAAAGAGTTGGACACAACTGAGAGATTAACACTTTCACACTTTCAACCCTCAGAGCAAGCCAGAATGCAGTTTATACTTAACTGTTAGCATTTTAAGTTCAAGGGACTATGGGAAGTCAGCTTAAATAGCAGGCAATGACAGTCTTGGCGCCATAGCACAGTAAGTCCCCTCTGTACAAACCTTTGAATTGTGGACTTTCAAAGCCCCTGTGTGCCAGCTGTTGTACTGCACTACTGTACTCTTCAAGGTACTATAGTGTAAGGTTAAAGGTGTTTTCTTTATTTTTTATGTTTATTGGTTTTTTATGTACTATCTGTATGAAAAGTTTCATAAACCTATTACAATACAGTACTATATAGCCAATTGTGTTAATTGGGTACCCAGGCTCACTTTGTTGGACTTACAAATGAATTAGACTTTTGAATGCACTTGTAGGTAGGGGACTTACAGAATTTAAATAGAGGCCCTTGTTGGCACGTGTGAAGAAGACATTAAAACAGGAGATCTGAGCTGAGGTTTCACTCCGATACCAATATCTAGGGTATCGTGCGTCTGTGACCTTTGGCTGCTTTTCTGAGAATAGTTTCTTTTTCAGAGTTATAGCTGGTGAAAGATCAATTCTTGGATCAGAGCATATCAGGGCCAGAAGTGTCCTTAGAGGTGTTGATAATAATAATAATGATAAAAAATGAAAATTATAAAAATAATAATAGCAGCAGGTAGAATTGTTTTAATATTGATAACTTGTCGAGTGATGTTTAAGCATGTGCCTTATAACGTGATATTCCTGAGGGTTTACAGTCAGCTCCACTTTTCAGAGCGGATGCTGAGGCTCAGAGAGTTAAGGCGATTCTTTTGAGGTCACACAGCCGTCAGTGACAGAGGCAGCAACCCCAGCCCAGGTCTGCTGGTTTTCAGAGTCTGTATTGGTTAGCTGAAGCAGGGAGGAAAGAGACTTGGGGTTTGCAGGTCCTTCCTCTTCATCTTTGGGTCTGCTGGAGCCATGGCTAGAACCTGCCCCTTGGTGGGAGCACCAAGGTTTCAGTCCACACCTTTGTTTTCATAACGCACAGAATCACTGATCCCAGGGTCAAATCCCTGTTGTGGGTTAGCCATTCACATGTACTTATGAGCACGTAATACTTTGAATAGCTTCAATGAAAACCCTTGGGGTGGTTCTTCAGCCGAAAGCAGAGCCCGATGGGTTGAGAAAGCTCTTAGTGCTGTTCAGAGATGGAGGCCCCCGGCCCTGTCCTCTTCCCTCCCTGCCAGCAGACCTGGATGCCATTTCACAGTTTCCAATGCTGAGGTTTGGAGGAGGAACTAATGTCAACTTCTCTGAGCCTTCCTTTGGTCATTGCTAAGCTTCTTCAAGCTTGTGTGCTGAAACAGGACTCAGAGTAATACCCACTTCACAGGGCTATTTGTGGCTCAGAGGTGATGTGTGGAAAGGGCTCAGTGACATGCCTGACGTATATACATATATAACACGTATAACTGCTCCATAAATAATGTCAGGTACCCTGCTGGTTGTCACCTCCACTCTGGATCACCCTCCACCGGGCACTTGAGGGCAGCTAGCAGATATGTGTTCAAATTGTGTAACCCCTGGGCCGCTGGCAACTTCCTTGCTTGACTTTAATTCCCTTGAAGTTGAGCCAGTCACCACTTCACAAGGCTTTGGGGCGTAATTAGGGTTGACGAAGCCCTTTGAAAGACTCAGATGGTAGGGTGTTAAGTTATATTGCTGTTACTAACCGTGTCTGTCTGTAGCCACTTGTTAGGTGTGGAGATTCATATGCTTGTGGAAATGGCTTTTAAAAGAAACCTCAGCTGCCTGTGTCATCAGTGGGAATGTAGCACTTACAAGGTGGGGACCTTTTTTTTTTTTTGCCACCTTTGAAGTCCTTCAACCTCAGAGAACACAGTGGGAGACAATGTGGAGGAGTGATTCTCATCAAGAGACTGGAAGTCAGGCCTCCAGTCACGCATCCTCCGGTCCTCACCTCGGGCAGCTTATTTCACTTCTCTGAGCCTTCCTCTTTGGTCACCGCTCAACCCACTCCAGTGTTCTTGCCTGGAGAATCCCAGGGACGGCGGCGCCTGGTGGGCTTCCGTCTGTGGGGTCGCACAGAGTCAGACACGACTGAAGCGACTTAGCAGCAGCAGCAGCAGCAGCAGACTCCTTCAAGCTCATGTGCTGAAACAGGACTCAGAGTAGCACCTGCTTCACAGAGCTCTTTGTGGCTCAAAGGTGATGTGTGGAAAGGACTCAGTGCCATGCCTGACGTATATACATGTATAACACGTATAACTGCTCCGTAAATAGCAACATGTATTATTTTAAATTTATTTTATTGAAATATAGTTGAATTGCAATGTTGCATTAATTTCTACTGTACAGCAAAGTGGTTCAGTTATACATATATATATATTTATATGTATAAATATATGTATATACATATATAATTATAGTCAGTATATAGACACATTCTTTTTCATTATTCTTTTCTACTGTGGTATCACAGGATATTGAATATAGTTTTCTGTGCTATACAGTAGTTCCTTGTTTATCCATTCCATATAAAATAGCTCGCCTCTGCTAATTGCAAACTCCAAGTCCAAACTCCCAGCCCATCCCTCTGCCACACCAGCCCTACCCCCTGCTGTTGGCAACCACAGGTCTGTCTTCTATGTCTGTTCCTGTTTTGTGGATAAGGTCATTTGTGTCATATTTTAAATTCCACATATAAGTGATATCACACGGTAATATTTCTTTTTCTTTCTAAGTTACTTCACTTAGTGTGGTAATCTCTAGCTGCATCCACATTGCTGCAGATGGCATCGTTTGGTTCTTTTTTATGGCTGAGCAGTACTCCATATCTTTGATACCATGTCTTTATCCCGTCTTCTGTTGATGGACACTCGGGGTGTTTCCGTGTCTCGGCTATTGGAGATAGTGGTACAGTGAACATTGGGTGCATGTTTCTCTTCAGATTAGAGTTTTATCCAGATACATGCCCACGAATGGGATTGCTTTGGTCATATGATAACTCTGTTTTTAGTTTTTTAAGGAACCTCCATGCTTTTTTCCATAGTGACTACATTTACATTCCCACCAACAATGTAGGAGGGTTTCCTTTTCTCCACATCCTTTCCAGCATTTGTTATTTGTAGACTGTTTAATGATGGCAGTTCTGATTGGTGTGAGGTGATACCTTGTTATAGTTTTGATTTGCATTTATCTGATAATTAGTGACACTGAGCATCTCTTCATGTGCCTGTTGGCCATCATATTGTTACGTCTTCTTTGGAGAAATGTAGGTTTAGATCTTCTTCTCATTTTTTGATTGGGTTGTCTGGGGTTTTTGTTAATTGAGTTATAGGAGATGTTTGTATATTTTGGAAATTAAGCCAGCCTTCATTAGTATAGTAACCTTTTAACCTTGATTTTGATGTTTAGATTGGTTTATCCTTGTTGCTGCTACTAAGTCGCTTCAGTCGTGTCCAACTCTGTGCGACCCCACAGACAGCAGCCCACCAGCCTTCCCCGTCCCTGGGATTCTCCAGGCAAGAACACTGGAGTGGGTTGCCATTTCCTTCTCCAATTATCCTTGTTAGTTTCACAGTGTTCATTTCCAGGTTTCACACCTCCACAGCCTCCTCCCTGAAACAGCACTGACTTGTCTGTTTGGCCACAGCTGCTTATGTCCCCTCTTCATCTCTTTACTGCCCCTTGCAAGTTGTTAACAACACTGTCAACCTAAATAAACCGAGGGAGAAACAGTCAAGCAAAAAGAGTTCATTTGGAATTCAAAAACCGCAGTCCAGGGCACACAAATTCAAGTATCAATTCAAACAGTAAAAGTCAAGGACTTTTAAAGGTGAAGGGAGGCTTGTGTTACAAGGGATTTTCATTGGAGTTGGAGATAGAAGCTCGTTGTGGCTAAGCATGATTGAGCTCTAAGGCCATCACTAGAAGCGGGAGTTGGGGTGAGGGAGTCGTTACTGTGACAAGTTGCATGTGGGCTTGCACGGTCTTGGATCATTTGTGGCTTGGCCTGGTTCAGAAGGTCATGGTTCCATCCCATGAGGATGTATGTAAGGTGCATCTCCTTCATGGGCTCTCAGCCCTGTTTTAAAACCCCTTGACTTAAATGACTCCATTTTGTGTCACATTTCACAGCACATTCTCCAACAGCCATGTAGACTTAGTCTTGTCAGAGGACGGCCTGGTCTCCCTGGTAAAAACAATATAGTGACTACCAGTTACAGGTCAAACCGTATAAACTGTGGAACATTCTGAAAGAGATGGGAATACCAGACCACCTGACCTGCCTCTTGAGAAACCTGTGTGCAGGTCAGGAAGCGACAGTTAGAACTGGACATAGAACAACAGACTGGTTCCAAATAGGAAAAGGAGTACGTCAGGTTGTATATTGTCACCCTGCTTATTTAACTTATGTGCAGAGTACATCATGAGAAACGCTGGGCTGGAGGAAGCACAAGCTGGAATCAAGATTGCTGGGAGAAATATCAATAATCTCAGATATGCTGATGACACCACCCTTATGGCAGAAAGTGAAGAAGAACTAAAGAGTCTCTTGATGACAGTGAAAGAGGAGAGTGAAAACGTTGTCTTAAAGCTCAACATTCAGAAAACTAAGATCGTGGCATCCGGTCCTATCACTTCATGGCAAATAGATGGGGAAACAGTGGAAACAGTGGCTGACTTTATTTTGGGGGGCTCCAAAATCACTGCAGATGCTGATTGCAGCCATGAAATTAAAAGACACTTACTCCTTGGAAGAAAAGCTATGACCAACCTAGACAGCATATTAAAAGGCAGAGACATTACTTTGCCAACAAAGGTCCGTCTAGTCAAGGCTATGGTTTTTCCTGTGGTCATGTATGGTTGTGAGAGTTGGACTGTGAAGAAAGCTGATTGCCGAAGAATTGATGCTTTTGAACTGTGGTGTTGGAAAAGACTCTTGAGAGTCCCTTGGACTGCAAGGAGATCCAACCAGTCCATCCTAAAGGAGATCAGTCCTGGGTGTTCATTGGTAGGGCTGATGTTGAAGCTGAAACTCCAATATTTTGGCCACCTGATGGGAAGAGCTGACTCTTTTGAAAAGATCCTGATGCTGGGAAAGATTGAGGGCAGGAGGAGAAGGGGACAACAGAGGATCAGATGGCTAGATGGCATCACCGACTCAATGGACATGTGTTTGGGTAAACTCCAGGAGTTGGTGATGGACAGGGAGGCCTGGCGTGCTGCGGTTCCTGGGGTCTCAGAGTCGGACACAAATGAGCGATTGAACTGATACTGAACTGATAAAATCTTCCACCTTTGTAGGTCAAAACTGGTTGGATATCAGCCATTTCATATGGTTCACCCTAATTCTAAGTTGCTGTGTTAAGTGTTTCTTCTAAACAATCTCAAGAAGTTTCTGCACCAGCTCTGGCAGAGGGGCACCGTCCTCCCACCCAGCAGAACAGAGAGGAACTGAGGCTCAGTGAAGCAGATCCCACCATCCTGCCTACCCTGAACCTGCAAGTGTGTGGCCCACACCTGCCCTCTGAACAGCGCCACTTAGGTCTCAGTTTCTGCACAATTCCTGGAGCCTGTTTCACGTCTCCTGTTTCCCACTAAGGTTTAGATAAAGCAGCGTTGAGGTGTTATTAGAGCAGGAACCAGCCTCCTACCTGCCCAAGACAGTTCCTGAAAAATTACTGCAAGTTTATAACAATTTGCTCATTAGCATAGGTGAACTGAGTTATTAGGGTACCTGTCTGGCCCCAAGGTCTTTGCCTGTTATGAAGCTGAGGTTCTTGCTTTCAATCCTAAGAGGCAAACACAGGGTGAAGGACTTCCTTTGAGATCCTCAAACTTGACCCTCCAAGGGAACAGTGTATTTTCCCACACTTTCTTTTAGTAGACATCTAAAACTTAAAACTTTTCAGTACAAGTTTAAATATCTGCAAAGCATATAGTTCCTGGTGCATTTAAATTCATTGTTTTTTTTTAAACTCTTATATACGCTTAACTAAAGCCCCCAAAATATAAAGACCACTTGATAACCTACCATCAGTCTTCTGAAAAAACCCTTCTTTAACAGTTGGAAATTTTATCTTTCCTTTTCCTCCCTGAGTTCCATTTCCCCCACAGAATATTATCCCAAAAATGTGTGTTGACTTAAAAATTCACAACGCAAGAGTTGTGAGTCTAAGTTTTATTCAGTGACCTTACTGAGAACTATAGCCCTGGAGACAGCTTCTCAGCAGCTCTGAGAAAGCTGTTCTGAAGAGGTAGGGGGAATAACCAGTTTTCTTGTGATTTTTTACGAGGAAACACATGCAGTAAAATATACATCTGGGTAAAAGATTACTTCTAGTCCCAAAAAAATCTCAATGATTTTAGTACTTTTTTTTTTTTTAATGTGTGGGAAGATTCAAGAATCTGGGTTCATTAATTTTTTTCCTGAGATATGCATTTAACTCTCTAAGGGGCCTGTTTGTCCAAACACAGAGCATCCTGTTGTTTTCTTAATGTTGATCAGCAACTGCAGCAGATTGCAGCCTAATCCTTGTAGAATTGGGTGGTGAGCAAAAATACTCTTTGTTCTTTGTTTACATGTGTCTGTCTTTTAACACTTAAAATTTTTATGGAAATACCTATCATACTTCTCTAAAGTGTAGCGTATGTAACCAAATTTTGTTTAAAAATTTTTCCTTTGACATAAGGTTTATAGGTTTTGATTCAATAAGGAATTCTTTATATAATTGAATAAAAGCAGTTGATTAATGCAGTATAAATTTTATCATCATTTTTGAGCAAAAAATAATATTGTTTAGAAAAATATATCTGAGTGAGAAAAATAGGACTTTATTTTCAATATTTAAGATGCATATTACTAACTGGTAGAATAGGATAGAATTTAGCATCCATTCTGTTGCAAGCTTTGCTTATTATAGCTGGAAGAGCTTCTGTACATGCCCAGAATGGAAGAAGTGTAGTGAATCACTGAATTCTTTCAGCTCCTTCCAAGTTTTGTGCTAAAAATCAGGTAGTGATAAACTATTTTTATTGACCTATCAGCTAACAATGTGTGTAGGGCCTCATTCATATGTGTTCACAACAACATACTAGGCACACTTAATTTAAAAAGGGATTTGTTTTTGCTTTTACAGTTTCCATGAAGTTTACCAAAAAAGCACCATCAATATGCCAGTAACTTTTTTCACTTAGGTCACCTTGCATTAACCTGATCTATTCAGAAAAGATTGGGGAAATTGAAATATTATAAATTTAACTGTACCTTTGCCCTTACTGTATTGTAAAACCTGTATTCACACATGTATTTTAACTATATGGGCTTCTCTAGTGTCTCAGTGGTAAAGAATTCACCTGCTGATGCAGGAGATACAGGTTCAATCCCTGGTCTGGCAAGATTCCCTGGAGAAGGAAATGGCAACCCACTTCGGTATTCTTGCCTGGAGAAACCCATGGACAGAGGAGCCTGGCAGGCAACAGTCCATGGGATCACAAAGAGTTGGACACAACTTAGTGACTGAACAACAATATATGTTTAAACTATAGAATGTAATTCAAATATTTGTTTTAAATATTTGTTCAGTTCAGTTCAGCTCAGTCGCTCAGTCATGTCTGACTCTCTGCAATCCCATGAATCACAGCACGCCAGGCCTCCCTGTCCATCACCAACTCCCGGAGTTCACTCAAACTCATGTCCATCGAGTCGGTGATGCCATCCAGCCATCTTATTCTCTGTTGTCCCCTTCTCCTCCTGCCCCCAATCCCTCCCAGCATCAGCGTCTTGTACAGGTATTTTAATTATAAATACTTTATACTTTGCCTGAATATATTTTTTGGTCAAAACTTAGAACTGTGGGTGTAACCTAATTAATAGAACTAGTCTTTATTGTCCAAACATCAGTTAAATCAGACTCTCTGATTTCAGAATATCCTAACAGGGCCAGAGTATCCTATTCTAATGTCTGTCATACCTTCACAGAAATATATATGAGAGAGGAAGAGAAAACAATTCCAAGAATTGGCATTTATCACTAAAGAAATCTCCCAGGAAACAAAATTTCAGAATTCCCCTGGGTTTCTTAGTGGTTTTACAACTTGGGGCAGTGTACCAGCATAAGATTCTACGTGAGTGAGAGACGGGCCTTTCTTTGATAAACTGGGAAGAAGCTATTGAGAAAAGTGAGAAGGGGAGGCTATAGGAAGCCAGCCAAAAACCTGGATGGAAATGGGGATCTGGTAACTGAATCCCTTACAATGATCAGTATCAGCAAAACCTTTGTAAAAGAAGGCCTCTAGGGCCCCCAGGCTGAAGGGTATGGGCTTCTAAACCTCGCCATCCTGATTTCTCTCTTAGAAGCAGTCGTAATGACCCAGAGTCTCCCTATTATCTCCAAGCCCCAAACCAAACTGTATGAGATAGGAAAGCCCCCTCCCAATCCGGCCAGCCCACCCCTTAAGCCTTATCCCTCTACACTCAATTCTCTTCTGTCTTTGCTAGAAGACAGCCCCAGCTACATAGAAACCCTCACTGGTCCTCAGACTCACACACGCACGTCCCCTTTTACGTCTCGGTGCCTTTGAGCCCATTTCCCCCTGGATCGTATCCCTGCACATCACCTTTCCAGCCCTCAAAGGTGCCTTGATCATTCCCACCATACGGGCTTCCCACAGGATGCAGAATGTCTTTCTTCACCTCACCACCACCAGTCTGCATCTTCAGATCTCCTTGTGAAACTGTTCTTCAGAGGGGCTTCCCTGACTTTGCTTAATCCTGTGTCTCTCACACACTGAATCAGGCCTCTGTGCTTCTCTAGGTAGCTCTAACTGAAGTGTGATTACTAATAATCAGGTGTTTAATGTGTATGACCCGAGGACAGGGACAGTGCACGGCACACTGACAGTCAGTGCCTGGCATACACTAGGCACTGATTAAGTGAATAAGTGTCTGGAGTGCTATTCTTCCCTTCTCTGTAAAGTGTCTGTATTCTGCACTAGATTAGGAGCCTTTGAGTCAAGAACCAATTTTCCAGTCCTTGATAATAGCTGCTAATTACCAAACATCTGTCCTGTGTCAGGCATTGTCCCAGAGCTTTGTGTATTACACAGCTTGACGTGACAGTTAAGAGCATGGGCGCTAAGGTCAGACTTGCCAGGTTCCAGTTCTGCTTCATCAACCTACCAGCTACCTCACACCCTCGTGCTCAGTTTCCTTCAGCTCAGTCGCTCAGTCGTGTCTGGCTGTTTGTGACCCCATGGACTGCAGCACGCCAGGCCTCCCTGTAAGCACCAACTCCTGGAGCTTGCTCAAACTCATATCCATTGAGTTGGTGATGCCGTCCAACCGTCTCATCCTCTGTTGTCCCCTTCGCCTCCTGCCTTCAATCTTTGCCAGCATCAGGGTATTTTCTAATGAGTCAGTTCTTCGCATCAGGTGGCCAAAGTATTGGAATTTCAGCTTCAGCATCAGTCCTTCCAATGAACACTCAGGACTGATCTCCTTTAGGATGGACTGATTGGATCTCCTTGCAGTCCAAGGGACTCTCAAGAGTCTTCTCCAATACCACAGTTTAAAAACATCAATTCTTCACTGCTCAGCTTTCTTTATAGTCTGGCTCTCACATCTATACATGACTACTGGAAAAACCATAGTTTTGACTAGGCTGATCTTTGTTGGCAAAGTAATGTCTCTGCTTTTTAATATGCTGTCTAGGTTGGTCATAACTTTTCTTCCAAGGAGCAAGCGTTTTTTAATTTCATGGCTGCAGTCACCATTTGCAGTGATTTTGGAGCCCCCCCAAAATAAAGTCTGTCACTGTTTCTATTGTCTCCCCATCTATCTGCCATGAAGTGATGGGACCAGATGCCATGATCTTAGTTTTCTGAATGTTGAGTTTTAAGCCAATTTTTTCACTCTCCTCTTTCACTTTCAAGAGGATATTTAGTTCTTCTTCGCTTTCTGCCATAAGGGTGGTGTCACCTGCATATCTGAGGTTATTGATATTTCTCCTGGCAATCTTGATTCCAGCTCATGCTTCATCCAGCCCAGCATTTCTCATGATGTACTCTGCGTATAAATTAAATAAGCAGGGTGGCATTATACAGCCTTGATGTACTCCTTTCCCAATTTGGAACCAGTCTGTTGTTCCCATGTCCAGTTCTAACTGTTGCTTCTTGATTTTCATACAAATGTCTCAGGAGACAGGTCAGATGGTCTGGTATTCCCATCTCTTTAAATTTTCCACAGTTTGTTGTTTACTGTAAAATTAAATAACAGTACCTACCTATGTAGTTATTATGAGGATTAAATGAGTTAAGATGTATAAAGTACTTAAAACAGTATTTGGCATGTAGTAAATGCTCAATAAATGTTGTTTGTCATCATCATTATCATTTCTAATCTAAACAAGTCTGGTCTGTCAGTTTACAAAGACTGAGCTATCTCTAGTAGAAGAGCTGGCCAGCCATTTGAAAAGAACTCAGCCATGTGAAAATCCAAGACCCTGGATTTTGATTATGGACTTCCACTGCATCTGCCTCATGACATTGAGCCAAATACTTCCTTGTGACCAGAATAAGTTCCTCCTTTAAAATTCTACCCCTTCTTTTATGGCATGTATCACATTCTTCCATTATTTCCATTTATTTGTGCTCAGATTAGGCCATTTATTCAGGAAACATAAATTGAGTATCAGCAAAGATAAGTGAGATATGGAGAATCCAATGCAATATCTTTTTAAATGAAAGAAATGCAAAAGATAATGAAGAAATTTGCAACATAAGGGGAGAAGGAAGAGATGCTATATAGGAGCAAGGTTTTGTATACTACTGAAATTAAGATGGTAATTATAATCACTACTATAATCACTTGGAAGACAACTCAGAAATACATAGTAAAAGGGAATGAAAATGGTGCTCTAGAAAATATATCTATTTGACATGAAAGAAGGCAGTAGGGGAGAAATTGAGAAATAAAAAGAGACATAAGACATACAGGGGGAATAATAATGAAATGGCAGAAGTCCTTCTTATCAGTAATTATATTAAACGTAAATGGATTAAACTCTATTGGCAGAAATGATTTTTTTAAAAATATGACCCAAATACATCCTATCTATAAGATGTCGTTTAGATTTAAAGACACAAATAGGTTGATGGTTAAAAAGATGGGAAAAGATATTCCATTCATTGTAACCATTGTAATTCTCAAGAAGAGAGCTTGAGTGGGTATATTAACACTGGACAAAATAGACTTTAAGACAGAAATTGTTATGAGAGACTAAGAAGGACATTATATAATGATGAAAAAGTCAATCCATAGGAAGATATAGCAGTTGTAAAATATATGCACCTAACACTAAAGCTGAAACTCCGATACTTTGGCCACCTCATGTGAAGAGTTGACTCACTGGAAAAGACTCTGATGCTGGGAGGGATTGGGGTCAGGAAGAGAAGGGGACGATGGAGAATGAGATGGCTGGATGGCATCACCGACTTGATGGACATGAGTTTGGGTGAACTCCGGGAGTTGGTGATGGACACGGAGGCCTGACGTGCTGCGGTTCATGGGGTTGCAAAGAGTCGGACACGACTGAGCGACTGAACTAACTAACTAACAGAGTGTTAAAATATATGAAGGAAAAATTGACAGAATTGAAGGAAGAAATAGTTCAACAGTAATAGTTGGACACTTCAATACCACGTTTTTAATAATGGATAGAACAACTGGACAGAAGATCAGCAAGGAAATAGAAAACTTGAACAATACCATAAACCAATTAGAGCAAAGAGGCATCTATAGAACACTCTACTCAACAGTAGTAAAATACACATTCTTCTAAAATGTACATGGAACAGTCTCTGGGATAGAGCATATGTTAAGCTACAAAACGAATGTCAAATAAAAGACTGAAGTCATATAAAGCAAGGGTCCCCAACCTCTTGTCGGTGAACTGGTACCTGTCCATGTCCTGTTAGGAACCAGGCCCCACAGCAGGAGGTGGGCAAGGGCAAGCAAGCAAAGCTTCATCTGCTGCTCCCCATTTCCCCATCATTCCCATCACTTGTATCACCATCTGAACCACTTCTCTCCTCTGCCCCCATCCTTGGAAAAATTCTCTTCTACAGAAGTGGTCCCTAGCTCCAAAAGGGTTAGGGACCACTGATACAAAGCATGTCCTCTGATCACAGTGTAATGAAATAAGAAATCAATAACAGAAGGAAATTCACAGCAGCAAACAGGGAAACTCACAAATATGTGAAAATGAAGAAAGAGGAATTAGAGACCAGCTGATCCTACAACCCTATGGAAATACCAGGGACTCCAACTAGCCAAACAGTCTTGGATAAAGAAGAACAAAGTTGGAAGACTCACACTTCTTGATTTAAAAAATTACAAAGCTACAGCAATCAATGTGTTATTGGCATAAGGATAGATATGCATATCAATGGACTATAATACAGAGACCAGAAATAAACCAGTACATCTGTGGCCAACTGATAGTTGACAAAGGTGCTAAGACTACTCAACAGGAAAATAATGTAGTTTTTTCAAACAGATGATGTAGGGTCAACTGGATATCCACATGTAAGAAGATGAAGTTGGACTCCTTCCTCATATCATGTTAAAAAAATTAATTCAAAATGGACCAAAGACCTAAATATTCTTGGAAAGAGTTTTTGGAAAGAAAGAGTCTTGGAAAGAAACATAGGTATAAATTTTCGTGACCTTGTATTGGACAGTGTTTTTAAAAATTATGCCAAAAACCACATAGCAGCAGAAGAAAAAATTAAACAATCAATATTAAAAACTTGTGTTTGTCAAAGCACACTGTCAAGAAGATAAAGCTTTGGCCCATAGAATAGGAGAAAATATTTGGAAATCATACATCTGACAAAGGTTTAGTATCTTGTAAAGAAAGCTGAGCGCTGAAGAATTGACACTTTTGAACTATGGTGTTGGAAAAGGTTCTTGAGAGTACCTTGGATTGCAAGGAGATCCAACCAGTCCATCCTAAAGGAAATCAGTCCTGAATATTCATTGGAAGGACTGATGCTGAAGCTGAAACTCCAATACTTTGGCCACCTGATGAGAAGAACTGACTCGTTGGAAAAGACCCTGATGCTGGAAATGATTGAAGGCAGGAGGAGAAGGGGACGACAGAGGATGAGCTTGTTGGATAGCACCACCAACTCGATGAACATGAGTTTGACTAAGCTCTGGGAGTTCGTGATGGACAGGGAAGCCTGGTGTGCTGCAGTCCATGGGGTCGCAAAGAATCAGACACTATTGAGCGATTGAACTGAACTGATATAAAGAAATCTTACAACTCAATGGTAAAAAGATAATAAAAATAATAAAAATCTTTTAACAAATATACAAAGAAATCTTACAACTCAATAATAAAAATTTAAAAGTAGGCAAAGGGTTGCACAACATCGAAAATGTACGAAATGCTACTGAATTATGTATTTTAAGATGATTAATAGTCCATTTTATTACATGTAAATTTTTAAAAAATAGGCCAAGATTTGAATAAACAATTCTCCAAAGAAGATAATGGCAATATATAGCTGAAAAGATACTCAACATCATAAGTCATTGCTGCTGCTGCTGCTAAGTCACTTCAGTCGTGTTTGACTCTGTGTGACCCCACAGACGGAAGCCCACCAGACTCCCCCATCCCTGGGATTCTCCAGGCAAGAACACTGGAGTGGGCTGCCATTTCCTTCTCCAATGTGTGAAAGTGAAGTCGCTCAGTCGTGTCCGACCCTTAGCAACCCCACAGACTGCAGCCTACCAGGCTCCTCCATCCATGGGATTTTCTAGGCAAGAGTACTGGAGTGGCTTGCCATGCAAATCAAAACCATTAGATACCAGTCAAAACCAATTAGATACCATTTCATACTCTTTGGTATGGCTATCATAATTTTTTTTTTAGAGGAAAATAGCTAGTGTTGGCAATGATGTAGGGAAATTAGAACCCTTGTTTGGTGGGAATGTAGATTGGTATAACCACTATAGAAAACAACTTGGAAGTTCCTCAAAAGTAAAAGATAGAGTTACTATATGACTGAGCAATCCCACTCCTACTAGAATAATCCCAAGAAAATTGAAAGCGCACACACACACACTTATATATACATATATACACACACACATGTAATGTACACAAATGTTCATAACAACTATCATGATAGACAAAAATTAGAAATAATTCAAATGTAATTGAAGAACAGAAAAACAAAATGTGGTATGTCCATATAGTGGAATATTACTTGATCATAAGCAGGAATGAAGTGCTGATTTTTTTATATGAACCCTAAAAACATTATTCTAGGTGAAAGAAGCCAGTCACGAAAGACCACATATGGTAAGGTTCCATTTATGTCCAAAATAGGCAAATCCATAGAGACAGCTAGTAGACTAGTGGTTTCCAGGAAATGAGGGGAGGGGAAATGGGGAATAAATGCTAATGGGTTTGGGATTTCTTTGTGGGTTGATGGAAATGTTCTGGGTTTAGTTATCAGTATGGCACAGTTTGATGAAAACTGGACATGTTCGAGGTTATGTGGCAACTTTGCCTAGAGGTCCAATGGTTAGGCACTTGGTGCTTTCACTACTGAGTGCCCAGGTTCAATCCCTGGTCAGGGAACTAATATCCCACAGGCTGTGCAGGGTGACCAAACAAAAGATTATGTGACAACTCTGGAAATCAGATCCACCCCACCCCGGCACCCCCTGTTTGTTGTTGCTGTTTGTTGTGATTTGTTATTGTTTGCTTGGTTAGTGATTTTTCTCAACTTTGTTTGGTAAAATCTGTATTTTCTGTTGTGTGTGGCTCACCCAAGTCTGTGTCTGTTAGCTTGGTGGTCAGTTTGGTTTCAGTAGAGTTCCTTGAGCCTAGAGCAAAAACCAAACAAGACAAAACTCTCCCAGGCTTTGCAGACTGGCTCTGCTGGGGCACTGCTCCAAGGTTTACCATTCTGTTTACAACTCTGAATTCTTGCTGCTTCTCCTCTGCCTGAAGGCTACCAGAGGTGAAGGCTTAGCATCTTGTCAAGTGTTTTTGGAGCACACATCCAGCCCTGGGTGTGTGAATGGGCTTCTTGATTCCCCAGGATCCTTGGGAGCTTTTAAAAGCCTCCTGACCCACCTCGTCCCCCTGTGTCTTCCTTCCTGGCCTCTTCCTGCCCAGTCTCTTCCTTCCGTCTGTTGTTCATCCTGGATTATCCCTTACCCCAGGCTGCTGCATCCAGTACTTGTGCCTTTAAGTGCTTTTGGCAATAGCATCCTGGAAGCTTCCCACCAACCCTGGAACGCCTCCAAGTCAGGCACAACAAAGGCAAGCCTTTGTGCCAGACAGGTCAGAATCCACAGCCACAATTTCTAGAAAATAAAGCCCTTATTGCTCCCTCTGTCCTCATGACGACCGTGGGTCTGTAGTTTAAGGGATGGTTGGCACGTGATTTAAAATGCCACAGTGCTCTCTGCCCATGAAGCAAATGTTTCTTTCTTCACCAGGCCTTCCCCTGCTTGTTATAAGTTTTTAACTAGACTCCAGAGTTCTATAACAATTGATTCAGACAGTGTTTACAAGTTCATTCATGGTTTTTCTGGAAGGGAAGTCCCTGGAGTTCTTTTATTACACCGTTTTCAATGACATTACTTGTAACAACATTGTGAATATACTAAAAACAAAACATTTTGAAAAGGTCAAAATGCTGACTTTTATGGTTTTTTAATTTTTTCTCAATAAAAAAGGTAGTGACAAGTTAATTTAAGATATTCCGGGTTCATAGAATGGCTTTAAAAGGCTTTTAGAGCCAGACATTAAGATGGGAAGACATTAAAATACCTTAACTGAGCAAAAAAGTGGAAACCACCAAACAGTAGAGTGATCTATACTCAGATCAATGGAAGATCAAAACCACCCACTTGTAAACATCTGGAATAGAGGCACATCTTGAGTCCCAGCCTAAAACTGTTGGATTGTTAAGCAGCCTTGGTCCACCAAGGAAGCTCATCAGTTAGCTGGTGCTGTATAACAAACAACCTTAGTAGCTAAAAACAACAACCATTTTACTGCTTACAATTCTATGGGTCAAAAATCTGGACGGGATCCAGAAGAACTGAAATCAATACTTCAGAGAGATATTGGTGCGCTGTTGTTGAGTGCAGCGCTGTTGGCCGCAGTCAAGCTGTGGGAGCAACCCAAATGTCTATTGATAAATGAAGAAGGTAAATGTGGCGTATACTGCAACGGAATCTGGAATGTTGTTGTTTAGCTGCTAAGTCGTATCTGACTCTTTGCAACTCCATGGACTGTAGCCCACCAGACTCCTCTGTCCATGGGATTTCTCAGGCAAGAATACTGGAGTGGGTTGCCATTTTGTCCTCCAGGGGATCTTCCTGACCCGGGGATCAAACCCACATTTCCTGCACTGACAGACAGATTCTTTACTGAGTCAGCAGGGGAGCCCACAATAGAATATTGCCCAGCCTTAAAAAAAGAGGGAAATCCTGTAATATGCCACCACATGGGTTAACCTTGAGGACATTATACAAAGTGAAGTAAGTGCTAGACTGAATGTGCCTCTTGTTCTTCCACCATAATTCATTTGTGGAAGTCATAATTCCCATCGTGATGGTATTTGGAGATGGGGACTTTGGGAGGCAATTACGAGAATGGGGTGTCTATAAATGGGATTAGTGCCATTATAAGAGAGACAAGACAGAGTTCTGTTTCTCTACCATGTGAGGACATAGCAAGAAAGTGTCCATCTGCAAGCCAGGAAAAGGGCTTTCACAGGATCACCCAGCACCTTAACCCTGGACCTCTTGGCCTCCAGATCTATGAGGAATAATGGCCACTCAGTCTGTCGTATTTGTTACAGCGGCCAAATTGACTGAGGCAATAAGCCAGTTACAGAAAAGCAGATACTGCATGATTCTACTTATATGGGGTATCTTAAATAGTCAGACTCATAGAATCAGGGGCTTTGCAGGTGCTAGTGGTAAAGAACCCACCTGCTAACACAGGAAACATAAGAGATGGGGGTTCGATCCCTGGAAGATCCCGTGGAGGAGGAAATGGCAACCCTCTCAAGTATTCTTGCTTGGAGAATCCCATGGACAGAGGAGCCTGACAGGTCACAATTCATGGGGTCGCAAAGAGTTGGACACAACTGAAGTGACTTAGCACACACACACATTGGGGAGTGCATTTATAATACCTTAGGTAAAGGACCAGGTTATAAAACAAATTATCATCTTATTTCTATAAGATATATTAACATTTCTATTGACATCTAAATTTATGGACAGAAAATTTTTTTTACAAAAACCAAAACATTTGCAGTAACCATCTATGATTTTTTTTAATCTTCTTGCATTATTGTTCTTTTCATTTATATTTCCTAATTATTCTGTAGTGAATATATATTTAGTTATCACTGTATAAAGTTTTTTTTTTAGTGTCATGCTAACAAATCTGAACCTCATTCTTAAGGTGACATAAATTAAATTTTTATAAATTAAATAATTAAAACTGTCCTCAGCAACTCTGCCAGTTAAAAGAGTTTCATTGAGACCCCTCTGGGAAGAGGAAGATTCCATTGATTAGATGGCAAATGTATCCCTGCCTGTGTTTTTCTTGTAAATTCTGACTTCTGTGCCAGCCTATGCCAAGTCAATATATTAAGGGGACTGGGAGAGCAGACTTGGGCTTTATCAGATCCTTGGGGCCAGTGGGCAAAAGTTGGTGCTTTCTGGTAGTGTCCAGTTCCAGGCCATGTTCTCTAAACTAGCAAGGCAGTCAGATTAAACTCGGCAGAAAATTTTCAGTAGAGGGTCTGGGAAGGTGTGCTTTTGTGATGAAGGTTGTTTTTCTGATTTTGTTTTGGAACAGCAACAGTTGGTTTCTAACTGTTTGAATGGTTTGTGTCCTGGGGCCCCTTGGCTTAGGCCCAGCTCATTCATGTCTGCTTCTGTGGACTTTCCTTACAGGAAAACTTGATCGGCGCTCTCTTGGCAATTTTCGGGCACCTTGTGGTCAGCATTGCGCTGAATCTCCAGGTATGTTCCCATCACCAGCACTGCCTGGTGCAGAGATGTGGCCGGAGCCGGGGTATCCAGTGCAGGTGCGTCTGCCTCCTCCCAGTGGGATGTTGCCTGCCCCATCCCGGGGCTGGGACAATACTTGGTGGGTTGTTCTAGGATACTCTCTTGGTTCTATGCCCCTGTTTCATCCCCCATCACCCCTCAACTATGAAGACAATGCTGTCTGTTTTAGAAGTCTCTGGGTGGGGTGGGGAGTGCCCTGGAGCAACTGCTGTGGACCCCCTGCCCCACATGCCCTCGGCCTAGTCGAGATCCCAGGCAGGTGTGGTTTGGAGTGAGCTCAGAACACCGTGGGAATGACCCCCTTGGCTGCAGGTGCAGTGAGACAGCCAGCTGTGCGTGTTGGGTGCTGGTGGTGGCTGTTAATGCCCCGGGGCAGCCTTCAACCAGTGGAGGTTGGGAGTCGGTGGATAAATACCCCCAGCCCCCCATCCTTGGGTTGGATGGTTCTGAGGAGCATTCACAGGGTCTCTTAAAGGGTCCTCAGTGGAACTGAGCCCCAGTTGCCTTAAGCACTAACTCACCCTCTAGTGTACCCTTCGATGACCTTCTTCCCTAGCCTGTCTCGCTTTCTGCCTCCCTGATTTTGCTTCCTGGAATCACCTCCCAAATCTATGCCCTGCTTCCTAGCCCTTGTTTCAAGGACTGCTTCTGGGAAGCCCAGCCTAAGACTTGACACCTGAGACCTCCCTGGGGGTCCAGTGGCTAAGACACCATGCTCCCAATGCAGGGGGCCCAGGTTCAGTCCCTGGTCGGGGAACTAGACCCCACATGTTACAACTAAAGGTTCCACATGCCACAACTTAAAGAAAAAAAAAAGGCTGGACACCTGCAAGCCAGACAAATACAGCACATTGACTCATTCTTTTTCCTTCACGCTGCCCCCGGCTTCAGCAGGCGAGCTGCTCTGCCTCTCTAGAGCAGGCACATGGACACTCTGCTTCTACATGTGCACACATGTGTGTTTCTGAGGCTGCACGGCCTCTTGGCTCCTCATCTGGCTCCCTGTCTTCCCCCTGCAGACCAGCTCCTCTGCTTCCATATCTGCTTCTATGCAACCCCGCACCATGATCCAACCCACGTGGCAGACTTGACCCTCTGAGTCAGCATGCCTTTTGGGCTTTCCTTAGTCACTGCCTCAGGGTCTGTGTCCCGAGTTCACAGTTCCAGAACCAGGAATACTGTCCCTGCTTGGGCAAAGTGTTCACCCAAGGGAGGGGAAGATCCACTAACATGCGCAGATCTGCCCAGCAGAGCTGTGGGCATTTCTCCAGAAAGGCATGTATCCAGGTGGGCACCCTGAACACGGGGACTCCTGAGCCTTGCAGTTAGAGGGTCAACCCCAAGGGCCAGGCTAAAGTGAGGGTCCATAAGTCATGGCTCTCACCCCAGACTGTGCATTGCCTGTGATGTGCATCAGAAATGCACATTTCCAGTCCTTGCACACACCTCCCCTCTGAGGATGAGGCCCAGACACATGTATTTTTTCAAAGCTTCCCGGAGAAGGTAAAGTCTTGCAGCCAGTTTGAGAGCTTTTGTCTCAGAAGGTCAATCTAAGATTTAAGAGCGCCAGTGTTAACTCTTCTCTGAGGGAGGACTCAGAAAAACCTGACAATCTCCCCCAAGTTATTTTTAAGAGTGGGGGGATGTGGATTTAGGGTTCGTGTGCTGTAGCATCTTTTCCCCAGAGATCTGGACGAATCGTGTTCTTTCTTGGACTTCTAGAAGTACTGCCACATCCGCCTCGCAGGCTCCAAGGACCCTCGGGCCTATTTCAAGACCAAGACATGGTGGCTGGGCCTGTTGCTGATGCTCCTGGGCGAGCTGGGCGTGTTTGCCTCCTACGCCTTTGCTCCCCTCTCTCTGATCGTGCCCCTCAGCGCTGTCTCTGTGATAGGTAAGACCCAGCTCCCGCCCCACCCCTCCCCTGGGACTCAGCCCACCTCTGTGATCAGTGTCACCGCCAGGATCAAAGAGACCTGTTCAACAAGCCAGCTTTTGCTTTGCTAATAAAACCTAATACTTCCAAAGGGCTTCGTACACAGCAGCCCCTACTCTAAGCACTTTACAGATACTGATTCTCCTGGCAGCCTTTCGAGGGAGACACTGTTATTATTCTCACTTTACAGATAAGGAAACTGAGGCACAGAGTGGTGAAGCTACTTTTCTCAAATCGCACAGCTAGTGAGGAGCAGGGCCGGGATGCACACAGGCTGCTTGCCTCCCGAATCTGTTTAAGATTCAGAACGTTTATCAGAGTTGCTTTTTATTTCTACTGCAGAAGAAAGATTAACCTTGACCTGTTCATCCTAACACCGTGATAATAAGCTAAGCTTTCGTAGAATTCAGATATCTCACACCGTCTGAGCCAGCAGAGAAGCCCCTGTAAGAAATGCATATTCAGCTTATTCGCTGATCTTTTTACAGCAACCGGTATCATTTTAAAAACATCATCAGCTTTCTCATCTGCCATTTTTTCTGTAATTTGTGTAATCACTGAACCAGTGTTTCAGAACGTTTAAACTATCTAGAAGACAAAGGAGTTTTGATTGCTCATGAGGTCACAAATAAAATAGAATTAGAAAAAATTCTTTTTTTGTTAAATAAAAGATTTTAGTAGGTTAGTGGACAATAGTTTTTTTGTACATAGGAGCAAGAACAGTGAACTTGCTTTGAAATATTTCCTTTCATTTTGCTGACAAGGATTGCAGTTCTGAGAAGCTCTTCCCTGCTCTTAAAGGAGAAAATCATATTTTGAGTCTTAATCCTCCTGGAATTAAGAGGCCCTTTTAAGAGGGCCAGCAGGGATGGTGTATGCCTGGCAATTATGGCCCCTCCTGTACCCAAGGCAGACATCACTAATCAGTCATAGCCTTCCTTCCTAGTGAGCCTGGGTGGGCCCTCAGAATCCTCAGGGCTTCAGGCAGTCATTACCAATTACCAGGAGTTGGCAAAGGAGTGGAAACTTATTTCCTTTCCCTCATTCTATTTATTGAAAGCCTCTCTTTCTTGACCAGGGTGGGTAAACAGGCAGCCTACAGGATGACCAAGATCTTCAGGCGTGCCATGTTCTTACCTACACAATGTTGTTTCAGAATATCGTTTGAGTGCCTTTTGTTGAGCCAAGTTGTCTACCATAGTCTTGACTTCTCCCTACTGTCTTACATCTGGCCCACGTTGCACACCTGTGTTGTTGCTCAGTCCCAACAGGGTTTTAATAGTTTTGTCCTCTGCGCATTGCTGATCTGTCGAAAGGGCTCTCAGAACCTTTATTCACAAAGAGGAATATGTAACTGAATGACAGGTGCTTTAAATACTAGCCTTTAAAGTTTAATAAGGATCAAATAACCAAATTCTTTAAAATAGACCAAATTATAATGATGGAACTTCAGGGATCAGCCCTTGGAAATTATAGGGCTCTTAGAGCTTCTTAGTCACCCAGCAAAAAATAACATTAAAAATAAATAAATATTAAAATAATAACCACCATTTCTTGGGTACCTATTACATATTAGTCACTGTTCCAGATGCTTTAATAATAATAGCTCAGTTATTGATCACAAACTGTGTGATCAATAATTTGCATGTGTTATTTAATTGACCCTATAACTCTGTGTGCTCAGTCGCTTAATTGTGTCCAACTCTTTTGCAACCCCATGGACTGTAGCTCGCCAGGCTCCTCTGTCCATGGAATTTTCCAGGCAAGAGTACTGGAGTGGGTTGCCATTTCCTTCTCCAGGGAGAAGTAGGTATTTTCAGTGATGTGCTGATAATCTAATTTGAGAGAGAGAAAATGCAAGAAGAAAGAGAGGAGGTGGAAGGAGGTAGGGAAGGGACAGAAAAATGAGAAAGGAAAGGAAGACCTGATTCGCAGTGTTTCTGGTATAAATACTCACACTGTGGCTGATTCCGAGCTACTGATGGTTTTCTGACTATTGACGTTCAGCCCGCTGGTGCAGGCTGGATCCAGTGCATGGTTTCAGTGACTAGGAAATGAATTATCCGGTGAAGTGACCTACCCAGGAAACACAGCCAGAAGAGGCAGACCTGAGACAGTAATCCAGGGCTATTCACAATCAATGCCAGCCTCCTCATTTAGGACAGTCATAAGGAAGTTTGAATGCATCTGCAAGCTTGGAAGTGTCAGGAAGAGAAAAGAACCAGGGGGAAACATCAGAGGTGGACATTTCTGCGAAGGATCAGGAGCCCTGGCCTCCAACAGTCCTAGGTTTGAGCCTTTCCTTGCCAGCTGCATGGTCTTGAGGGATTCCTTTCCCTCTCTCAGCCTCCATGTCCCCATTTTTTACATGGAATCATAATAGCGCCCACCCCAAAGAGTGAACGTGCCAGAAAGAACTTGTGTGAGTTGCTGGTCACACAGCAAATAGTCAACCCCCAGTGCTCCTGGCCTTGTAAGAAATCCTCAGGGAGGCTCAGAGAGGAGCCTTTGTTTTGAAGGTGGACATTACAAGGGACTGAGCTCTTGGGGGCATAAGTGAGAGCTTAGGAAGAACCAAGCTCCAGTGCAAATGAGCCAACCCAGAGGCGTGGGTGAAGGGGCTCGCATTTGACTGACAGCAGCCTCAGTTCTCTTCTTCTGCTATTCTTTCCTTACAGCCAGTGCCATCATAGGAATCATATTCATCAAAGAAAAATGGAAACCTAAAGACTTCCTGAGTAAGTTTGTTGGTTTGAGCCCGTGTTCATAGTTTTATTCTTGTTCTTTTTTTCCACTGTAAAGCCAGCTCCTCCCAGTCTCGAGATCATCTGTCTCCTTCTCCTCCATGTGGTTCTACATCCCACCCTCAGCAGGCTACTGAGGGCTGGGTTTTTTAATCAGTGGTTCCCAAACCTGGCTATCCATCAGAACCATCTGTGAGACTTTTTAAAATGGGCTTTCATTCATTGCATGCTGCTGCTGCTACTGCTGCTAAGTCACTTCAGTCGTGTCCGACTCTGTGTGACCCCATAGACGGAAGCCCACCAGGCTCCCCTGTCCCTGGGATTCTCCAAGCAAGAACGCTGGAGTGGGTTGCCATTTCCTTCTCCATTCATTGCATATAATCAGTATTTATTGAACATCTATTGTTGGGATTTTAGTAGGCCCAATAAAAGGCTCCCTCTTTCCCTAAGTTCTAAAGCAATGGGAACTAAACAAGGAAGTCAAACACAGGAGATCAGAAGTTATGCTTTATTACTAACGAAAGTTAAGATTAGAACATGCAGCCACATGAACTTGTTTACATGTTCCTCCAGTGCACCCCAGCTCCCAGCTAGACCTTGGCCCAGTCTCCCAAGGAAATATTTAGGTTTACAGAGTGGAACACTTATCCAGGATTACTGCCATACATACATATCCTGTGGCAGAGAAGGGAGAAAAAAGAACAAAACCCGAGTGTTTAAGTTCTTTTCATAGATTATCTCCATTTAGTTGAGAAATGTGGACCAATGGGGCAAGAAGCAGAAGTGTAGGTCCATTGGAGGCCCCTCCACATAGAAACCCAAGGGGTGGGGAAGAAGTTACCTACTAAGTTCCACCCTCTGCTGTGGGTGCTGAGGATGTAGCCGTAGGACAGATGGAGGTTATAGCCTAATGTATATATTATATATGTGTGTGTGCGTGCAGACATGCTGAGTCACTTCAGTTGTGTCTGACTCTTGGACCCTGTGGACTGTAGCCCGCCAAGCTCCTCAGTCCATGGGATTCTCCAAGCAAGAATACTGGAGTGGGTTGCCATGCCCTTCTCCAGGGGATCTGCCCAGCCCTGGGATCAAACCTGAGGCTCATGTTGCCATGAAAATTCCTGTGCCTGTCATACGGAAAACATAGGCTCTGACGGTTTGCTTTTGAGGGTTATATATATATATTTTTAAGTCTCACCCATCTAGCTTTAGAATGTTCCTTGTAAAATACACGTTAAACCAGAGCACAATACCAAAACAGCTAAAATGAAGAAGAAAAACTAAAGTTTTACTTATACTCTACTGGTGGCAGTGGAAGTTAGGGTACAGCTACTTTGGAAAACCATATGACAGTAACTACTAAACTGAACATCTGCATGTCCTGTGACCCAGGAATTCCACCTCCTAGTTTTATACCCAACAGAAGTACATGCATTTGTTTTCCAAATGACATGCACAGGAACGTTCGTAGCAACATGATTTGTTATAACCCAAGACTGGAGACTACTTAAATGCCCCTCCACAGTAGAAATGATAAACTGTGTCCTATTCACACGGAGACCACCATACAGCAGTGAGAATGAAGGAACTACCACCACAGGCCAGGATACAGGTGAACCTCACAAGCATAGTCTTGCAAGAGCACAGACACGAGAAAACCTAGTGTATGATTCCATCAATGTAAACTACAAACCCAGGCAAATGGTCAGTGCCAGTAGAAGTCAAAGTGTTACCCTGGGGGTGGAGTCTACTGATGGGAAGGGGACACAAGTGAGGATTTGGGGGTCCTGCTGACGTTCCTTTTCCCCACCTGGGTGCTGGTTACATGGGTGAGTTCGCTTTGTAAAAACTCATCAAGCACTGTTTTGTTATGCGTGCTATACCTCATTTAAATTTTTTTAAATGTTAAATGTTATTTTTTTAAATGACATTCAGGGAGATATTCTTTTCTTTTTTTTTTTAAGTAAAGAAAAATCGAAAATTCAAACAACAGCAGGCCCTCATGTGTTGCCCCAGAGGCACGTGCTGGCCTGGCCAAGGCCTGCAGTGAGTCATGTGACACTTCCTTCTCCCTGCAGGGCGCTACATCTTATCCTTCGTTGGCTGCGGTCTGGCCATCGTGGGCACCTACTTGCTGGTGACATTTGCACCCAACAGTCATGAGAAGATGACAGGTGATAACATCATCAGGCACCTCGTGAGCTGGCCTTTTCTCCTGTACATGGTACGAGAAATTCCGGTCCTTCCGCCTGAGCTGGTGGGCGTGGGGATGGAGTCCTAGAAACCGAAAACCTGAATTCCCAGCAAGACGGGGTTCACGGGAATCACGATCTATCTCACAGCACTGAACACCACGCTCACAGGAGTATGTAGTTCCTGGGGAAGTTTTTTTTTTCCCCAGTGTGTCCTGAGTAATGTCTAAAACTGCATATTTAATATGACAACTTGATTTCTTAGAGGTATTTGTAGGTCTGGACATTATCTGTAAAAGACTGGACAGAAAAACAGAAACTCCATCAGTAGTTGTCTCTGGGAGATGGAATTATGCTTATGTTTTTATTCTGTCTTTGTCTTTACATATCGCTACATTGAGCGTTTGAAACAGTTATGGTAAGAAAAAAAGTTAAAATTGTAAGCAGTTCTTTCTTTTTGCCCGGTATCACACAGCTGATAGAAGCTGATAGAAAAACGAGAGACAATGGGAACTTTATTTCCTAAACCCCCAACCGGAGCTCAGTCTTCTGTTCCAGTTACATTCTGGTTGGGTCTACAAGTTGACTAATCAAGGAAAACATCGAAGGCGTTTGATAAAGCTACTGGTATATTCCTGCTCCATGCATGGCACCATGTTAAATGTTTTTTAATATATTATATGTCACCAAAAATAATCAACAAACCAAGAGTTTTACATGAGCTAGACTATGGACCATGGCCCAGGATACAGCCTCTCAGGTAACTCTGAGCATCTGCTCTGGAGAAGCCTGGTTTTCAGCACAATTTTGTATCTTGTCAGGTCAAAGAACATTAAACAAGTCAAAAATGTGTTCTTTCAAGTTAAAAAAACATATCAGCATGTACATAGCAAGTCAGTTTGTCCTTGGTACCTGGGAAGGGAAACTTATCATCGAAGGGGTAGCAGAAAGGAAGGCATTTAATTTTTTCTAACATAACCATTCTTTACTTCTGGTCAGTGTTCCCTTTTCTTTCATAATTAAGGCAGACATACAATGTGTGTAACAAGCTGTTTTAGTTAGCATAAAATTTGAGTTAAACCATGTATAAACCAAAATGACTTCCCCAGACCTCAAGATATGAAAATTTGTTTCATCACCTCTCAGATTCCCTCAACAGTCCTATAACGCAAGTGTTTTTCTCCCCATTTTATGGACTAGAAAACTGGATCTCAGGGTTAGTGAGGTTGCTCAGAGTCCCCCGAGGGCAGAGCTGGACCCTAAGCCTGCCTGCCTGGCCTCACATGTCACCACAGCCTGCTGACCAAGGCATTCATTGTTTGGTCTTGACTCAGCAGCCTGGGCCTGCTGCAGAGGCCCCAAATGTCCTTTCCCCTCAGATATCCCACAAATCAGAGGATTTAGGTTTCCCCAAGGTTTGGGCTGTGTCATCTCCTGACCGCCACCAGCCCCAGCATCGACCTGGTGGGCCTAGAAAAGTGTCTGCCAGGCAGAGCCAGTGACCCACCTTTTCAGGAAAAGCTTGACCCCAGAACACAGACTTCTCTTTACAGAGTCCATTCCATACTGTGTAGCCATTACCAAGGCCCTTGGCCACGTGTTCTGCCTCCTTCTCTGTAAATTGGCAGATCCCTGGACCCGCAGTGGTTGTCGGGAGAGACACAGACGGGTGGGAACCACCTGGCACGTGCCCGATGCTCCGTGGCCCATTCAGTCTGTCTTCCTCCGTCATGACTGTGAGGCAGCTGGAGGAGTTTGGCCAAATCAAATTCAGTAAATGAGTGTCCGCTCTGTGCCAGACGCTGTGGATGTAAAAGCTAAATGAGACGTACTCACAGAACCCGTGCTCTATCAGGAGGCAGCAGCACATACACAGGCATCCCGCAGTAGGATGCCAAGCGCTCTCCTGGGATGCATTCAAGCATCATGAAAACGGTGGGGAAATTGGCCCCACCCCTACCCCCAGCCAGAATCCACGCTCGTCAGTTGGAAATATTGAGGATTAACTGTGCATCTGCTTGATGGCGTATTCTGCAGCAATGAAAGATAATTATGAAAACTTCATAAAACATGAAAATTGTTTATGTAACTAAAAACGGCCCAGCACAAAATTGGGCTTGGACAATGATGGCAAATAGATAAAATAGGTATTCACTGTGACAAAGATAGGAAGACACAGGAAAACAAAAGCCGCTTTGTTTTGTGGTCTCATAATTATGAGGAATTTAAAGTGTTTTTCTTTTTAAAATGCCCATTAATGTTTCTGTATTGGTTTATTTGGTAAACAAACTTTGCTGGTAGGTCAAGGCAGGCAAATGGAGCTGAGCTGTTGATTCAGTTTTGCTGGGCGCTGGGCTCGCTTCATTCCCTGGAAGAGTATTGCCAATGTCTGGACCTTTTTAAGGAGTAGAAGGGGCAAGTTGTTGCTGCAAGGGCGGGGAACTTCTCAAACTTCAGAGTTCTCTAATTTTCCATTTTCTGGTAGGATTCTTTGCAACCCCATGGACTGTAGCCCACCAGGCTCCTCTGTCCATGGAATTCTCCAGGCAAGAATGCTGGAGTGGGTTGCCATTTCCTTCTCCAGGGAATCTTCCAGACCCAGGGATGGAACCCGGGTCTCCTGCATTGCAGGTATTAGGATTCTACTCATGGGGAGCATCTTCTGAACACAAGCCACAGGTCCCCCATCTGGAGGCAGCATAGCCTAGTGGGAAAGCGCATGTGTCCTGGAGCCAAGCTGTTCAGGTTCAAACCCCAGCTCTGCCATTTGCTAGCTTGGGATTGCAACAGTATCTGCTTCCTAGAATTATGGTGCTGATTTAATGAGTTGAGTGAGTAAAGATAACATGCTTAGAAGAGAGCCAGGCAGGTTCATGAGCTCGTTAAGCATAAGCTGTGATTATGGCCCTGTGAGTTAGGAATTATTGTCATTATCCCCATTTCACAGAGGCGGTAACTGAGGTTCAGAGAACTTAAGTGACCTGCCCAAGGTCACCCGGCTAGTTTAGAAGGAGGTCCAAGCTCAGACTCCCTGACTGCAGATGTCCTCTCCTTTCGACTCTGCCAAGCGGCACACCGCAGTGGCCTGGTTAGTGGGCAGCTGGTATACATAGACTTACGTACTTTACCAAAGAGCCCTTCTCCTGAGCTGTCAAGCGTCTCCCTCTGTGACCGGCTCCCCCGTTTCAGTGGGCGTTAGCATGGAGCAGTGAAGGAGAACACCAGCCCAGCCTGGTGAGCCTTGACCATCCAACAGAAGGTGGGAGTGAGGCTGGCACAGCACCTCAGAGCCCCATGACAATGTGGGCTCCCCCTGCAGGGTGGGTGTTAGAGGGACTTGGCGTTCCCTGCTTCCCTGCAGGGTGTCTAGCAGTGGTCTGGGAAGTGTTCCAATTCTCTTTCCACACGGACGGCCTGCATCTGGTGCTGTCCGCAGCATCAACTCCAGCCCAGCCCACCAGGGTCTCCTGGTCTCACCCGTGGCCCACCGCTTACCTCCCCTCTTGCTGTCCGCAGCTCGTGGAGATCATTCTCTTCTGCCTGCTGCTGTACTTCTACAAGGAGAGGAACGCCAACAACATCGTGGTGATTCTCCTCTTGGTGGCCTTACTCGGTAAGCGAGGGTCCGGGTGGTTGAGTTTTGCCACTTCCCTGCTGGCTCAGACAGTAGAGCATCTGCCTACAATGCGGGAAACCTGGGTTCAACCCCTGGGTCAGGAAGATCCTCTGGAGAAGGAAATGGCAACCCACTCCAGTATTCTTGCCTGGAAAATCCCACGGACGGCAGAGCCTGGTAGGCTACTGTCCATGGGGTCGCAAAGATTCGGACACAACTGAGCCACTTCACTTTCTTTTCTTTAAGTAGCACCAAAAGGAAATGATGGGTTTTGTTTACCGAGCTGCAGGCTGCTGGAGCCAGGAGCTGCTGGAGCCAGCTCAGGCTGGTCCCTCTTCATCAGAGGCTGCAAGTGCTGGGTTCCCGCTAACCGGACACAGACCTTGTTAGTTTCTTTCTTTCTTTTTTTTAATTTACTTTTGATTGGAGGCTAGTTGCTTTACAGTATTGTGTTGGTTTCGCCATGCATCAGCATGTGTCAGCCATAGGTTTACATCTGTCCCCTCCTTCCTGAACCTCCCTCCCACCTCCCACCCCATCCCACCCCTCTGGGTGGTCACAGAGCCCTAGTTGGAGTTCCCTGAGTCATACAGCAAACTCCCACTGGCTGTCTATGGGCCTCATTGGTTTCTTCGTTAGGGTTAGGGTTAGGGTTCAGTGTTCGGTGTTCTTGCTCAAATACCAAGTCTCCAAAGTGCCAAGAGAGATGCTGCAAACTAGCTCGAGCAGTGAGCCAAACAGACACCCCTTCACTCAGGCTGCTGTTATTCTAAAGGGAGGAAAATGACAGTAAATGACTTGACAAATACATAAATAGTGTTAAGTTTGAGCAGTGACAATTCACAGTGACAAAGAAGAAAGCAGAGTAAGTGTGGAGGGGGCGACTGGAAATTAATTCAGAGAAGTCAGGGGTGAGGCGGGCTCCAAGAGCGGAGTCCCTAAGGATGCTTATAAGACCTGTCAAAGGTGAAGACTTAATTCTGGATTTAAAGGCAAGAATTGATTTCTATTTTTCTCTCTCTTTTTTTCCTTTTAGAGGTACAGTGGGTACAGTGGGGGAAATGGCTCCTAAATCAGACTGGGGCAAGGCTCTCAGCCCGCATAGAGTTGCTAAGAAGAGCTGTGAGAAGCACCCCTTCCTCCTGGAGAGGGAGAAGTGGGTGCCACCCCGCCACTGACTACTAGTGACTTTCTGTGTGTCAGCCACACTGTCCCCCAAACATGGGCCTCAGAGAACACCCAGATCTCAGGTCCGGGAAGGGGATTAAACAGCGTGAGCACTGATCCCCAGTGTGTGTTCCCCCGTCCTTCCGAAAGCAAGTCCACTCCAGCAGCAGGCCGTAGACCACGCAGATCCACATCATCGTTCGATAGGGTTCCACTATTTCTTTTTTAACAGCTTTGTGCATGCTGAGTTGCTTCAGTCGTGTCCGACTCTTTGTGATCCCATGGGCTGTGGCCCACCAGGCTCCTCTGTCCATGGAATTCTCCAGGCAAGAATACTGGAGTGGGTTGCAATACCCTCCTCCAGGGGATCTTTCCAACCCAGGGATCGAACCCACATCTCTTCTGTATCCTGCTTTGGCAGACGGCTTCTTTACCACTAGTGATCACCTGGGAGGCCCTCAAACAGCTTTACAGAGGTCTAATTTGCATACCATAAAGTTCACCTGTTTAAAGTGTATAATTCAGTGATTTTCAGTATATTCACAGAGGATGTAACCATCATCATAATCGAATGTTAGTATGTTTTTGTAGCCCCCCCAAAGAAACACCATGCCCACTGGCAGTTACTCCTCATTTTCCCATCCTCCCAGCCCATGGAAGTGAAAGTAGAAAGTGAAGTCACTCAGCCGTGTCCAGCTCTGCAACCCTGTGGACTGTAGCATGCCAGGCTCCTCTCTGTCCATGAAATTCTCCAGGCAAAATTACTGGAGTGGTTTGCCATTTCATTTTCCGGGGATCTTCCCATCCCAGGGATTGAACCTGGGTCTCCTGCACTGCAGGCAGACTCTTTACCATGTGAGCCACCAGGGAAGCCCATGGCCAGTCACTAATGTACTTACTGTCTCTATGGATTTGCCTTTCTGGACATATTACACAAGTGGAATCATATACTGTGTGGCCATTTGTCACCAGCCTCTCACTGAGCATCGTGTTCTAGAGGGTTCGTTCCTGTTGTAGCATGACTCAGGGGCCCATTCCTTGATGATTTTATTTGCAAAGTGGGTTGGAAGATCGTGGTCCCAAATGTTCTCTCCTGGTGAATCAGAAGACCAGAAAGTTCTGAGGCATGTTGGCCAGTTCCCTTCTGTCCCCTCCTCACTAACAAGGGCAGTCTGGAGGAAGCGCTTATCTAACCTGGCTGCTGACATTTGAAAACTGTGGCCTAAGTCGCTGAGGGGCCACCAAAAGCCACTGGGTCTGATGGGCTATTGGCAGGAGAAGGCAAAATGTGCAGAAGCTGAGAAAACAGGAAAGCAGAGCATTGCAGCCAGAACAAGGAACTTTATTTGTACCATACTTGGGAGTTTCTTTTGACTCCTGCTATGGCAGGGGGACCCGATAGTTTAGAGTTAGAGGTCATTTCTGCAGTGCTGGGTAAAGCAGTGGTCTCTACGGTGAGGTGAGCAAGACAGTCCACTGGGCGTATGCGAAGAAAAAAGTATTCAAACCAGTATTCCTTTTAAAAGGTGAAGATATCACCTTTTAAGTATATTTCCTGCATGTTTTATAATATACATATTATAAAAGCCCAGAGTTATGTGACTAATTTTAAATAAACATACATATTTGAAAAGTATGTACATATGCGTAGGGGTGTGCATTCTAAAACCTCTAGTCTAAGGAAATGTTTTTAAAAATACAACTGGGTAAGCATTTTAAAAGACTGAAAAGGGACTTCCCTGGCATTCCATTGGCTAAGACTGCACGCTCCCAGTGCTAGGGACCCAGGTTCAATCTCTGGTCAGGGAACTAGATCATACATGCAGGCACCGAAGACCTGGGCAGCCAAATAAGTACATAAAAATAAAATGTAAAAGAAGACCAAAAAAGCTCTTTACATGCCACATTTTCCCAGTGATTGCCTTGTGATCGTGTTCCAGACACAGTGCTGCCACTCTGGGGTTCCATGTTAACTCACTGCCTTTTCTTGGTTGAGTCCAGAAGGGACATCTGGAAATGCCTGCTGGGGTTTTGCTTGCCTAGCTGCTTCCGCAGGAGAGCACAGAAGGCCTTCTCACTGTGTGAACCGCTGGCTGGGCTCTGCCCTGGGGCTCCCGAATGTCCTTATTAACCTTCTGCAGGCTCCATGACTGTGGTGACGGTGAAGGCTGTGGCCGGGATGCTGCTCTTGTCCATACAGGGGAGCCTGCAGCTCGACTACCCCATCTTCTACGTGATGTTTGTGTGCATGGTGGCGACTGCCATCTATCAAGCCGCGTGAGTTGCAGAGTCTTTTTTCCCCTGGGCCTCCCCACCAAGGTCTCTTCCAGCTTCTGGATCCGATCGCAGTTCTTTTTGAAGCTGTAGGGAAGGGAGAACATTCCCAGGCAGTCTGTCACCAGGGTTTGGCATCCACTGTGGAGGGAGAAGGGTCGCTCCTTTGCTGAGTTATCATATGGAGCGCCTTTTGCGCCTCTTGAAAAGCCTCCAGTGGATGTATTTTTCTCTCTCTGCCTCAAAAATGTGAGAACCGCGCGATCAGAGTCAGCCTCCCTTCCCACCTGGACCAAGACAGGTGCCCGATTCAGGGCTCTCCAGACGGAGCTGCGCCATCCCCATGACACATTTGTTTGTCGTCCAAGAAAGAGCAAGCAGTTGTTACTTCTTGTCCTCAAGAAATCTGTCCAAGTAGAAGAGCAAGATGATGGTTTCTCCCTCAAAAGCAGGAGTTTTGAGGGTAGTAGGCCTGGGCCTCTTTCCCAAGGAGACCAGTGACCAGCAGAGAGCCTGGGTGGGTACGTGACGGATCCGCGTGGGGATGGAGGGTGGACAGTGCGGGCCTCAGTGTGATGTCTGCGGCCGGTCAGGCCCCGGACTCCAGCTACTGGGCTCACCGTCCACCCACAGCCCCTCAGGGGGTCGTAGGGGTGACCACTGCTGCCCAGGTACTCTGCTCTCTCTGCCTTCCCATGAGCTTGAATTCATTTGGCCCCCACAACGATGATGTCATCCTCATTTTGCACGTGAGGAGCTGCAAGCGTCCAGAAAGTGGTGGAGCTGAGAGTGAACCTAGCCATCTGACTCCCTCCCCTTCCCTCGCCCCTCACCCCTCTGCCCTAAGCCCCCTCCTCTAAGCTTCTCTAAGACAGAGAGACCTCGTCTGCAGGTGAGAATAACTACGTGCACGCATGCTCAGTCATTCAGTCTTGACCAACTCTCTGTGACCCCATAGACTGCAGCACGCCAGGCTCCTCTGTCCATGGAATCTTCCAGGCAAGAATATTGGAGTGGGGTGCCATGTCCTACTCCAGGAGATCTTCCCAACCCTGGGATCAAACCCACGTCTCCTGCATCCCTGCATTGCAGGCAGATTCTTTACCACTGCGCCACCTGGGAAGCCAAACCGTAGCTTCTTTTATCATTTTTGTTACTATTATTATGCCAGTTATTAAGATGTTACAGAAAAACCAGAATGAGCTTTTTGATCAAGTCATGACTATGCTTAGTCCTTCTACAGGGATTCTGGTCATCATCCCTGAGCCCCTGCCCAGTGCAAGGCTCTGTGTCCTCCAAGGGTTACAGAGATGACCGGGAGGCTTCTCACTCATGCAGTCAGCACACATTCACCGAGGCCTACTGTGTACTAGGCCTGTGCTGGGCCTTCTGCACAGAGATGTGAGCAGTAGTCAGTGAACTCAAGGCGCTCACAGCCCTGGTGGGGGGACAGCTGGGTAAACAGACGATTACAGTTGGGTAGGAAGTGTGTTTTGGTGTAAGCAGCTCTGCAATAATAACCGCAATGCTATGCAGTACAGTTACAATTCAGTCACTCAGTCGTGTCTGACTCTTTGCAACCCTGTGGACTGCAGCAGGCCAGGCCTCCCTGTCCATCACCAACTCCTGGAGTTCACTCAAACTCATGTCCATTGAGTCGGTGATGCCATCCAACCATGTCATCCTCTGTCGTCCCATGCAGAGAATGGACAAAGAATATACTCCTAAATGATAGAGAGTTTATTGTAGATGGAGAGATGGGGAATGACTCTAATTTCCTCTCTCCTTTTCCCTATATTTATCACAATCACTGTTGAATTAAGAAGAAAATTTGTCTAAAAAAAAATAATAGCAGCACAAGGCAGTTAATGATAAGTGCTCCAAGAGTTTCTTGGCACGTTTAAGGGATCAGGAATGGCTTTTTAGTGGGTTGGGAACGCAGGTCACACAGAGGCGAGGAGAAGGGCATTGCAGTGATGAGAACCAGACGGGCAGAGGCGCTGGAAGGAGAAGGGGATGAACTGCGGGCTGTGTGTCCAGTGGAGGAAGGGGAGTTGAATGTGGACCCAGCCCGGGAGGCACACAAGGCTGGCATGTCTCTAAACCCGCAGGATGCCCCTTCGTGCCTCGTTTCCGTTCACGCCAAGCCTGCAGTCGCTGGCTCTGCCCTCTGCCCTCTGACATCCCCCTCAGCCCACTGACTAGAGCTCTTCTGTGTTGAAGGTTTTTAGGTCAAGCCTCACAGATGTACGACTCCTCCCTGATCGCCAGTGTGGGCTACATTCTGTCCACCACCGTGGCCATCACAGCAGGTGAGGGTGTGGCCAGATTTCTGTCTTCCACCTTGACAGCAGGTTCGTTACCCTGGGGTCGGGGCAGGGAGCACCACCTCCGTCAGAAGGCCAGTTCTGCTGAGCTGTTCTGCCCGTCACAGTTGTAGGTGGTCTCATGGGAAAAGAGAGACGTGGGTTTTCACTACAGCACAGACACAGAGCTGTGTGGCTCTGGGAAAATCACTTCACCTCTCGGAGCCTCAGTTCCACATTCATAAAATGGGAGTAATAATACTTTCCTCCTAGAATTGAAATATGAAAGTGTTAGTTGCTCACTCACATGCAACTCTTTGCGACCCCATGGACTGTAGCCTGACAGGCTCCTCTCTGTCCATGGAATTCTCCAGGCAAGAATACTGGTCTGGGTAGCCATTCTCTTCTCCAGGGGGTCTTCCCGACCCAGGGATCAAACCCAGGGCTCCTGCATTGCAGGCAGATTCTTTACTGTCTGAGCCACCAGGGAAGCCTAGAATTGAAATATGTATAGTCATATTTGGACTAGAATTGAAATATGTATAGTCCAAATGTCCCTTACTTTGTACTGCTTGTGCCAGGTTTTATTAACAATTTTAACATCATCTGTTAATTCCACAGGCTCCACTGGCAGAGTGACCACGTAGTTCTTCTATATAATTTTCAGAGATCATATACACACACACACACACACAATTATATATATACACATATATATATAAAACAAGTGCTCAATAAGTGATTTTCATTATTATGCTCCCCTTTTCTTCTATTTCACCGCCATATTTTTATTTCTTTTTCTTTCTGAGGTGGCTTCAGAGGCTATAGACATATCAGAGTTTGTTGTTTGTAAGAAGCAATGGTGGCTGAAATTTTCAGAGTAAAAAGACCAGTAAGAGCCAGTGTGCCTCCCTTTGAGGAAGGCCCAGCGGTACAGCCATCTGCTCTGCCCTGCAGTATGTTCAAGTAGTGCCCAGACCTTGCTTACAGAGATCAGGATAAGAGGGTATACAGCCCAGCAAGCCTGTGCCATGAGCGGGACCAGGGATTGAGTAGGGCTTGACCCAGAGCAGCTAGAAAGCTAACCTCATGTGGATCGTGTGGCAGTTTCAGTCATGGTCAGTGACTTCAGTCCAGGCAAGGTTGAAAGGAATACGAACACCGAACACCGTGGTCGAGCCGGGAGTCAAGCGGGAGCTCTGGGTGCAGCAGGAGGCGAGTGGGGTGGGGCGGGGGTTGTGGAGTGGTGAGATGAGTCTGGACTGACGCCGGCTGCAGGCAGGGGGCGGCAGGCCTTGGCACTTCCACGCCACAGGGCGTGGCATCTGCCAACTGCGCGGGGTTGGAAAGCCCCGACGGCTTAACCACAAAGCCTTGGTTTTCCACCTCAAGAAAGATGAGGGAGAGGAGTTGCGTAAAAACCGCCAAGTAAGGCTTTTAGCTCGTAGTGTCACGTCACTGGGGGCCTCTGGGGGAAGGGTCTGCGGGAACTCTGTGCTGTTCCTTTACATCTGTTAATAATACTATTTCGAAAGAAAAAGAACAAAAGATGGAGGTAAGAGGGGCGGTAGGGGAGGAAAGGACAATCTGTTCTCCCAAAGGGCTTTTAGTCCACTCTTCAGCACCTCAGCAGGCGCAGTCCTGGTGCATTGGGTCCCTTTGGTTTCCTGCAGGGAGGGGAGCGCCACCAAATCCTAGGCTGATTTGAAAAGAGCTCACTTGTATTTTCCACTGTTCGCTGTTCAGGCGCCGTCTTCTACCTGGACTTCCTCGGGCAGGACGTGCTGCACGTCTGCATGTTTGCACTGGGGTGAGTCCCGTCCTGCACCCCCCCCGCCCCCGTACTGCAGGCAGGTTGCCCCTCTCCCCACACCCCTGCTCCAGCCTCTAAGCCAGTCCCTTCGAACCAGAGGAGCAGCTGGCGGTTGGAGCTGTGTCCCCAGAGGTGAGCATTTCGCCCCCAAAGGGTTTTATTTTTCCTCGCTTCTCTTTTGGGCTTTCATCTCCTTGTCATTTCGAACACATCACATTTTGACCCGTGAAAAGACTCTCAACCTCACCTCCGATCAAAGAAATGCATATTGAAAAAGAATTTTAATAAAAAGAAATACATATTGAAGCTACACTGAAAAGTGAAGTCGCTTAATCGTGTCCCACTCTGCGACCCTGTGGACTGTAGCCTGCCAGGCTCCTCCATCCATGGGATTTTCCAGGCAAGAGTACTTGAGCGGGTTGCCATTTCCTCTCCAGGAATCTTCCTGACCCAGGGATCGAACCCGGGTCTCCCACATTGCAGGCAGATGCTTTACTGTCTGAGCCACCAGGGAAGCCCCAAGATGCCACACAAGATTTTGCCATTTGCAAAATCTAACAGGATGGGTAATGTCCTACGTTGGCGAGAGGAGGAGGCCGGCTCTTTGCCACAGTGTGAGAAGTTCTTTGATGTGGGAGGACAATTTGGCAATATCAGCAACGCATTTATTTTTTTTAATTTTCAGTTGGAGGATAATTGCTTTACAATGTGTGTGAGTTGCTACTGTACAACAGTGTGAATCAGCTATAACTGTACATAGACCCCCTCCCTCTGGAGCCTCCCTTCCACCACCCCATCCCGCCACTCTAGGTCATCACAGAGCACTGAGCTGAGCTCCCTGTGCTAGAAGCGGCTTCCCACCAGCTCTTTATTTTACATGTGGTGGTAGCGCATATATGCCAATGCTGCTCTCTCCACTAGAAAAATGTTTAAGTGAGCGTGCCTCTTGTTGCAGCTTTCCATTTCTAATCGTTTATCTCGGAAAAGTAATTGAAATAGGACATAAAGACACGTGTATAAGGATGTTTGTTCATTTTAAAATCGATGGTATAAGCACATAATTGAAAGCAACCTAAATGCCCATCAGTAAAATACAAGTCAAATAAATCACACTGGGGTGGGGAGGATAGAAATGACTCCTCTGTTGACCGGGGTGGTAATCCCACGAGTGTATGCACAGGTAAGATTCACTGAGCTCCACATTTGGGGATTGTACATTTTGTTGCATGTAAATTATACCTCAGTTTTTAGAAAGTATGTTTGTTTATCTAAACTCTGGAGAAAAGAACAAAACAAAACGAAAAGACTGGAGACCCTGGAAGAATATACACCTATGTTGCAGACTGGGGTTTGTACAGGGACTTTCCAATTTTTACTTTCTCTGTTCCTGTACTGATTGAATTTAGGCTATAAAGAACTTTTAAACAACACACTTTTAAAGGCAGAGGATTGGGATGCAGGGTAAGCGGAGGTGAAGAATTGTGAGGGTTTGGCCCAAGAGAACCTGGTTTGTTCTGATTGAGGCTTGTGTGGGCCACACGGCCTGTTAGTATTCACCTCCCATTCGCTCTCTGCTGATCCCAGGCCTGGCCACTTCTCAGGGCCGTCGAGCAATGAAGCTCCCTCTGCAGCCTGCAACCCGCCTTTTCCCTTTCTCCGTTACCTGCGTTTGAATGCGTCCCTCCGGCCTCACTCTGGCCTTGCTTCTCTTCCTCCCTCATGTGTGTTCACCAGGTGCCTCATCGCGTTCTTGGGCGTCTTCTTAATCACACGGAATAGGAAGAAGGCCATTCCCTTCGAGCCCTATATTTCCATGGATGCCATGCCAGGTAACGTCAAATCCCATGTGTCCGGCTGGCCAGCCCATCCGCTTAGAATGACTGCTCCTTCCTATTTAAAAGAGACAGCCGGCCTCTGGGTTTGGCTAGAGGGGAGATGTGCTGTGCTGTTATGGTGTGACTGTCTCTCTCTCCTTTTTGTTTTTAGTTTTTTTGTTTGATCTCGGTTTGCAAAAGATGAGGCAATGGCTAAGGCACCTCGATTGGTTTTGAGCACGTCTTGTCAGTTGTCATGTCTGTTGGGGGATCTTTTAAAGACCATCCTGATTCACACTGGGTATAATTATGACCCACAGCATGAGGCTTCATGCCTACAAAAGGAAAAATCCATTCATCTCGGTGGAATGGAATGATCAGAGAGGGGAAGCAAAACAGGATGGTTGAAATTCAAATACCGTAACTTCATTCCTCAGATTCACAAGGAAGTGGATTGTTCTGGAAAGCCTAATACCCCAGGGAGCTCAGGGTTCACACCGAGAAGCACACGTTCACGTGGTAGGAGCGTAAATGTGCGCATCAGCCGAGTGCTGCACAAAAGGGAGTGGCGGGGCTTGTGGAAAACTGGGCAGTTCTTTCCAGCCTCGGGGGAGTCAGGTGAGACGTTTATGATGTTGGCCCAGCCGCATCTAGATTTGCCGGTCTAAATTCTCTAGGATGCAAGTGACCCCTCGCTTTCACACTTTAACTCAAATTTAATTTTTATTTTATATATAGAAGATGGAACTCTCTCCAAAACATAATCTCCCACCCTCCACTAAGACAGTCTCATGAACAAAATACAGTTGCAGCGATGGTGTAGAATACTACCTAATAAAGCACTGGAGAGGCAGGCATGTTCTCCGGGCTGACCGAGGGCCCCCATCTAATTGGCCAGGATTTGTGTGTCTTCTTTTTGTGTTGTTTCCTCATCTCTTGCTGCTGAGCTGTCGTCTGTTATCCTTGCTGTTACCAGCCTGCCTGTTACTAGCACCTCTGTGTCAGTCTTCTCATTTGACCCAAGTTCTTCAAATCGTGTATAAAATTAAAATAAATAAGCTCTGAGTTGGGGCCTTAAGGTTTCTCCTAGGAGTTAAATGCATGAGCTTTGGTGCATGGACCTTTGAAACATCTAATCTGGCTGCTCAGATGCCTTTTTTGCTTACTTCCTTGTTTCTCGGCTGTGTTCCGGATAGATGAGGGCGCTGGATAGCTGAATTCCAGATAGGTGAGGTGTCAACTCTGTGTGTGTGTGTGTGTGTGTGTAAGTATGTGTACGTACATGTGTGTTTGTGTGTTTATAAACCGTGTATGTGTACACATCTATATAAGTATTTGCTTATGCGTATATGCCAGACGTGCTTTCTGGTTGAAGACAGAAGGTAACCCAAGGTAATCTTAGATATGCACTTTCCGTGATCTGTTTGTGGATGTGGCTCTCGCTTTATCTTTGTGCCTCATGACCTGTGGGAAGTTGGATGTTGGAGAAAGGAGACCCTGCCCTCCTGCCGTGGCATGTCAGGACTGAGTAGGCCTGGGTTCTGTACTATGAGGTGGAGCATGGGCTTGGAGTTCAGATGACCTGGATTCAAATCCCATCTCCCGTATCTCAGTGGGATAGTACGTTAAAGGTCCCTTGCACATTGTTTGGGATATGGTAGATGCCTGGTTCAATTTCACTTTACTTTTGCTTTAAAAAAAAAACTTTGAAAATTCCAAACCTTTGTTTGACCTGATGCCAGGTAGAACAAGAAGAAAACCCTTAAACAGAGTTACCTTCCCAGCTGCTTGCTTTCCCTGGTCAGCCTCAGGACCTTCCTGACTTTTGGTCTCACCAGATTGACATCTTCACAACCAACCAGTAGCCACCATTCAAGAGGCACTCACCTTCCAGAGATTCAGTCTATGTCAGTTAGGAGAGGCTTTAAATAATTCCAGAACCTGCAAGACTTCTAGAAAATGAGAAGGAGAAAAACAGTCCCTGACAGCAAGGAGCTGGCCTGGCTCTCACGGTTGGGCCTCGGGGCTCCTGGTTGAACACAGACCATTTCACGGAGCATCAGCATCAGACAGGAATCCTCTGTGACCGTGATGGATCAAAACACAAACAGGACCACACCACTGTCACATCCAAACACCAGCAAAACATGAACATTGTCTGAACGATAAAGACCAACCATCCGCCTAACACGAATGACTCCTGCTTCTTTACTAATCACAGTCTCCATCTAGTCTTTTTTCCTTCTACATAA
Organism: Moschus berezovskii; assembly: GCF_049115385.1. Lineage (NCBI taxonomy): Eukaryota > Metazoa > Chordata > Mammalia > Artiodactyla > Moschidae > Moschus > Moschus berezovskii. The sequence continues at coordinate 7,824,603 of NC_142461.1, forward strand.
CAATCATTAAGATCCCCATTTATAGAATTAGCCCCACTTCCTGACAACATCTAATCCAAAGCAAAGCCCTGCTTCCCAAAACCCTCCTAACATCACCCTTCACAACCCTGATCCTGTAATAGTTCCTTTTGGATACCCACTTACTGAAACAGTTCCCCATGATGTACATCTCCTTCACTGCCATGAGTCAAGAAACCCAAATTTGTTAGACTATAGGTGTATTCCTGGTGGGTTTCAGCTGGAGAGCATTGACAAAGCTAAACTATGCCTGTGAAGCCAACTCCCTTCCCTGAGAAATAGGCATCCGCTCATCTCCTCCCATTTCCTCCCCAAAATCCAAACTACACACTTTTAAACTGTACCCTTCAAATTCCCATCAGCCAGGGCTTATGCAGTGTGAAGGCAAAGGGCCTCCCACAGACCAGGACTTCTTAGGCTGTTTGTAGAATAGGTAAAGAGCAAGGGCTTTGGTGTCAGATCCCAGCTCTCATTAGCTGTGTGTCCTTGGGCAAGTTACTTCACCTCTCTGAATCTCTGTGTTCTTACCCATAAAAGAAGGATAGTAGCATATTTCTGTCCTAGGATTGGGAGGACTAGGGTCTGTAGGGAGCCCAGACAGCATTCTGGTTAAGAGCGTAGGCTTCAGAATTTAAACCACTGAATCTGAACCTTAGAACTGCCACTTACTAGCTTGTGACCTCAGGCAATCTCCTTAACCTCCAACTGCCTCATTTTCCTAAATCAATAGTTGTGAGAATCAAATGAGAGAAAACTTTATAACGTTATAACTTTATGACATCTACCACCAACTAAACGCTCAGCCCCTTTATATAACGCCAGTAACGTTATTGCTCTTACTGTTACTATTTAAAGCACTTAGCCCAGTGCATCAGGCATAGGAAGCAGTCAGATGTCAGCTGTTATTATCATCATAGTTTCATGGGAAGTAATCTGCATTCAGGATTTTTATTACTCAGCCAAGGGCAAGAGAATTTAAAGTGTCTTAATTCCCTCCCAGGAAAAAGAATTGGCCTCAGAGGAGGCCAGGTCCCACTTGACTAGGGGAATTGTAGAATACATTTAAAGGAATTAACAACTAGGATATATGCCCTCAAATACAAGCAGAAATTCAATATCAATGTGCCCAGAAGTAATAAGCAAAATCACAGCTAACCCCGTATGTGGATCAGGGATGATAATGTCAGAATTCTCCCTCTGAGCATCGTGATACCTGTGGATCACGTATCTGTGACACAAAAGTTATCCTCTTAACAGTATAATGACGTTTTTCCGGATCCTAAGCTAACTCAGCAGTGAAGTGTTGGCATCTACCACGTTCAAGGCACAGTGCTTGTTCCCTTCTGACCCAGGCATGCCCACCTCCTCCAAAGCCTTCTTGACAGTGGCTGGCCTGTGTGCATATTTCCTGAAGAGTCATCCCTTGTTGCTTAGCAACTGTAGTATTTCTCGTGTGTAATTATGGGTGTTCTTTTTTTCAATCTAAAGCATTCAGGAAATTGACAATGCACATGATTAGCTCCTGAGCGCCATAGTTAGTCCATGATGGGATAGACCCAGCCTCCTTTGGCTCCCTTATCACATAATGATTTGGGGGGATGGATTTTGTTTCAGGTATGCAGAACATGCATGACAAGGGGATGACCGTCCAGCCTGACCTCAAAGCTTCTTTTTCCTACGGGGCCCTGGAAAACAACGACAACATTTCTGAGATCTACGCTCCCGCCACACTGCCCGTCATGCAAGAAGAACATGGCTCCAGAAATGCCTCTGGGGTCCCCTACCGCGTCCTGGAACACACCAAGAAAGAGTGAGCCCACCTTGAAGGAGACCCCTTTCCTCTGTTCACAGCTGCTCAAGCCGTACTGACAGCAGTTCAATCCTTAATTCTAAAACTTGCCTTTCAAGTCTTTTTTTGTTTTTTTTTTTAATCCACGAACACTGTGGACGAGCATCTCGAAAAGCCTTTGCCTCGGACAAAGGGTAGATTACCTTGGTCCTGGAAATTTCAAATGATGAGGGTGGGAGTGGGGGGATGAAAGCAGTATTCTAGGCAGGCAGTACAGAATTCAGCCTCTGCCTGGGTTAGTCCAGCCAGACTTGGAAAGCCTTCATCATCCTTGCGGATGGTACCTGGGCTTTCCCAGGCAGTGACCAAGGGTGGCCACATTCTTCAGAGCTAAAGCCAGGCAGAGATTCTGCCCCAACTTTCCAAATCCACTGAAAGGCTGGAAACCTCTAGATCTAGTCTTCCCTCACTTCATGTGCAGACCTGATCTCTACCCACCTCCCTCCTGATTCTGTACTTGTGATAACCTTCACATTCTGTCACTCACCTGTAAGGAGCTCACATCTGCTTTCTGAGTGTATGTGCCTCTCCCGTGAAGATGTGCTTGATGTGTTTGTACTGGGTCCACTCTGGAAACTAATTTGATTCTGGTTCTGCTGCTGCTTTTTCCCCCTCAAAGGAACTGAGAAATTAAGAGAAGGGGAAGAATAAGAAAGAGTAGGAGTGATGAGACTTCAGCCCGTAAAGGAAGAAAAATCCCTTTTCATTTGACAAGAGGGGACTGCATCACTTATCACAATACAGGCAGACAATCTGGGTGTTTTGTGTTGTATTTTCCTGCACACCAGTGCCCCCTGGGAAAACTGGGTGGGGGGCTGAGGTGCTTATTTCAGAGACATCCTTGCTCACCTCTCCTCCATCCTCTCCTGTATTGATTGACTAACCAAGCTTGAGTCATTGGCTAACTTCCTTGGGGTCAGTAGACTCTTTGGGTCCCCATACACTTACATCTTCGAGAAGCAGGAATTCTCAGAAATGGGGCTGCTGCCAGCTGGCTGCATACACAGCTGTCTTCCCTTAGGCTGACTGTATACTTCTGAGAATAGCAGGTAAAGGTCTGTAAACTTTACTGAGAGTAAGGATCCCTTAGGGAATTTATTTAAAATGCAGATTCCCACACCCCAACCTCAGATTAAGTGGCACTGGGACCAGGCCCACACATCTGCATTCTTGGGACTTTCCTGGTGGCCCCGGGGAGAAGACTGCACACTTTCAGTATAGGGGGCACAGGTTGGATCCCTGGTCCAGGAACTAAGATCCCACACACCGAGTGGCGCAGCCAAAAAAAAAAAAAAGTCTGCATTCTTAACTGGCAGCACAGGTGATTTTGAGGCTGGTAATCCAAGTATCACACACTTTGAAAGTCTAATAATCGAGAGAGCCAGTCTGCTAAAATCCTGACACCCCCACACCCAACCCACCTCCATTGGAAAGCTGGAATTATCATTCCTTGTTTCCTCTTGGGGGTTCATTTGGCAGGCTCAATAATCCCCATAGGATCCGTGGCATTTCTCCATCCAGTGAGTACCTCTTAGAACTGCACTTCCTGCTTCCCTAGGCAGCCTTGAGCTAACAGGCAAGATAACAGTGTTAACAGACCAGTGTTGATAGATCATTAACCTTTATGGACTGTGCTTAATACTGATTTAGTACCTTGTCTTTGAAGCTGATGTTTGTTGCCTGGGATAACCAGTTCTGTACTGTGTCTTAACTACTTCTGTACTGTGTCTTAACTACTTCTGTACTGTGTTTTACATGACCAAGAAGGCAACAATGACCTTTTTTTCCCCTTTAGGATAGGTATCAACTCAGTTCAACAATATTTGGGAGACACTGACTATGTGTTAAACATTTGGACGGTGAGGGCTACAAATAATAAGACCTGATTTCTGCCCTCCAAGCCAGCAGCAAGAGACACAAATATGTGGTCGACTGTGGCAGGCCGGGCCGAGTGTGATAGCGGACCGCAGAAAATGACAGTTATGGAGGCCCTGCGAAAGGTCAGGCCCTGAGCCCGGAACTGGGTATTCAGAATTGGAGATGATTTGGGCTAGACTCCCTGACGGGTGGCAAAGCTAGCTAAGATTTGAGCAAAACGTAGAAAGTAGAGTAATCACCCCCAGGCAGGGGGGACCAACATTTGCAAAGGCACAGAGATGGGTTGGGGTGGGAGCAAAGGAAGAACCAGGGTAGGTGATGGGAGATTAGCCTGCAAAGATCAGCAGTAAGAGGTGGAATTATGGAGAAACTTGAAAGCCTGGCTGAGGAGTTTAAAGCGTATCCTAGAGAACACAGGAACCATTGATGGTTCATGAGGGCGAGAATGGCAGACTGGAAAGGAGGCTTTATGCAGGGCAGAGGAAGAATTTGAAGGGGTGATAAAAGTCACTGTTCAAGGTCAAGCTGCACTCCTGCAAAAACAAAACACAAAAGGGGAATTAAAATCCGGTTTCGCTGCTACTCATATTTTCCCAATGTTTCCAGTGTAGGTCGTGGGCCAGGAAGGGATGTGAGGGTGGAGTGGATGAAAGAAAGGTAAGCAAGGAGGCCATTTAAAAGTGTCCAACACAGGTGATCAGCTGGCACCTTGTATGCTCCCAGCCTTACACTGTCATCTGCCCTTTGTTTAGTGACGTCTTTTGAAGTCAGGCAAGAGTGACGAATGGATACAAGTGCACTGTAATCTTGGGTCAGCTGACGATCGTGGGTTCAGCGCCACCCAGGAGCTGCTGCTGGGGCCTGGGCAGCACCTGCTTCCAGGTTTAGGGTAACAGCATCATCTTACAAGGCAGAGTACAGGAGGGCTGGGCAGAGCTGCATGTTGGCTGCCGGAGTGGAATCCAGGGGAGGTCACATGGTCCCAGAAAGAACGGCTGATGTGGAGCCACGGCACCCAGAATTCTGACTCTGGTCTTGGGCCGGCATCTCCCAGTCTGTGTGCCCGAGTGTAAATGGACTGTTTGTGGGTGACCAATAAGCAGCACTTGCTGTTAGGATGGGGGACGAGGACATCCATTTTCCATTCTCAGCCCTGATTCTTTGTTTCTCTCTTGGTCCTCACATTCCCAAATCCTCTCGAAGGCTCCAAGCAACGTGACATGTCCCGCCAGCATCCCCTTCCCTGCCGCCAGTACGTAAGGCAAGTTCACCCAACTTGGGTTTCAACTTTCCAGTTGTTCTCCAGCTTCCTCTGCCCGCCCCACTCCGTCCCCCTCTCCTAAAGACTGGGATTCTGGAGTCCCTACTCAGACATTAACATCAGTTCACAGACAGACACCTTCAGCTTTTAAAGAGGGCTTAGCCCCACTCCAGCAGCCCCCACCCCTCCCATGGAGCTGCAGGTCTGAAGATGCCATCACATGAAGCCTCCAGTGGTGGGAGGGTTTTGCAGGATGGAACTGGACGCTGGGTAGGCGAGGGCGGATCGACCTCTCCATCGCTTTCCTGGTAGAAACCAAGCGGCTGGATGGCACAGCGTGGAGACAAGATGTCCAGCAGGGTAGTGTTGGGGAACCTCCAACCTACAGCCTTGCAAATCCCAAATCCAGTCCCACACTGGCTGGTTGGCGAAACAGTTCTACTGATTCTACTGTGTGTTTCTCTGAGAAGCTGTGTAAGTGAAGTCACCTTAGAATATATTCTATGGGGATGCCCAGATTTTGTTAATTTAATGACTAATATATGGCATGTTCTTATTTTTCAAAAATAAATGTGTGTGCTAGGTACAAATAATATTGTGAAGTGGTATTTAATTAAAAACAAAATCCACATGACACCTGTTGGGTTTGAGTCTTTCATCTGATTAATACTTTCTGGAGTTACCTACCTCAGTGCTGTCCAGTAAAACTTTCTGCCATCATGGAGATGTTCTATGTCTGCTGCCCAAACGGCAGCCACTATCCACATGCGGCTAGTAAGCATGTTAGATGTGGGGAGGAAACCCAGGTATTGGGTCTTTCATTTTATGTAAACTCAGCTCCCTGATTATCCCCATGTGTAGCTAGTAGCCACTGTAGGAACGGTGCGGATCTAGAGAGGTGCCCAGGACTGCAGTTAAGGACGAATTAAGCACTTTTTTTCCTTGAAGTGGTGAAGAGTATAGACTCCAAGGTCACACTGCCTGGGTTTGGTTCTTGGCTCCACTGCTTATTAGCTGTGTGGCACTGAACAAGTTGGTTAAATTCTCTGTGCCTCATAGGTAATACCAGGATAGTAACAGTAGCTTTCTAAGGGTTATTATGAGGATTAGGTGAAGTAATAGATGTAAAGTCTTACAACTATGTCCAGCATTCTGGACATAGTACACTATCCATCAGGACACTATATTACACTGACCAATGGTGTTCCTATTTACTTATTTACTTATTCACATTTAGTCACTAAATTGTGTCTGACTCTTTGCAACACCATGGACTGTAGCCCGCCATGGGATTTCCCAGGCAAGAATACTGGAGTGGGTAGCCACTCCCTTCTCTAGGGGATCTTCCTGACCCAGGAATTGAACTCCAGTCTCCTGCTTGGCAGGCAGATTCTTTACCACTGAGCCACCTGGGAAGCCTTATTCACTTTGAAATTGTATAGTGAACACTTGCGACTTTTCTTAAGTAATTCCAAGCACATGTGTCTCTCTTCATTCTAAGTTTCCAATCTACAAAGGTAGGTGTGGAATAGTGCCTAAACATTTATATATACACACACAGAGAATAATGTATACCCATATATTTAATAAGCACTTATATGTCACAAACCATACTAAGACCTCATGTACATCTCAATTATTTTTTATAACAATTCCATGAGGTAAGTTTTAATATTATCCCCATTTTACAGATGAAGAAACTGAGACTCAGGTCATATAACCAGTAAGTAGTAGAACCAGGATTTGAGCCCAGAACTGCCTAACTCCAAAACCTGAGCTCTTTAACCCCTCTGCTGCACTGCCTTTCCTGCTGTGGTTGGACTTCCATGGGGTAAGGTTCACCACATGTTAGGATCTCATATCTGAAAAAAAAGATGTACAGTTTCGATGAAGGATACAGACTTACAGAACAGAAACTTATCAACTGAGTCTCTAAGGATCACATTGGCAATGTCACCCATGTCAGGGACACGGGAATAAAATTCAGTACGGGCCGGTGGGAGGACTTTAGAATTCTCCATGAGTCTCAGACTTTCTGATTTCATAAAACAGTTCAATTTAAACATAGAGATTGGGGAATTCCCTGGAGGTCCAGTGGTTAGGACTGCAGTTTCACTGCCGAAGGCCCGGGTTTGATCCCTAGTTGGGGAACTAGGATCCTAATAGTCATGTGGCGAGGTAAAAAAAATAAATAAATAAAGATTAACGAAGCTTTACTAACTCTTTGTAGCTACTCTTGCTCTCATTAAATTTTTTGTTATTTGTTTTAACTTTCCTTTTTTTAAAGATTTATTCATTCATTTTTGGCTGTGCTGGGTCGTCTTTGCTGCATGCGGGCTTTCTCTAGTTGCAGTGAGCAGGGGGCTACTGTCTAGTTGCGGTGCTCAGGCCTCTCATTGCAGTGGCTTCTCCTGTTGCGGAGCACAGGCCCTAGAGTACACAGGCTTCAGCGGTGGCAGCACACAGGTTCTCAAGTGCTGACTCAGCAGTTGTGGAGCTCGTGCTTAGTTGCCTTGCAGCATGTGGGATCTTCCTGGGGCAGCGATTGAACCGGTGTCTCCTGAATTAGCAGGAAAATTCTGAACCACTGTTGCCAAAATCTTGGCTCCCTGTCCACCAATGCCAAATAGTAGGCTAGGGCCTCAAGAATTGTGCCCCCCTCTCTTGGGAATAAGGAGAGGTTTTATATCCTCATGAGGGTTTGGATTTTTTTTTTCTTTTGCAAAGTTTCAAAACAGTCACAGCTGGCATCAGACAACTCAGCAACCAGGTCTGGTGTCCCTGAAATGAGTAACCCATGACCGTCTTTCTGAGATGCAGAATGTTACGAGAGAGTATAGGAGGAGAAGAATGCCAATGAAGAGTATAACCTATATGGAGTCAGGGTAGTTAATGAAGCTCTGTGAAGAAAAATCTAGCTACAAGTGTTTGCCAGTAGTAATAGCTAAAAACTAAGACTGTTTAACTCTGGCAGGTCTGTTTGACTTCACTGTTGTTCAGTCACTCTGTCCTGTCTAACTCTTTGCGACCCCATGGACTGCATCACACCAGACTTCCCTGTCCTTCATTATCTCCCAGAGTCTGCTCAAACTCATGTCCATTGAGTTGATGATGCCATCCAACCATCTCATCCTCTGTCACCCCCTTCTCCTCCTGCCCTCAATCTTTCCCATCATTAGGGTCTGTTTGGCTGGTATGTGCCAAAGGCTGTTTGCCAATTTCTGTTTTTGCTACATCATCACCAGGGAAGCCTTAATTTATGGTTCCATAGAATCATAAAATCTAAATAGAGATTGGCAAAGAGTCACTAACTCTTTTTGTGGTTAATCTTGTTATCTTTAATATTTTTAATTTTTTATCAGTTTACTACAAAATAAATTCAGCTGTCTTTCAAACAAATAAAAACAGAAAAGAAAAGAGGAAACCAAGGCCCAAGTCCTGTTCAAGAGAAAGACTGTGTTTGGTATAGACGTTCCAGTGTTCTTTCATAGTCTTGTTAAATATAATAATGCAACTAGCATTAAGGTGGTCAATATAAATAAATGCAAACCAAAAAACCAATCTTTTTCATTGTGATGCTATAACTCCTAGAGGTAGTGAATGACAGGGAAGCCTGGAGTGTTGTAGTTCATGGGGTCACAAAGAGCTGGACACGACTGAACAACTGAACAACAACAAAGCTATTCATGCAGGAGCACGATTAGTTCTGTGGAGATCGCCCAGGTGCTACAGACTAAATGTTAGTGCCCCCACCCACTCCCCCAGTTCATATGTTGAAACCTGGTGTTTCATACCCAGTGTGATGCGTTTGGAGGTGGGATTTGGAAGAAGTGATTAGGACATGAGGTTGGAACCCTCATGAATGGGATCGTTGTTCAGTCTCTCAGTTGTGTGTCTGACTCTTTGTGACCCCATGGACTGCAGCACTCTGGGCTTCCCTGTCCTTCACCATCTCCCAGAGCTTGCTCAGACTCATGTCCATGGAGACGGTGATGCCATCCAACTACCTCATCCTCTGTTGTCCCCTTCGCCTCCTGCCTTCAATCTTTCCCAGCATCAGGGTCTTTTTTAATGAGTCAGTTTTTCACATCAAATGGCAAAATTACTGGAGCTTCATCTTCAGCATCAGTCCTTCCAATGAATATTCAGGACTGATTTCCTTTAGGATGGCCTGGTTGGATCTCCTTGCAGTCCAAGGGACTCTCAAGAGTCTTCCCCAGCACCACAGCTAAACAGCATCAATTCTTCGATGATCAGCCTTCTTTACAGTCCAACTCTCACATCCATACGGGACTACTGAAAAAACCATAGCTTTGACTAGATGGACCTTTGTCGGCAAAGCATTGTTTCTGCTCCCGTTAGTGCCCTTATAAAGGACACCCCAGAGAGTTCCCACCCCCTTCCATCCAGTGAGGACAGCAAAAAGACTGTGACTATTATACTATTATTTCATTAAAACAGGACATTAATACCAAAAGAGTAAGGGCAAAATCTCACAACAAAGGGTAGTCCTTGAAACTGAATAATTTGGTATATATACACAATGGACTATTACTCAGCTATTAAAAAGAAAGCATTTGAATCAGTTCTAATGAGGTGGATGAAACTGGAGTCTATTATATAGTGAAGTAAGTCAGAAAGAAAAACACCAATACAGTATATTAACATATATATATGGAATCGAGAAAGATGGTAATGATAACCCTATATGCGAGACAGCAAAAGAGACACAGATGTAAAGAACAGATTTTTGGACTCTGTGGGAGAAGGCGAGGGTGGGATGATTTGAGAGAGTAGCATTGAAACGTGTATATCACCATATGTGAAATAGATCATCAGTCCAGGTTCAATGCATGAGACAGGGCACTCGGGACCGGTGCACTGGGATGACCCTGAGGGATGGGATGGGGAGGGAGGTGGGAGCAGGGTTTGGCATGGGGGACACATGTGCACCCATGGCTGATTCATGTCAATGTATGGCAAAAACCACTACAATATTGTAACGTAACTGGCCTCCAATTAAATAAATTAATTTTTTAAAAATTTAGCCTCATGAAAATTTGCCTCACTTTGTTGCAGGCATATAAGATGAAACCAGCGTTAGGGAACCTAACTCACTTTAATGCACCTCAAACCTGGTGTTTTGGGAAGATCCCCTGGAGAAGGAAATGGCAACCCACTGCAGTATTCTTGCCTGGAGAATCCCATGGACAGAGCAGCCTGGCGGGTTACAGTCCATGAGGTCGCAAAGAGTTGGACACAACTGAGCAACTGTCATTTACTCACTCAAACCTGGTGTGACGCGCGAGGGAAGGAGGACGAGTTAGCCGCAGACACATGACTGGAACCCAAGTCTCAGGATCTCCAGTCCGTCCCCGTTCCACCGCGTCACGCTGAGTCCTGCTGTGCCTACATTCTGCACCCGCTCCCATACACTGAGGTTTAACTCTGTGCCACACCCTGTGCGAGGCATTTTATCACATTTCATTCTCTCAACAGCCTCGCAAGGAAGCTGTTCAATCTCTGTTTTACAAATACAGAAACTGAGGCTCAAAGAAATTCATTCATTTGTGTGTGTAAGTGGCAGAGCTTGGATTCAAACCCAGATATAACTGATTCCAAAGTCTGTATTTTTTTAAAAAGTCCTGTCCTCAATAAGTCAATAGACAATCCTTTTTTACCTTTAAGTGCTTTGTTCATTTTTAAGCAGAAAATGCAACTTTCTCCGAGCCTGGGGGAACACAACAGCATTAACTTTCAGTCTCCACAGTTGCCCAGGGCCAAGCTATCTTTCTTTCTCTGGGTACACTGGGTGTATCATATTTTTTGGCAGCTATTGTATCAGTCAGGGTCCAGTCCAGAGACAGAAAGACAGAAACCACAGCAAGTTTGGGAACAGACAATTTAAAGAATTGGCAACTAGGGATAAAGTTGTTTGCAAGGCAACGGAAAGGGAACAGAGAGGTCACTGAGTGTCATACGGCAGCAGCTGTAGGCAGCAGCTGTGAGCCGGAGCTCCCACCCGCACAGACTAGAGGAAAACAAGGAAGAGACTGGAATGACTACAATTTAGATGCCTGGAGGCGGGGCCATTCGGAGCTAAAACCCAGAGGAGCTGCACCTGAGGCCAATGTCTCTGAGGTTGGAGGAAAGCCCCGGAAAACTAGGACGAGGCCCATGAGCCTCTGGGTAAACTCTAGAGACCACAGATGAAGAAGTCACACTCCCTTAAGTGAGAGAAAAAAATTTTGAATTATTTCAAAAATATTTGTAAGAGTTTTCTGTTCAGCAGGGAGGACACACACTTACCTCCTCTCTGTCCCCGAGCAGTCTGGGGGCTTAAAGTCAGTAGGCATCAAGAATAAGTGTGCTCTGGGCAGAAAGCAGACCGATTAACTGGAAGATTATTTATAGACCTAATGGGCACAGAGCAGCATATGTCCCAGTTGGAGCCCTAAGAATTACTCTAAACAGGGGAAGTGATTTGGCTGTAGAGGTTCCACGGTAAGGAGGGGGGCAAGACAAAACTGAACTGAACCGAACCCCAGATTCAAATGAACTTATTTACAAAAGAGAAGCAGACTCACAGACAGGGAAAACAACCTTATGGTTACCAGGGAGGTTCGGTTCAGTTCAGTCACTCAGTCGTGTCCGACTCTTTGCGACCCCGTGAACCACAGCACGCCAGGCCTCCCTGTCTATCACCAACTCCCGGAGTCCACCCAAACCCATCCATCGAGTCGGTGATGCCATTCAACCATCTCATCCTCTGTCGTCCCCTTCTCCTGCCCTCAATCTTTCCCAGCATCAGGGTCTTTTCCAATGAGTCAGCTCTTCGCATCAGGTGGCCAAAGTATTGGAGTTTCAATTTCAACATCAGCCCTTCCAATGAACACCCAGGACTTGTCTCATTTAGGATGGACTAGTTGGACCTCCTTGCAGTCCAGGGGACTCCCAAGAGTCTTCTCCAACACCACAGTTCAAAAGCATCAATTCTTCGGTGCTCAGCTTTCTTTATAGTCCAACTCTCACATCCGTACATGACCACTGGAAAAACCATAGCCTTGACTAGATGGACCTTTGTTGGCAAAGTAATGTCTCTGCTTTTTAATATGCCGTCTAGGTCATAACTTGGTCATAACTTTCCTTCCAAGGAGTAAGCGTCTTTTAATTTCATGGCTGCAATCACCATCTGCAGTGATTTTTGGAGCCCAGAAGAGTAAAGTCCACCACTGTTTCCACTGTTTCCCCATGTGTTTGCCATGAAGTGATGGGACCAGATGCCATGATCTAAGTTTTCTGAATGTTGAGCTTTAAGCCAACTTTTTCACTCTCCTCTTTCACTTTCATCAAGAGGCTCTTTAGTTCTTCTTCACTTTCTGCCATAAGAGTGGTGTCATCTGCATATCTGAGGTTCCAGCTTGTGCTTCCTCCAGCCCAGCATTTCTCATGATGTACTCTGCATATAAGTTAAATAAGCAGGTGACAATATACAGCCTTGATGTACTCCTTTTCTTATTTAGAACCAGTCTGTTGTTCCATGTCCAGTTCTAACTGTTGCTTCCTGACCTGCATACAGGTTTCTCATGAGGCAGGTCAGGTGGTCTGGTACTCCCATCTCTTTGAGAATTTTCCACAGTTTATTGTGATCCACACAGTCAAAGGCTTTGGCATAGTCAATGAAGCAGAAATAGATGTTTTTCTGGAACTCTCTTGCTTTTTTGATGATCCAATGGATGTTGGCAATTTGATCTCTGGTTCCTCTGCCTTTTCTAAAACCAGCTTGAACATCTGGGAGTCCACAGTTCACAAGGCTGAAGCCTGGCTTGGAGAATTTTAAGCATCACTTTACTAGCATGTGAGATGAGTGCAATTGTGCAGGAGTTTGAGCATTCTTTGGCATTGCCTTTCTTTGGGATTGGAATGAAAACTGACCTTTTCCAGTCCTGTGGCCACTGCTGAGTTTTCCAAATTTGCTGGCATATTGAGTGCAGCACTTTCACAGCATTGTCTTTTAGGATTTGAAATAGTTCAACTGGAATTCTATCACCTCCATTAGCTTTGTTCGTAGTGATGCTTTCTAAAACCCACTTGACTTCACATTCCAAGATGTCTGGCTCTAGGTGAGTGATCACACCATCGTGATTATCTTGGTCGTGAAGATCCTTTTTATACAATTCTTCTGTGTATTCTTGCCCCCTCTTCTTAATATCTTCTGCTTCTGTTAGGTCCACACCATTTCTGTCCTTTATTGAGCCCATCTTTGCATGAAATGTTCCCTTGGGATCTCTAATTTTCTTGAAGAGATCTCTAGTCTTTCCCATTCTATTGTTTTCCTTTATTTCTTTGCATTGATTGCTGAGGAAGGCTTTCTTATCTCTCCTTGCTATTCTTTGGAACTCTGCATTCAAATGGGTGTATCTTTCCTTTTCTCCTTTGCTTTTCACTTCCCTTCTTTTCCCAGCTATTTGTAAGCCCTCCTCAGACAGCCATTTTGCTCTTTTGCATTTCTTTTCTTGGGGATGGTCTTGATTCCTGTCTCCTGTACAATGTCACGAACCTCTGTCCATAGTTCATCAGGCACTCTGTCTATCAGATCTAGTCCCTTAAATCTATTTCTCACTTCCACTGTATAGTCATAAAGGATTTGATTTAGGTCATACCTGAATGGTCTAGTGGTTTTCTCCACTTTCTTCAATTTCATTCTGAATTTGGCAATAAGAGGTTCATGATCTGAGCCACAGGAAGCGCCTGGTCTTGTTTTTGCTGACTGTATAGAGTTTCTCCATCTTTGGCTGCAAAGAATATAATCAATCTGATTTTGGTGTTGACTGTCTGGTGATGTCCATGTGTAGAGTCTTCTCTAGTGTTGTTGGAAGAGGGTGTTTGCTATGACCAGTGCCTTCTCTTGGCAGAACTCTATTAGCCTTTGCCCTGCTTCATTCTGTACTCCAAGGCCAAATTTGCCTGTTACTCCAGGTGTTTCTTGACTTCTGAATTTTGCATTCCAGTCCCCTATGATGAAAAGGACATCTATAATGAAAAGGACATCCCCTATAATGAAAAGGACCAGGGAGGTAGGAGGGATAAATTAGGAATTTGAAAATAGCAGATATAAACAACTGTATACAAAATAAACAAGGTCCCACTATATAGCACAGGAAACTATAGTCAATATCTTATAATGGAAATGAAGTGAAAGTCGCTCAGTCACGTACAACTCTTTGTGACCCCATGGACTGTATAGTCCCTGGAATTCTCCAGGCCAGAATACTAGAGTGGGTAGCCTTTCCCTTCTCCAGGGGATCTTCCCAACCCAGGATCAAAGCCAAGTCTCCCTCATTGCAGGCGGATTCTTTCCCAGCTGAGCCACAAGGGAATCCTGAGAATACTGGATTGGGTAGCCTATCCCTTCTCCAGGGGATCTTCCCAACCCAGGAATCAAACCAGGGTCTCCTGCATTGCAGATGGATTCTTTACCAACTGAGCTACAAGGGAAGCCCCATAATGGAAAAGACTATGAAAAAGAATATATATATGTGTGTGTGTGTGTATATATATATATATATATAACTAAATCACTTTGCTTTACACCAGAAGCTAACAGAAGAAGAAGAGGTCAGAGAACTGACTTGTGCTCTCCCCACCACGTGAGGATATACAAGGAGATGCCTGTAAACCAGGCAGAAGGCACTCACCAGAGCCTGACCACGACCTTGGACTGCTAACCTCCAGAAGTGAGAAACAGTTGATAAGCTATCCAGTTTATGTTGTTGATAAGCTACCCAGTTTATGGTGTTTCGAAACTGCAGCCCAAGCTGATTGAGACAGCACATCCTTATCAAGCTTTTCTCTCCGCTCTAAACCCACCCTCCCAGGAGAGGCTTTGGGGGTGCCGGGGCCGAAACAACCTTTCTGCTTTGCCAGTTGCTGCTCTCCATGAAGGAGACTGTGAGGCTGCAGGAGGAAGGAGGGACTTGCTCCTTCCTGTCTATCTCCTGTTCTGATATAGCCCAGTAACACCTCTGCATTCTAGCACAGCAGCAGCTTCACCTGGTTTTGCAGTTCTTTCCAACTCCTGCACAACCAGCTTCATAGTAACTCTGAGAGACATCAGCACCCTCTCCTTAGAGGTCTGGGGCCCAGGTCCACTGTATCATCCCATTATATATAGCTATTGTAACCGCTTTATTGACATATTCACATACTATACAAGTCACTCGTCTAAAGTGTACAATTCAATGATTCTTAGGATATCCATGGATGTGTGTGACCATCACCACCATTGCAAGTGTTAATAGGCAGCCATCTGTTGCCCTGGCTAAGCCATGAGAAAATCACCATGGGAAATGAGTAAAAGCAAAATATAGCAATGTAGCATAACCCAAATAAAAGTAAATTGTGTTGATTGTTGGGGTCGTCATACCCTGCTAAGCTAAGGAAAAACATAGTGTGGACCTTGGAACGCCAGGTCAGCACAAGTTCAGAACACGTGCACACACTAAGATGTTTTCCCAAGGCATATGCGAGTCTATGACCTCCAGCTAGGTGATAGCCTTGTACAAGAAAATAACAAAGATAGTTTAAAGTAATCAATAAAATGGGGAACGTGACCGGGGACACCAGAGACTGACTTCATCCGGGAAACAGGAGGCTGACTTCATCGTAGCATAGCAGATACTTTCTGCTTGCCAAGACACTAAGTAAAAGTGACGTAGCTCCAAGGAACAGAGCTCTTGATCCAAGAGGTCTTGAGTCCCCCGGTTCCATGTTTCAAACTTTAATTCTGTCTCTAGTTTCTTTTTCCCAAACTGTGCGTCGACCGCTTCCAATCCCTACCTGCTGCACTGGGTGCACCACACCGTTAACTCTAGAACATTTTCACCACCTGAAAGAGAAGCTCTGGAAAAGAAAATAACAGGTGTTGGTAAGGACGTGCAGACACCGGAAACCTGTGCGCTGCTAGTGGGAAGGTAAAATGATGTAGTCACTCTGGAAAACAGTCTGGCGCATTCTCAAAAAATTTTAAATAGAGTAACCATATGATCCAGAAATGCCACTTCTGGGTATATACAAAAAAGAACTGAGGCTTCCCTGATGGCTCAGTGGTAAAGAATCCACCTGGCAATGCAGGAAACACGGGCTCAATCCCTGATTTGAGAAGATCTCACATGTCACGGAGTATCTAAGCCTGTGAACCATTGAATCAGGCTCAATCCCTGATCTGAGAAGATCTCACATGTCACGGAGCATCTAAGCCTGTGAACCATAACTACTGAGCCTGTGTCCTAGAGCCTGGGAGCCACAACTACTGAACGCACACACGGCAACTACTGAAGCCCGCACAGCCTAGAGCCTGTGCTCTGCAGCAAGAGAAGCCACCACAAGGAGAAGCCTGCGCATAGAACTAGAGAGTAGCCCCTGCTCGCCACGACTAGAGGAAAGCCTGTGCAGCCAAAAGTAAATAAAGAAATGAATACTTTCTAAAAGGGAATGGAAAACAGAGACTCAGATATTTGAATATACATGCTTTCAGTAGCATTATTCATAATAGCCAAAAGAAGGAATCAACTCAGTGTCCATTGACAGGCGGGTAAACACAATAAGGTGTACAGATAAAACAGAATGCTATTCAGCCTTATAAGGAAAGAAATTCTGACATATGCTGCAAATGGATGAACCTTGAAAACGTTATACTAAGCGAAATAAGCCAAACACAAGAGGACAAATACGGTATGATTCCACTTACATAAAGCACTTAAAGTAGTCCAATTCATCGGCACGGAAAGCAGGGGATGGGAGTTGCCAGGAGCTGGGGTAGGGGGCAGTTAACTGGGTAGAGAGTTTCAGTTTGGAAGGATGAAAGATGTTCCAGAGATGGATGGTAGTGAGGTTGCACATCAGTGCAAATGTACTTAATGTCCCCAAACTGCATACTTTAAAATAGTTAAAATGGTATATTTTATGTTGTACGCATTTTACCACAATTTAAAAACACCTGTACCCTGTAGCTATCAACCCCCACATTCCCTATGCCCCCTAATCCCACCCTCCCAGCCACTAAACCACTAATCTATCTTATTTGTAGATTTCTCGGTTTGGGACTTTGGCGTGAATGGAATCATATAATATGTGGCCTAGCGTGACTGGCTTCTTTCACTCAGCATAATGTTTTCTCAGTTCATCGAAATCGTACCATGTATCCATGCTTCATCCCTTTTTACGGCTGAATATCTTCTTATCTTCTAAGTGTTCATAATTAAGTCTCTTCTTCTCTTGGTTTCCTTCATCCTAGGAATGGGAAGCTGCTTCCTTCAGTTGCTACCTCTGTGATGCCTTAGAAGTTTTTTGGTTTTTTTTTAAAACCCATTTAGGCTTCCCTGGTGACTCTTTCCTCAGGCAGTAAAGAATCTGCCTGCAATGCAGGAGATGTGGGTTTGATTTCTGGGTCGGGAAGATCCCCTGGAGAAGGAAATGGCAACCCACTCCAATATGCTTGCCTGGGAAATCCCATGGACAGAGGAGTCTGGCAGGCCACCGTCAATGGGGTCCCAAGAGTTGAACATGAATTAGCGACTAAAGAAGTTACTAGTTAATATCTTAATATTTAGGGTAACAATTACTTTATCTTAAATTCTTTCTGTTCAAATCACTGGTGTGATTTCTGTCTCCTGATCAAACCCTGATAGTCAAGCAAAATCAAAATAATTTGAATTCCTGGGCTATTCATGCAGCTGCTGACATGAATAATAATGTTCTGTTTTCTCCCTTTGCTCTGTGTCCCACCTCCTTTTCTGATGAGGGTCATTCAGTTCTTATTATCTTCCACCCATCTGCAGCTCAAATTAATCAGGAAATAATATCTCCTCCTAACAAATTCCAGGAATGCAACATTTAAAGAATGGCTCCTTCCAGCATGGAGTAGTTCTGCTTCTCCTGAACCAATCTGCAGTTAATTTTTCAGTCTTCGAGTCTGCAGGTAAATAGGACTGATTCTTTCTAACTTGAAGAATATAACTGGATGAAATCTTTCAGAGCATTCAGGCTTCAGAAGCCACTAATACACCTCATCTTACAAAAAGATTTCAAAGAAATATAGCAAACTGTTGAATAGTCTCTAGACCATGGGGTTGTAAGTGATTTTCATTTTCTTATTTACCCTTTTGCTTTCAAACTTCCCATAAAAGCAAAGTCTAGCTTTGATAATGAGAAATTTCTAAATATTAAAAATTGACCTCACTCATCCTCTAACCAGTGTTGAATACGGCGCTGGTGGGAAGTTGCCCTCCTCTAGTTGGCTCCTGGGTTGTGTTGTAACTCCTTCTTGGGGGAATGACTGATTTTTCCAGGGGGAGACAAATTAAGGTGTTACCAGGGAAGCAGGCTAATTTAAGGCTCTTCAGGAAAAGGTGCCATGTGCGAGGCAAAACCCATAGGAGATGTAGCGTGTGGCGCATCATGAATTTAAATACCCACTATACCCCGGAACTATGAGCCTGTGAGACAGAGACCAACTGGCAGGCACACTCCTATTTTCAGGCCTCCTGCTTTCTCAGTACTTACTCTCAGAAGCAGCTGTTTCCTCCCTCCCTTTCTCTCCTCCACATTTATTAGCACCTACCATACACAGAGCCCCGGTGGCTCAGACAGTAAAGAATCTGCTTGCAAAGCAGGAGACGTAAGAGACGAGGGTTCAATCCCTAAGTGAGGAAGGCCTCCTGGAGAAGGAAATGGCAACGCATTCCATTTTTCTTGCCTGGAGTATTCCATGGACAGAAGAGCCTGGAAGGGGTCCATGTGGTCCCAAGAGTCAGACACAACTTAGCAACTAATGCTTTCTCTTACTACTTACTCATCATATACTAGAACCAGATATTGTTATAGAAGCTGGGTATCTATCAGTGAACAGACTACTCCCTGCCCCCATAGAACTGATTCTAGTAATGTGTGCTTAGTTGCTCAGTTGTGTCTGACTTCTTGTGACCCTACGGACTATAGACGTCCAGGCTCCTCTGTCCATGGGATTCTCCAGGGAAAAATTCTGGAATGGATGGCCATTTCCTCCTCCAGGGAATCTTCCCAACCCAGGGATCGAAGCTGCATCTCCTGTGTCTCCTGCATTGCAGGCAGATTCTTCACCAACTGAACCATGGGGGAAGCCCCTTTAGTAATGAATTTAGGTCATTAAACCAGTAATGGCATAATTATTTTCTTAAATACAATTGTGACAGATGCCATGAAAAGTAGTATAAGGAACTGTGGGGTCATGCACAAGGTATATCAGCTGGGATTAAGTTCAGCTGCAACAGACAAACAGAGAAAGAATATTTCTCTCCCGGGTAAAGGCAGTCTGGATATAGGTAACCCAGGGCTGGTATGACAGCTCCAGGTCACAAGGGATCCAGGATCCTCATGTTTTGGATCCACCATCCCAGAATGTGGCTTCCATCTTCAAGGTTACTTCCCAGTCCAAAATGACTGCTGGAGCCCCAGCTATCAAATTCATATTGCAGGCTAGAAGAAAGTGCACAGAGTACTTCTCCGACCTAAGTCAGTATCTCACTGGGAAAAATTCATGCTTAGCTGCAAAGGAGGCAACACCAGTCCATCCTACAGGAGATCAGTTCTGGGTATTCACTGGAAGAACGGATGTTGAAGCTGAAACTCTAATACTTTGGCCACCTTATGCGAAGAGCTGACTCATTTGAAAAGACCCTGATGCTGGGAGGGATTGGGGGCAGGAGGAGACGGGGATGACAGAGGATGAGATGGTTGGATGGCATCACCGACCCAATGGACATGGGTTTGGGTGGACTCCGGGAGTTGGTGATGGACAGGGAGGCCTGGCGTGCTGTGGTTCATGGGGTCGCAAAGAGTCAGACACGACTGAGCGACTGAACTGAACTGAATGTTTAGTGAGTGACTGTAATGTGTCTGGCACTTTATAAAACAAGCCTGCGAACTTCCGTGGTGGTCCACTGGTTGGAAGTCCGCCTGCCAATGCAGGGGACACGGGTTTGATCCCTGGTCCGGGAAGATCTCACAGGCCATGAGGCAACTAAGCTGGTCCACCACAGCTGTCGAGCCTGTGGGTCCTAGAGCCCGCGCTCTGTGAGAAGAGCAACCACTGCAGTGAGAAGCCTAGGTACCTCAACCAGCGAGTCCCCTTCTACCCCTCGCCACAACTAGGGAAAGTCCAAGCACAGCAACGAAGACCCAGCACAGCCAAAAAGAAATTGATTTTAAAAAACAACCCTGCGATGCAGATACCATCACTGTCATTCAACAGATCGGAAAAGTGAGGTTCAGTGGGTTTTAAAAAGCTGCTCGAAGGTCATGCCACCAGTGATGGTGGAGCTGACTTCCTGAAGTCCACCAGCTTCAGAAATACAGATCTTTGCACTGTATATTGCTGCCTTCCCACCACAACTGAAAAACGGAGAAGAAAGTTCCTCATACTTGTCACTGGCTGTATTTAAAGAAAGGCTGCCTTTTTTTTTTCTATTTAAAATGCATAGATGCTTTGCAGTCACTGTAAAGAACTGAGGCAGATCTGTATAAAAGCAGGAACTTCATTTGTTTTGTTCACTGCTATCTTCTCAGTGCCTAGAACGGTGCCTGGCAAATAGTAGAAATCCAGTAAATATGAATGTTACCAGAATGTTCTTCTGTATCCCTTCCCGATCAATCACTAGGCTTCAGACCACCAACCATCCTGATGCTGATCACCATAGTTTGGCTTTCTATTTAAGTTCATATAATACATATTGTACATCTATAACTCTTTGATGTCTGCCTTCTTTTGGCCCAGCAATTGTTTTGAGATTTATTTATGTTGTTACATGTATCCGTAGTTTATACTTTTTATGGCTGCATAGTATTCCATTGTTTGAATACACCATAGCTTGTTTATCCATTCTTCTTTTCATGGACATTTAGAATATTTCAAGTTTGGGGGTATTATGAATAAAGATGGTAAGAAAATTGTTATACAAAGCCCCCACTTTGGGGGAACATTTGCTAATATTTTTGTTGAATATATACCCAGAAGTGGAATTTCTGTATCACAGGGTAGGTGTACATTTAGCTTGAAAAACTGGCAAAGTTTCCAAAAATTGGTTGTCTCCTTTTACATTCCACCAGCAACACTAGAGTATGGGATGGGGATCTTTTACCATTTCCATTAATTCAAGAGCACAAACCAATAAGAACTTTTTAAAGTTATGAGTTTTCAGCCTGCTTAAATAAGAATAACCAAATCTGAAATAAAATGATCAATCTGGAAATTCTCCTCCAAGGCAAGAGAAGAGATACTCAGGATCTGACTGGTTCTGTTTGAATTTTTCAGGACAGAAAAATGCTTATCAACCTTGGCCCAGGTTTCAATGGATTGATTCACAAGGGATCGATTTCTCTCTTGTGTTTTTCTCTGCCTGTAACTCAAACCTCACAGTGATGCAGAGGAGAGGGAGTGACTGTTAGAAATGTAAAACCACGTGAAGTTCATTCATAACAAGCACTTATCACACATTGGGAGCACAATGGCAAGAGGAGAGATGGGGAAGATTCCATCCTTGCTCTCAAGTTACCCACAACCTAGCTGATGTCTCCAAGATGGCACCTCTTCCCCTGCTCACCATGCAAAGACTGAGGTTGCTTTGGATTCTGCTCTTTGCCCTTTTCGTGTTTTTTCCCACCTGCTCCTCCTGGGTCATCTCACGTGAGTCAATAATTTCAACTACCCAGCACACCTCCTTCCAAAATCACTGTGCTTCATCTGAGCCCACTCCTAGGCTCCAGACCTGTGTCTTCTAGCTGCTTCCATCTCTATTGCTCATAACTTGCATTAATTCATCAGGAAATTTTGTTAACTTTGCCTTTAAATATCACCAGGAACATACTATTTTTTACCACTTCCTTGTCCAAGCCGCTGTCATTTCTGGTCTGCCTCATTGTAATAAGATTACCAAACCAGTATTGCCATCTTATCACTGTTGCCTGATCTTTACTCATTTCCCTTTCTTTGGGTAATAAAAACTTGAATTGTCTTTGGTGAGTGTAACCGTCAAAGTTCCAGCAGAAGGTTAATCTGAGCTGAGTTTGGTAAAGGGTGTGTACAAATGTGTGGGCAGGGTTAAGGGAAACAGGAAGAAATGATGGGATGAAACCCCAAGACTGCCAGCAGAAGGGAGCTATTAACACCACCACTTCTAGGAAAAGAGAAGGGAGACTCTACCAGAACCAGGAACGGGAGCTGTGTGAAGAGCGGCACACGGCAGAAGACTCCGTAGAGGTACGTAGCCAACCTGCAATGACTCAGAAGGGCAGTGCCCGTGGAATAATACTCTTTACTCCTCAACTCTCTGAGTTCTTCCAATGTCTTTTACAGATAAATCCAACGATAAGCCAGAGTATAAGGGACCCATTGAAGCAGTGTATGCAGGTCACCTCCAGAGACACAAATTAGGAAGGAAAAAAGTAGAGTAGATAAAGGGACCAGAAAAAAAATGTTGGTCACAGAGAAAGTCCCCTTTCCCCAGTTCTCAGAGATTTAAGAGCTGCTGATCACACCTTAAGGGCTTCCCAGAGGCTCAGTGGTAAAGAATCCACCTGCCAATGCAGGAGACATGAGCTCCATCGTGGGTCAGGAAGATTCCCTGGAGGAGGAAATGGTTACCCACTCCAGTATTCTTGCTTGGAGAATCCCATGGACAGAGGAGCCTGGTGGGCTACAGTTCATAGGGTCACAAAGAGTCAGACAGGACTGAGTGACTGAGCACGCACGCATGCACACACGACCACATCTTAACTCTAGAGGTTAGCACATGACCCAGGTCTGGGCCTTCAGAGTAATCGATCCCCCTTCTGAAGAGAGTGGCTTAATGATGCACAAGAAACCCAAGTTAGATCAACAAAATGCAGTTCTGGGACTTTCATTGATAGCATGGAGGAAAGAAACCTCTCTGCCGGTAAGGATATGATTTGAAGTTGTTAGCAGTCATTCTGCCATCTCCTGAGGAAAGAGAGCCTGAGAATGAAGTCAACACAAAGGAAAACAGAGTTAAGAAATGGAGATCAAATTCTGATGTCATACTTTTAAGCCCCTAGACCCAGCCATGCCTGAAGCCCACATTTCTCAGTTACATGAGTTAATGAATTCCATTTATTGTTTAATCCAATTTGAGTGGCTTATTACATGCAAAAAAAACTTTTGAATAATATTTAATACTTATCCCAGAGACCAATGCAAAGATATACCTTAATATCTCTAAATATGCCACTATTTCTAGGGAATGTCCTTTTCCATATTCTCCACCTGGAAAACTCCTCCTCAGATAACTTCTTAATGCAAAGCCTTTCCTCAGTTTTCCAGGCAGAATTGCTCTCGTTTTCCTCTGCATTGTCAGCACTTTGCAAATGTCTCTATTAGTGTATATATAAAACTGTGTTGCGATTAGTTGTTTGCTTATCTGTCTCCCCTACCTGTGAACTCCTGAAGTGTAGATCTGTATAAGCCTAGTACCCAGCACAAGGCCTAATATCTCAGGGAAACCCTGAGTTGAACAAGGCTAAATCAGTCTTTTTGAGCTTTGACTAGACGGACTAACAGGTCCGTCTAGTCAAGGCTATGGTTTTCCCAGTAGTCATGTATAGACCTGACAGTTGGACCATAAAGAAGGCTGAGTGCTGAAGAACTGATGCCTTCAAACTGTGGTGCTCGGGAAGACTCTTGAGAGTACCTTGGACATCAAGGAGATCAAACCAGTCAATCCTAAAGGAAATCAACCCTGAATATTCATTGGAAGGACTGATGCTGAAGCTGAAGTTCCAATACTCTGGCCACCTGATGCGAAGAACTGACTGGAAAAGACCCTGATGCTGGGAAAGATCGAAGGCAGGCAGAGAAGGGGACGACAGAGGATGAGATGGTTGGATGGCATCACCGACTCAATGGACGTGAGTTTGAGCAAGCTCTGGGAGCTGGTGAAGGACATGGAAGCTTGGCTTGCTATAGTCTGTGGGGTCCCAAAGAGTTGGACACGACTTAGTGACTGAACAACAACAAACCAGTCTTTTTACTTTAGGATCTCTCAGAGCCATTTCTGTGTTAAGATGCATTAATGGATCCCCATGCAGGGGTACAGAATGCAGCAGTTTCCAAATTCATTTTAAACTAAAAACCCAATTTTTGCTGAAGTTGCTGTATTCGAGAAATTTAGAGAAGAAAAACTGCAGTTCTTAGGGGGACTGTAACCGATGAAGTGGCTCTCAGTAGATGTTTTTTAAGTGTATGAAAGTGAGAACTTGGTAGGGGGTAGACGGCAGCAGGGCTGGAAGCAGCAGAAACATCAGAAGCAATGAACAGGAAGCCAAAGGGATGATCCCCCGGACATATCTCTGTGAGGATGCCAGGTCAATCGTTAGGAGCGACTGGGACCATCATGCAACCCTGTTTCCTTAGTTTAAATCAAACAGAGATTACATATATTCTACACACATTATTCTTTTTAATTTTTATTTTGTTTTCATTGGAATATGGTTGCCTCACACTGCTGTGTCAGCCTCTGCTGCACGGCAAAGTGAGTCAGCCATAACTGTTCACATGTCCCCTCTTCTTTGGATCTCCTTCCCAGTTTAGGTCACCACAGAGCACCTAGAAGAGTTCCCTGTGCTACGCAGTAGGTTCTCATTCAGTTCAGCTCAGTCGCTCAGTCGTGTCTGACTCTGAGACCCCGTGGACTGCAGCACGCCAGGCCTCCCTGTCCATCACCAACTCCCGGAGTTCACTCAAACTCATGTCCATCGAGTCAGTGATGCCATCCAACCATCTCATCCTCTGTCGTCCCCTTCTCCTCCTGCCTTCAATCTTTCCCAGCTTCAGGGTCTTTCCCAATGAGTCGGCTCTTTCCATCAGATGGTCAGCGTATTAGAGCTTCAGCTTCACAGCCCTTCCAGTGAATATTCAGGGTTGATTTCCTTTAGGATTAACAGGTTTGATCTCCTTGCAGTTCAAGGGCAAGAGTATATATATGTTAATACACGATAGTTCTTTTTCTCTTTTTGATTTAGTTCATTCTGTATGAGTCTCTAGGTCCATGTATTCTACACACCTTAAACCTTCTTCCTGTCCCCTGAACCCAGAGGCTAAGTGCCTAACAGCAGGGCTTCCTTGATTTTGACCCTCAATTTGCTTCACTTTGCCTCAGAGGCGGCTATGTGTGAGAGATCAGAAACTGGTTTTCTTCTAATTTCACATCCTTCAGACAAATTCCCTTCCCGTTCTGTGCCACTGTTTACCTCTCTGTGAACCAACAGAAGGAGACACAGGCTCCCTGCCAGGCTTGGCTCAGATGCCTGGGGGGAAAATTTTTTTTAATAAACTGCCAAAGGAAACCTCAGTCCTAAGACTGTAACTTCGGACAATTTATTGAACAGCTTAGGCCTTTGGTCTTTATATTTGTAAAATAAACATAATTATGCCCCACTGTTTCCGGATAATTCAGGGAGAATCAAGAAAGACTGATGCATGAAGTGTTTTGCAAACAAGAAATAAAATATTAGAAATGTAAATATTATTAGTATTGTACATACGATGGAGAGAAGGGAGGGGAGAGTGGAGAGGAAAGGGGGTGAGAAAGCGCCAGAATTCCACCTTGGCTCAGAGCCCAGAAGAAGGCACAGCACTCTGATGCAACCTATAGCTCAGCCACCCACCTAACTAGCTGCCTCTCCATGGGCAATGAAGCCCCTAGAAGCCTATCTCGTCTATAAAAGGAGTATGACAATGTTCGGTTCGCTGCTTGCGAGGTTACATGAGGTAAATCCTGCAAAGCACGCGGTGCAGTGTACATAGTAACTGGATCGCAGTAAATGTTCGTTAATATTCCTACTAATTATTCTTGCCATCGACATAATGGGGCCAAACAGGAAAAAAAAAGAGATAAGCTATTTTAGGTCACGATGCAAGACGCAAAGATCGCCTAAGGTCCAGCCGTCCGGGGAACCTTAACATCCCCGACCCAGCGTGACGGCGCGAGCCCCCAGGTTCTTCGCGGGAGAGAAAACCCAGGGATGCAAGCCAAGCGCGCGAGGCCGCGCCCCGCCTACAGGCCGCGCCCCGCCCACAGGCCGCGCCCCGCCCACACGGCCGCACGCGAGGGGCGTGGCCGCTTCCTGTGGGCGTCGGGGCCCGGCGCGCCCCTGCCGAGCGGCAGACCTCTAGCGCCTGCGCCGCGCGGGGCCGTGCGCGCGCGCCCGACTCCGACCGCCCAGCTCGCCCAGTCGCGGCTCGCGCCCAGCGCCCAGGGAGTAGCTCGCGCCGGGGGCGAGGGCGTGGCGGCCCGGCAGCGGGCGCCGCACAGACTCTGCCGCGGCCGCCTCCTGCCGTGTCTCCCCAGAGGCCCAGCCCCTTTGCGACCCCCGAGCTCCCGCGTAGCCCGTCTGGCAGCCCCGGCCTCTCCTTCCCGTACCTGCCTGCCTGCTGCGGCGACCACGCGCGCAGGTGAGTCTCCGCTTCGCCGGGGGGGGGCCCGCGCCCGCCTCTCCGAGCAGGCTCTGCACCCGGCTCTGGAGAGGATTGGGGTGCACTGGGTGTGGAAAGTTAAAAAAAAAAGAAAAACAGTCCTCCTGTGCCCTGGAGGGGTGGGCGCTCCTGTGCGCCAGACCCCAGAGATGCTGCGCCTTTGCCTCCCGGGTCCAGCCCTTCTCGAGCTCCGGGCCTTCTCTGACAGCTCTAGGGTGCTGTATTTGCAGAACACAGCCAAGAGAAAGGATCAGTCTCCCAACAGCTGCTTGACTTTTTGAAAAGCTGACAGATCCAACCTGCTCCTGAACGCAGAAGCGGGGCACTTGGTAAAACCGGGCGACCAGAAGGTGGAAGCCCATCTTTGTTGTTATTGCCCTCTTTTCGCAGTGATGCGTGGGTAACCATCGCCTTACCTGTTGGATAACTTCTTGAAACTTGTCTGTCTGCTTCCTTCTGCTGCCTGGGCCAGTAGAGCAGTAGTGGTCTGTTTTCAGCTTGCTTCGTCTCAGCTTCCGTGCAAAATCTGATCATCTCCTTCAGGAGATTAGGAGTCTAGGGCAGGGAGCAGTTCAGATCCGTGTTGCAGATACTAACAGAATTATTTAACGTGATGCTTTACTGTAGTGCTCAAAAGTATTAACTCCCTCTTATTGAAAGTTACCCGTTGTTGTTGTTTAGTCTCTAAATCGTGTCGACTCTTTGCAACCGGATGGACTGTAGCCTGCCAGGCTCCTCTGTCCATGGGATTCTCCAGGCAAGAATACTGGAGTGGGTTGCCATTTCCTTCTCCAGGGGATCTACCCGACCCTGGGATGGAACCCACGTCTCCTGCATTGGCAGGCGAATTCTTTACCGCTGAGCCACCGCGGAAGCCTGGAAGTCTCTGCATTTCATAAAGCCTCACATGTACAATTTGAAAATCGATTGAGGGATTCCTTGGTAAAGAATCTGGCTGCCGGTGCAGGAGACTCGGGAGACGCAGGTTCGATCTTAGAGTCTGGAAGATCCCCTGGAGGAGGAAATGGCAACCCACTCCAGTATTCTTGCCTGGAAAGTCCCATGGTCAGAGGAGCCTGGTGGGTTACAATCCATGGGCTCACAGAGTCAGAACCGATGTAGAACACACGCATGACTCGTTGTAGCTGTGATTCTATAGGATTTAAAATGATTAATTTTAAGACTGTTTGATTAGTTGTGGTTCAAAATACTAAATTATAAAACACAAAATATTGAGACTCAGAATATAGATGTTTGTGTATCACCCGACAGTCTTGCTTTTTGGTGGGGATATTGTATTGGTTTTCTAGAAATGGACTTTTGCTGCAGAAAGACAGTGAAAGGCTTGAAAACTCAGCTCCCCTTCTTTAGCTACGCTGTCAGCTTTATGTTTTACTGGGTTAGCAAAACTTCTTAAGAGTGGGAAGAGATCTCAGTGCTTTTGGAGAAGGCAAGATTTTTTTCCACTGTTGAATTATAACATTTGTAAACCTTTTAAACATGTGCATGTTAATGGTTACAAGTGAGTACAGATTTTGTATGGTGCTGGAGGATATAGTGGTTGAAAGACTTCAGCAAAGCATCATGAGAAATAGTGTGATTTTGAAATCCATTAGACTGAAGTCTGTGAAATAATGGGAGCTCTAAAGTTCAATGGCATATATTATCTAGACCCTGAGAACCACAGGAGGTGGAGGTCAGACAGACAGTGGATCTCCACTTTTCCCCTAGAATCCAGAGTTTATAGTGAGGGGAAATGAATTATATGCTGTGAAAGAAATAGCATCAGTCCTTACATCTCTACTGCAGTTATTCTTTAAAACCAGTTATTTTCATTTGCTCTGTCAGTTGGTTATTGTTCTCTCCCGCTGAAAAGTACTTCACTGCATCTCAGTAATTATAACAAGACCTTTTCTGAATTACATATGAAAAGAGAGCATAGGTTGTTGAAACATACAAAATTCAAAAATCTAATTTTCACCTTTACTGTGGCACCATTTTTTTTTTCTTACCACAACTACTAGAAAGTAGTAAGATTTTGTGCCTGTAAGTAGTGAATGGGGAGGAAGTGAAAGATAACAGACTTGCAAGATAGCTATTTGAAACCCTCACACTGACAATCCAGAGGGTTCTTTTTTTGGAAAAAAAAAAAAGGAATTTAATCTAAACTTATAATATGGAAAATTTAAAAAGGTATTTATTAGTTCAACAACATCTCTGAGTATTTTCCTCATTTTATATTGAGAGGACAAATGTAACTCAAAAAGCCAGATGACTTCTCCCAGGTTATTCAGCAGGGCACTTGTGGAGCTGGAAATGAGGTATTTGTTTGCTTCCAGTTTTGATTGATCACATCAGAAAATAATAAATTGCATCCAAAGAGTCTGATGCTAGGAGGGATTGGGGGTAGGAGGAGACGGGGACGACAGAGAATGAGATGGCTGGATGGTATCACCGACTCAATGGACATGAGTTTGAGTGAACTCCGGGAGTTGGTGATGGACAGGGAGGCCTGGCGTGCTGTGGTTCATGGGGTCGCAAAGAGTCGGACACGACTAAGCGACTGAACTGAACTTAAGGTATGTTAAATATTCACCAAGTTGAGAAGCATACTGTTTTGAAAAATTATTATTATTTTTTAATCCTGGAAGAGGAGTTTACCTTTTCCTGATCAGAATTTAAAATGCAAAGTCAGATTCACGTGCTTGACATTTTCCCTTGATGATTACTTTTGTCACAAGGCTTGTATCCAAGCAGATGGTCATGCTACTTGGAGTTTTCCACTCATTTGATATTTCCATGAGGAAACAATTTGCCAGAAGCCAGCCACAGCTACAGTTGTGCTGCAGATGATGCTAAACCCTGATTACCACAGACTTTTGCTTATAAAAGCTGATGGATATTGGTCCAGCCCTTTCCGATCCGTATTTCCCTGAGTTAGGAAATTGAGGGACACCTTAGTCTTGTAGGAGTTGCAGCGGAGCAGAGTTAACAGACTCCAGTAATATCAACATTGAAGCAGTGTACTTCTGTAAATTTTTTTCTTAATAAAATCAAGCTATTTCTTAAGTACCAGCTGAAATAACTTATGATTTCTTTACAGATGTGCTAAGATTGTTTTTTCCCCTGGTTGATTCTGATCATATCTCTGTTCACATCTAGCTGCATTTGTGATCTCAGAAAATTATGAAATGGTTGACAATGTTGATTTAAGCTATATCCAAAAAAAAAAATCTCACAGCAGGCCTTTAGCAAGAGAACCATCAGGTGAAAGATAATGTCTCTAATACTGCATGCGCTGAATTGCAACATAAAGTTCTTTAAGGTCCTTGAAAAGTGCACCGTGAACTTTTTCAGCTAGCTCTGTTTTTAAATCTTTACATGATTTCATATTGGAACTGGATCACCACACCAGTGGTTGCTCTGGAGCTGGCTTTATTGATAGCTGTGACTGAACAGTTTTCTTGAAATGATTCAAAGTGTTAGTTTTGTTTTTGTAGCTTTATTTTTGTGTCCTTTTTGTTGCCTGGCATTAGATCATTTGGGTGTGTATTTTTCTCATTTTGTAATTTTAATATCAGTTCCCTCAAAGGTTCTGATATTATTGGGATCCTTTCCACCCAAAAATACATTGGGATAGGCTGTGCCTATGTAAAAATAATTGTTGAGCACCAACTATATGCAAAGCATCATTCTGAGCAACAAACATGTGTTCTCTGATTTAGTACTTCTAATATCCTTATTGGATAAGGATTATTATTACCCCCATTTTATAGTTGAGGAAACAGAAAAGGAGGCAAACTAATGTACCTAACATCGAGTACTGGGGACAGGCTTCCCAGGTGAGTGATGGTAAAGATTCCTGCCAATGCAGGATGCAAGAGACGTGAGTTCGATCCCTGGGTCAGAAGTACTCAGGGCAGGAGACAGAGTTTAAATCTAGAAAGTTCTGATTATCGAGCCCGAATCTTCCTGAGATATATATTTAAAGATTGTTCAGACTTTTTTGTAGTTACTATGGGATTTCATTAATCCATCCTTTTAAACTGTATCAAATATACACTAATGTATAAGTGAAGAAAATGCAGCAATACTATAAAGATTATTGAAATAATTTTTGATGAAAGGCAAATAATTTAACAATTATCTAAAAAAACTGAAGGGGAAATACCTATAAAATAACTTACGTAAGTTATAGGGGATAACTGGCAAAACTTGAAAATAGACTGATTTCAATAACAGTGTTATATCATGGTTAAAGCACTTGGTTTTGATAATTGAACTGTGGATTATACAAGAAAATGATCTTGTTCTTATACAATGAAGTATTTGAGAGTGAAAGGAGCAATACTGTCTTAATCTCAGTGGTTTCAGGAAAAACGTGAGGGAATGATTTTTAAAATGGGCCAAAATGTAAGTAATTGGTAACTCCGAGCAAAAGGTATGCAGGAATTTCTCGTACTAGTCTTATAGTTTTTCTGTTTGAAATTATATCAAAAGAAAAAGTTGCCCTGAAATGAAGGTAGAAAACAGGAAATGAAGGTGTAACATTCTAAGAATTTTTTTTTAAGTCAGGTGAAGGATTGTTTCTTGTGCTCTGATTTTCTTTTTCTCTTTCTGGAGGTTGGAAGAAGGTACTTGAGACCAAGAGAAAATCTTACCAAGCATAGCTTGACTGTGTCAAATTTTAAAATCTAGCCATTCAGAGCTCCCTGACTCTCCAACCAGGCCCAGTGTTTTCCTTGCCTCTTTTTAATGGGGCGGGGAATAAAACATTAGTGTCTCTAAGAGATAAGAGATAAAAAGACCGCCCACTTGTAGTCATACTGAAAGTTAAATTTGCCTAAAACCTTCAGTTCAGTTCAGTTCAGTTCAGTCACTCAGTCGTGTCCGACTCTTTGCTGCCCCATGAATCACAGCACGCCAGGCCTCCCTGTCCATCACCAACTCCCGGAGTTCACTCAAACTCATGTCCATCGAGTCGGTGATGCCATCCAGCCATCTCATTCTCTGTCGTCCCCGTCTCCTCTCACCCCCAATCCCTCCCAGCATCAGACTCTTTTCCAGTGAGTCAACTCGTCGCATGAGGTGGCCAGAGTATTGGAGTTTCAGTTTAGCATCAGTCCTTCCAATGAACACCCAGGACTGATCTCCTTTAGAATGGACTGGATCTCCTTGCAGTCCAAGGGACTCTCAACAGTCTTCTCCAGCACCACAGTTCAAAAGCATCAATTCTTCAGCGATCAGCCTTCTTCACAGTCCAGCTCTCACATCCATACCTTCAATACCATGCTGATATTGACTAAGTGTAAATTTTTAGGTATTTTTGTCTGCGCTGGGCTCTCACTGCTGCGCCTGGGCCTTCTCTGGCTGCGGGGTGTGGGCTTGTCACCGTGGTGGCTTCTCTGGCTGGGGCGCTCCGGCTCTAGAGCTCAGCCTCAGTAGTTGTGGTGCTGGGGTGGGTTGCCCTGCGGAATGTGGAGTCTTCACGGACCAGGGATCGAAACGGTGTCCCCTGCAATGGGTTCTTAACCACTGGACCACCAGGGAAGCCCTAAAATTGACTAATTTTTATGTCAGAACTCTGCAACCCTGCTTTCAAGGCAGCCTGGCCCGAACCTACCTTTCTCACTTTGTTTCCTGCCGTCCCCACCAAACATGGTCCACTCCGGCCACATCAGATCTCACGTCTAGTGCCTGCTGACCTTTTTGTCTCCCGCCTTTGTCCACGGACTGTTGGCTTTGCCTGGAATGCATCCCATTCTTTTCTTGCTGGAATTCTCTTCTGAGAAGCTGTCTTTCATCCTCATGCAGAATTAAATTTTCCTTTGTCTGTGCTGCCTGCCGTATCACAACACTATCTGCTTTCATTCAGCAATCCTTATTAAGCATATACTGTGAGCTAGAAACTGGGCCAGGGACTAGGAATTCAAAGGCACTTATGCTCTGGTAGCTAAGAGTGATTTGTAAACAAACAATTGTTAAGTACTATAACAGCGAAATGAACAAAGTGCTGTGAAAGCTACAGACTACCCTACACAACTTGGTCTTGAAGAAAAGTTTACAGTGAAAGTCAAATGAGATACCATGTGCCCCCTATCAGGCCCCTTTCCAGACTGGAGATTTCCAGCACAATAATCTACTGGAAGAAGTTTTAAACAGTTGTGCCAGTGGGCTACCCAGTTAGGCATATCCAGTGGAAAACTAAAAAGACGAGTCTGCAAGTCTAGCTCTCAGGAGAGAGAGGTAGAGTCCAGGTATGAAACTCACACAGATTTTCTGTGTGCAAAGGCAGGAAGGACTTGAGGGCAGATTAGAATCTCTCAGGGTCACGTTGTTTTTCAAACCACCATCCCCTCCAGTGCCCAAGATCCTGCTTCCCCCTTCACTTCGGTGACATCTTTCCTGGCTTAAGAATAATTGTCGGAAGCGAGAGACCGTGTTGATAGACACATGTCATGCGGGTGAACCACAGGGAAGCAGGAAACAAAGTTGAGAAGCACTGGTGGCGGCGTAGTTAAATGCTGGGGCGTGGATGAAAGCACTCAGGAAGAGTACGATGACGAAGAGGCTGGGGTGAAACCTCAAGGAGACAGAGGAGCCACTTTGAGGACAGATGAGGAGGAAGGAGAGCTGGGAGAGACGGGGCCCTGGGAGGCGGGGGCCCGGAGACACCCCACAGGGTTCAGTGGGACCCGGGGCCGCCCGGAGGCAGGTGCCAACCCCGAGGAGGCTGCTGCTGCTGTCCAGTCGGGGCCAGTTCAGCTGGAAGGTGATGGCAGGAGTCCAGCTGCCGGGAATTCAGGAGTGATGGGAGTCGAGGAGAGTCCTCTTTCCAGGACGCCCCTAGAAAAGGGGAAGCAGACACAGAGGGAAGTGGACTGAGGGACAGGCAGACTCCGAATGGAAGGTTTTTCTTTTTTTCAAGACTGGGGCGGGGTTGGGGCAGGAACTCGGGCAGAAGTATGTTTGCTCAGGAGGAAGAAAGACCGGGTGGAGACCGATACAACTACAGGAGGCAGGCGGGACTTCCCTGGCGGTCCAGTGGTTAAGACCATGTGCTTCTAATGCACGAGGCACAGGTTAGATTCCTGGTCGGGGGACTAAGATCCTCCATGCTGTGCAGGGCAGCCAAAGAGGGGCGGGGGGCGGGAATTCTGAGCTCTAAAACAGTGAGAGAATAAGTTTCCGTTTAAAGAAAAGAAAAGTATAGGAGCCAATGGTTAAGAGCCTGCACTCCCAATGCAGGGGACCCGAGTTTGATCCCTGGTCAGGGAACTAGATCCCACATGCCGCAACTAAGTTCACATGCTGCGAAAAGGAACGGATTTGAATCAGTTCTAGTGGAATGGGTCGGAGATGGCAATGGCAAGCCACTCTAGTACTCTTGCCTAGAAAATCGCATGGACAGAGGAGTCTGGTAGGCTGCAGTCCATGGGGTTGCTACTAGTCGGACACGACTGAGCGACTTCACTTTCACTTTTCACTTTCACACATTGGAGAAGGAAATTGCAACCCACTCCAGTGTTCTTGCCTGGAGAATCCCAGGGACGGCGGAGCCTGGTCTGCTGCCGTCTGTGGGGTCGCACAGAGTCGGACGTGACTGAAGTGACTTAGCAGCAGCAGCAGTGGAATGGGTGAACCTAGAGCCTTTGTACAGAGAGGAGTAAGTCAGAAAGAGAAAAATATCATACAATAACGCGTGTATACGGAATCGAGAAAAATGGTACCGATGCACCTATTTGCAGGGCAGGAATAGAGACGCAGGCAGAGAGCAGACTGGTGGACACAGCGGGGGCGGGGGAAGGAGAGAGGGAAGGATGAGAGGTTAGCACTGAAACATGTACACTACCCTATGCAAAATAAATAGCTAGTGGGAAGTTGCTGAATAACTCAGGGAGCTCAACCAGGTGCTCTGTGACAGCCTAGAGGGGTGGGATCCGATAGCGGTGGGATGGAGGTTCAGGAGGAAGGGGACCTATGTGTAGCTACGGCTGATTCATGTTGTATGGCAGAAACCAACACAGCATTGTAAAGGAATTATCCTTCAATTAAAAAAAAAAAAATTCTCATGCTGCAGCTAAGACCCAGTGCAGCCAAATTAAAAAAAAAACAACAAACACCACACACACAGAAAACAAAAAAATGTATAGGTGCCAAGATCCTTTTGAGGTGGTTGATATCATTGAGGAGAAATTCTTACTGGGTGGGAGCTGCTTGAGGGCAGGAACCATGCTTTATTCATCATATAGCTCCCTGTACCTGGCATGCAGTGTATATTTGGAAAATGTTTATAGAAACAAGTGAAGATTTACTTTTTAGAATTAGCCTTTCCTGATTGATATAGTGGAATAACAGGGGGAAATCACTATTTTTTTCCCCATAATTAACATTCTATGTTGTACTCTTTGTAAGCAATCTATTTGCAACTTTATGTTCTTTGAAATAAAAGAGAAAAATCACAAATTAGGTAATATTGAGGTAGTAATAATCATGTTTGATTCTGGGAAGGATTGGGGGCGGGAGGAGAGGGGGACGACAGAGGATGAAATGGCTGGATGGCATCACCGACTCGATGCACATGAGTTTGAGTGAACTCCGGGAGTTGGTGATGGACAGGGAGGCCTGGCGTGCTGCGATTCATGGGGTTGCAAAGAATCGGACACGACTGAGCGACTGAACTGAACTGACTGAATAATCATGCTTATTTAATTTTCCTGTGCCTGATAGGTATGACTTAAATTCCAGCATCTTGAAATGTTCAAGGCACCTGCTGCCTGGTGGGTGTTGCGTGCAGCTCATCAGAAGAGATAAAAATGGGTAAAAACAGGCTTATAAGGCAGTCGCTGTTCATTGTTTAACAGGGGGACACTATCCACTCCATGCTGGTAAAGTGATTTATTTTTAAGCATTCAGAGAAAGGACATTTTTTAAATTGTCTTCTCTGTCGGATTTTGCCTGTAGTTAATATTTCTGATATTAACAAAGACCGACTTTATATAGAGCTTTCGGTTCTGTGTAACTTAGTTCTTCGAGAGTATATTCAAAAGAACAGATTGGTTAAAAAAGGTGAAGTCAGCTCATTTCAGGCCATATTTCAGGGTGCAGATGGTGAGTGAATCCGTGTGGGTTTTCTTCTGCTCTGCCAAGTTTCAGTGTTGTGGACCTAAATCCCAAACAAATATGTGAAGGAGGTTCTGGCTCACATTTTCCTTCCCCCTGCTTGTAAACTGGTGTATATGTTGATAGTATCTCATTTTGTATTATACCCCCCGCCACCTCATTTCACTAGAAAACTTCCAGCCTTTTTTTTTTTTCGTAATAAGTCATTGCCTGCGAAATATCTTATGTAAACTATGCTAAGCAAATCAAATTAGTATATATAGAATTCATTGCTGAGGACCGTGATGAGTTGATTTCAACTTTGATTGATCTTTCCTGAATAAAATTGCCTCCTTTGATGAATTGCTGCCTTGAGAATTGATTGGAACCTTATTGGACCTTCAATATCTTATCTCTGTTGTTTTCTCTTTTTTTAAACAGTTGATGCCTGGTAGATATCTTTGAACTTTAAAAACGGAGAAGACCTACTTTTAGAGGAAAATGCTGAGGGACGCTATGAAGTCTTGGAATGATAGCCAGTCAGATCTTTGCAGCACTGACCACGAAGAAGAAGAAGAGATGGTTTTTGGTGAAAATGAAGATGACTTGGAAGAGATGATGGATTTAAGTGACCTGCCTACCTCACTTTTTGCTTGCAGAGTCCATGAAGCAGTGTTTGAGGTGCCGGAGCAGAAGGTTGGCATACACCCTACCTTTCTCTGCCTTTGGTCGTGTGTTGAATGTGTGTGGATTCGGGGAAACAATTGATAGCTGCCTATTTGCAAAGTGTGTTATTGGTCCATGGCAGGTAGAGAAGTGTACACCAAACTTTAGACATTGCTTTGGCATTTTGGGGCTCACTGGTGGCTCAGATGGTACAGAATCTGCCTGAAATGAGGGAGACACAAGTTTGATCCCTGGGTCAGGAAGATCCCCTGGAGGAAGGCATGGCAACCCACTCCAGTATTCTTGCCTGAAGAATTCCATGGACAGAGGAGCCTGACCAGCTACAGTCCATGGGGTCTCAAAGAGTTGGACACTGCTGAGCGACTTTCAGCCTTCTGGCATTTTTATTATGTTTTATGAGAATATCAGCCTGCAACAGATAAGAAATGCTTAAAATCCAGTCCTACCCCTTGAATATTTTGAGAAGCACTGGTTTATAGTGAATGCTGAATGAAGTCTTAATAAGTTCATCCACTGATACACTCAGTCATTCATTTTTGTAGTTTGTGGTTAAAGAAAAGCTAAGTGACTTTTAGCCTGGCTTCTTATTGCTTGGTAGTAAATTCACAAAAGAAGAACTTATTTTAAGCCTTTTTCTGAGGCTAATAACATAATTAGGACTGTTTATGATTTCATGGAGAAGGCAATGGCAAGCCACTCCAGTACTCTTGCTTGGAAAATCCCATGGATGGAGGAGCCTGGTAGGCTGCAGTCCATGGGGTCGCTAAGGGTCGGACACGGCTGAGCGACTTCACTTTCACTTTTCACTTTCACACATTGGAGAAGGAAATGGCAATCCACTCCAGTGTTCTTTCCTGGAGAATCCCAGGGATGGGGGAGCCTGGTGGGCTTCCATCTATGGGGTCACACAGAGTCGGACACGACTGAAGTGACTTAGCAGCAGCATGATTTCATTTGGGGCTTCCCAGGTGGCTCAGTGGTAAAGGATCCTCCTGCCAGTGCTGGAGATGCAGGAGACATGGGTTCAGTCCCTGGGTAGGGAAGATCCCCTGGAGAAGGAAATGGCAACCCACTCCAGTTTTCTGGTCTAGAAAATCTCATGGACAGAGGAGCCTGATGGGCTACAGTCCACGGGGTTGTAAAAGAATTAGACACGACTTAGCGACTGAGTATGAGCACAGTGATTTCATTTTAACAGAGTTCTCAGTGTTTCTTTTTTTACTTCCTGCAACCTGCCCAGGGCAAAATGATTGAGTTTATTAATTTTTTTTTTGAAGATGTCTACTCTTTAGTTCATTCATTATTTACCTATAAAAAAGAGAATGTGTGTGTGTGTGTTTCATTCCATGGTGGCCTCACAAAAGCCTGTAGATCTTAATTACACAAAAGTAAAATATTTCTGCCTTTGGTATGA
The DNA here is from genome assembly GCF_049115385.1 of Moschus berezovskii. Taxonomy (NCBI): domain Eukaryota; kingdom Metazoa; phylum Chordata; class Mammalia; order Artiodactyla; family Moschidae; genus Moschus; species Moschus berezovskii. The sequence continues at coordinate 7,862,335 of NC_142461.1, forward strand.
ATTTTGCATGTTCTAAGACTTTGTTTCAAAATCCCACCATGCTTCCTTTTAATTTGTTATCTATGTCTTCCAAGTATTTTTCTTTCTGGTGACTCTCGTGGAGCAGAACTTGATATGATGAATAGTTTGGCTCAGTACATACTTGAGTGCCTTGAAAAGTATGTACTGAGCCAAACTATTCATTATATCAAGTTCTGCTCCACGAGAGTCACCAGAAAGAAAAATACTGTATAAGGCACTGTACCAGTGGCTTCAGGGGATCGAGTAGAAACTTAAACAGTTCTGCCTTAAGAGCCCTGCAGTGGAGAGGATAAGTAAATTGATGTAAAATAGAATACTCATGCCTTTAGAGATGCTTGAAAGTACTGAGTGTAGGGAAAATTAAATGTTCCCTTTGTAGTTTTCTTCTGTCAGTGTCTTCTTTTACTTTAATTTCTCCTGGGCTAAACTGTTTGTGCGGGTTGTCCACATGTGTGCAAAAGACAAAGCAAAATAAAAAATCCTCTTGGATTACGGGGAGAATAATTCTGATTGCAATTAAATGCCTTATTTTCAAAAGAATTGTAGGTTCTTCCTGATTTGAAAAGGCGTTTGTTTCTTTTTAACTTTGTATTATTGGAATGAGCTTTTACCCTCTTCTGAGTGGTCGATTTGAGTGACACGGGGCCATTGTCAGCTAAAGCTGAATCTTCGTTTTAGACTTCTGGATTTAGGCTCTACATTTTCACCAGTGTTTCTTGAAAATGGTGTGAAGTGGCAGAGGAAAGGTAAAGAACACAGTAAACTGTAAGAAAAATAAGCCAAGGGAAAAGTTTATCTCATAATTTCTGTTTCTGCAACAGCCTGGTTGTTAGCTTTTTTCCACATGCTCAGCTAATCAGCAGCTCAGTCTGGAGCACTGCAGGTTTAGTACCTAATTTTTCTACAACAGATTGGAATTCATTCCACTGTTATTGACTTGTTGTTTTTAACCCTAGTTTTCCCTTTCTTAAAATAGGAAAAATTAAGCAGGCTTCTGATTTGAACATGAAAGATTTTCAAGATTTAATTTTAGGTTTTTATGGTGGGGGAAATTGGAGTGCTTCTCCTTTCTGCTTTAGGTCTGTGTGTGTGAGGGATCTTGGTAAATGTTGATGCAAAGCAGCCCTCCAGCTGTGACCTGCCTTTATAAAGAAATGCATGTCGCTTTTGGATTAGTCTGTTCGCAAAACTTTATACATAAAATTGTTTCTCCTGACCTACTTACCGTACGATTTTGGATTTGTTTTTCTAATGACAAAGGTTGGGATATATTAGTACATCTCTACTTGCTCTCCTGGTCCTGCTTTTTATGCTAGTGACACCTAGCATCTAATATAGTTGCCTAATACAGGGCATGGAGAAGGCAATGGCACCCCACTCCAGTACTCTTGCCTGGAAAATCCTATGGATGGAGGAGCCTGGAAGGCTGCAGTCCATGGGGTCGCTGAGGGTCGGACACGACTGAGTGACTTCACTTTCACTTCTCACTTTCTTGCATTGGAGAAGGAAATGGCAACCCACTCCAGTGTTCTTGCCTGGAGAATCCCAGGGATGGGGTAGCCTGGTGGGCTGCCATCTATGGGGTCGCACAGAGTCGAACACGACTGAAGTGACTTAGCAGCAGCAGCAGCAATACAGGGCAACACCTGTTAGGTTGAATGAATGGATTCTGTAAGATATTTGCTGAGGATTAGTGATACAGAGTTGTGATGGAGAGACAGACGTACTGAGCTGAGTGAGGTTCAGTAGTACGTAGGAGATTTAGCCTGAAACTGTGACTTCAGATACACTGGCCCAAATTTCTCTGTGGTCCGTGTAATCATACACATGATACAGATCTTCCTGTCGAGCATCTGGTTTCTATATCCTCCATTTAAAGATGAATAGAACATATACTTAAGAAAAATAAATGATATTTGGAAGTTAACTGAAATCCTCTGATTCTCCTAATCAGTTGTTGAATGTTCTAATACAACGTTCAATCCAGAAGAAGTAAGTCTTTTGAGGAAACTGATTTGTTTTAAATCTGGAAATTGAGAAGGGAGATTCAAAGGAAGAATGTTTCTATTTAGTGAACTGTATTTTTAACAGTGTCTGGAAGGTTTGAGTAAATACTTAATTGAATCTATAGCTCATTCTGGCCAAGAATTAGTAAAAATTTCATTAACTTCAAGGTTAGATTAAATACTAGAGAATCATAGACGTTTTGAGCTAGAAGAAGTCCTGTTCAAATCTTCTATACAGTCGTTTCAGAGTAACAGAGTAATTAAGCTTGCTTTTAGAACCTATTTTTCACTTATTCACTGAAAACTACAAAATATTGCTGAAAAAAATTAAAGACAATACAAATAAATGAAAATATATTCATATCCGTGGGCTGAAATACTTAATATTGTTAAGATGTCAGTACTACCTGAAGCAATCTACAAATTTGGCACAGTCACTATCGAGATCCCAAAGATATTTCCTGCAGAAACAGGAAAATTCTTCCTAAAATTTATAGACTCAGGAGACCCCCAAATAACCAAAACAGTTTTGAAAAAGAACAAAGTTGGAGGGCTCAAACACTTTCTGATTTCAAAACTTAATACAAAGCTATAGTAATCAAATCAGTGTGGTACTTAATATCAATTGTATCTCAGTTAAAAAAAGGACAGTGTGGTATTGGCATAAAGATGAACAAACAGGGGCTCTGTGTCAACCTAGGGGGGTGGGATGGGGAGGGAGATAGGGTTAGGGAGGGGACATGTGTACACCTATGGCTGATTCATGCTGATGTTTGACAGAAAACCACAAAATTCTGTAAAGCAATTATCCTTCAACTAAAAAGTAAATAAATTTAAAAAAAGGAAGCTGCCCCCCCCACAAGGTAGACATATTGACCAGTTAAATAGAACAGAGTCCAGAAATGAATCCTTGTATATATGGTCAAATGATTTTCAACAAGGATGCCAAGACCATTCAATGGGGAAAGGATAGTCATTTTAACAAATAATGCTGGGAAAACTGGAAATTCACGTGCAACAGGATGAAGTTGGACCCTTACCTTACACGGTATACAAATGTTAATTAAAAAATGGATTCAAGACCTAAATGTAAGAGCTAAAGTTGTAAACTTAGAAGAAAACATAAAGGGAAAGCTTCCTGACATTGGGTTTGGCGTTAATTTCTCCAGGAGGACACCAGAAGCTAAGGCAGCAATAGAAAAAACAGACACATTAGGAGCTCATCAAAATTAAAAATGTGTCATCAATTGACACTATTCATAGAGTGAAAAGGTAACCTACAGAATGGGAGAAAATGTTTTCAAATCATATATCTGATAAGGGATTAATACCCAGAATATAAAGCACTCCTAAAATTCAACAACAAAAACCATTGGGTATATACAACCAATTATTGGGCAAAAGATTTGAATAGACATTTCTCCAAAGAAGATGTATGAATGGCCAATAACCACAGGAAAGATGCTCAATGTCCCAAATAGTTAGGGAGATGCAAATCAACTTCACAGAGAGATACTTCACACCCAATAAAATGGCTTATCACAAAAACAGAAAACAAGCATTGACAAGGATGTGGATAAACTGGAACCTTTGTGCACTGTTGGTGGAACCATAATGTGCTGTGGCTGCTGTGGAAAATGGTATGGCAATTCTTTAAAGAATGAAACATAGAGTTATCATACGACCCCATGATTTTGCTTCTGGGATAATACACAAAGGAAAGCAGAGACTTGAATAGATATGTGTACAGCAGTGTTCACAGCAGCATTATTCATAATAGGCAAAATATGGAAACAACTCAAATGTCCACCAGTGAATAAATTAATAAACAAAATGCAGTGTATGCAGACAATGGAATATTATCCAGCCTTTAAAAACTAATGAAACTCTGATCCCGTGGATAAATCTTGAAAGATACGCTCAGTGAAATAAGCCAGGCACAAGAGGATAAGTAATGTATAATTCTTCTTACATGAGACAGAAAGTAGAATGGTAGTGGCCAGAGGCTATGAGAAGTAGGGAGTTAGTAGTTACAGTTTATGAGTTCACTTCAGTTCAGTCACTCAGTCGTGTCCGACTCTTTGCGACCCCATGTATCACAGCACGCCAGACCTCCCTGTCTATCACCAACTCCCGGAGTTCACTCAAACTCACGTCCATCGAGTCGGTGATGCCATCCAGCCGTCTCATTCTCTGTCGTCCCCTTCTCCTCCTGCCCCCAATCCCTCCCAGCATCAAAGTCTTTTCCAATAAGTCAACTGTTCGCATGAGGTGGCCAAAGTATTGGAATTTAAGCTTCAGCATCAGTCCTTCCAATGAACATCCAGGACTGATCTCCTTTAGGATGGACTGGTTGGATCTCCTTGCAGTCCAAGGGACCCTCAAGAGTCTTCTCCAGCACCACAGTTCAAAAGCATCAATTCTTCGGCGATCAGCTTTCTTTATAGTCCAACTCTCACATCCATACATAACCACTGGAAAGACCATAGCCTTGGCTAGACGGACCTTGGTTGGCAAAGGAATGTCTCTGCTTTTTAATATGCTCTCTAGGTTGGTCATAACTTTCCTTCCAAGGAGTAAGCGTCTTCTAATTTCATGGCTGCAATCAGCATCGGCAGTGATTTTGGAGCCCCCAAAAATAAAGTCTGACACTGTTTCCACTGTTTCCCCATCTGTTTCCCATGAAGTGATGGGACCAGATGCCATAATCTTAGTTTTCTGAATGTTGAGCTTTAAGCCAACTTTTTCACTCTCCTCTTTCACTTTCATCAAGAGGCTTTTGAGTTCCTCTTCACTTTCTGCCATAAGGGTGGTGTCATCTGCATATCTGAGGTTATTGATATTTCTCCCAGAAATCTTGATTCCAACTTGTGCTTCTTCCAACCCAGCATTCCTCATGATGTACTCTGCATATAAGTTAAATAAGCATGGTGACAATATACAACCTTGACGTACTCCTTTTCTTATTTGGAACCAGTCTGTTGTTCCATGTCCAGTTCTAACTGTTGCTTCCTGACCTGCATATAGGTTTCTCAAGAGGCAGGTCAGGTGATCTGGGATTCCCATCTCTTTCAGAATGTTCCACAGTTTATTGTGATCCATTCAATCAAAGGCTTTGGCTTAGTCAATAAAGCAGAAATAGATGTTTTTCTGGAACTCTCTTGCTTTTTCCATGAGCCAACAGATGTTGGCAGTTTGATCTCTGGTTCCTCTGTCTTTTCTAAAATGAGCTTGAACATCTGGAAGTTCATGGTTCACGTATTGCTGAAGCCTGGCTTGGAGAATTTTGAGCATGACTTTACTAGCGTGTGAGATGAGTGCAATTGTGCGGTAGTTTGCGCATTCTTTGGCATTGTCTTTCTTTGGGATTGGGATGAAGACTGACCTTTTTCAGTCCTGTGGCTACTGCTGAGTTTTCCAAATTTGCTGGCACATTGAGTGCACACAGTTTCAATTTGGGATGATGAAACGTTCTAGTTGATAGTGCTTACGTAGAACAGTGCAAATATACTTAATGCCTCTGACTTGTACACTTAAGAATGGTTAAAATGGTAAATTTTATGTCTATCAAAATAAAAAAATGCAGCCCCCATTTTTCTTGAGTTGATTATTCTTTGTAGGATGCTTTTGTGCATATGTATAGAACATGTACACATGCGTGCCCTGTGTGTGTGTATATTTGTGTGTAAGGTGTTGGGGAAGACTCTTGAGAGTCACTTGGACTGAAAGGAGATCTGACCTGTCAATCCTAGAGGAAATCAGTCCTGAATATTCACTGGAAGGACTGATGCTGAAGCTGAAGCTCCCATACTCTGGCCGCCTGATGTGAAGAGCTGACTCATTGGAAAAGACCCTGATGCTGGGAAAGATTGAAGGCAGAAGGAGAAGGGGATGACAGAGGATGAGATGGTTGGATGGCATCACTGACTCGATGGACGTGAGTTTGAGCAAGCTCCGGGAGATGGTGATGGACAGGGAGTCCTAGCGTGCTGCAGTCCATGGTCGCAAAGAGTTGGACACGACTGAGCGCCTGAGCTGAGCTGCGACATGTGTGGGCTCCTCTCATGCCCGACGTTGCACCCCGTTGGCCCACGCTGCACTCCACTTGTTGCCAGAGCACTCAGCTGTGTGCAGGTGTAACCCGACGGCAGCTGTCCTGCGTGGCACATGGATGTCTTGCCTTTGTCTCTGTGTTTCTCTGCTGCCTGTGCACAGTTGCTTGGCTGTGCAGACAGGGCAGTCCTTGACCAGTGGGGGGTTGAAGCCAGTGAGTAAGTCCCTCCTTCTCTGACTCTCCAGCCCCCAGTTCCTTGGCTCCTTCCAGGACTCCTAGCAGGATCAAGCCCCCGTTGCTCACAGAGGTGACCAGCTTGGTAATACAACCTGGACAGGAGGACAGACTTTTCCTGTGGTCCTTCTTCCAGCCTTATCCCATAGGGTTACTTCCCCAAACAAGCTTCCTGTGTGTGCCCTTGCCTTGGATGCCACTTTCCCTAAGAGCCCAGGGAAGACACAGGCTAATGACTTCCAAATTTGGTGATTCTTCCTATGCGGAGGCACTATCTCAGCCTCTCAAAAGGGGGACAGTTTCTAGGTTGTGTGAAAATGTAAAGACTCATGTAAAGAAAAACCATGGGCCCACCCAATTTAGCAAATAAAATGTTATTAATACAGTTGAGCCTCTTGTCTGTTCTCCGAGAGATAACCATTATCCTGAACTCTGTGTTTATCATTTCCCATGCAGTTTTAATCTTTTATTATGTTTCAGTTCAGTTCAGTCGCTCAGATGTGTCCCAACTCTTTGCAACCCAATGGACTGCAGCACGCCAGGCCTCCCTGTCCATCATCAACTCCCAGAGCTCACTCAAACTCATGTCCATCACATCAGTGATGCCATCCAGCCGTCTCATCCTCTGTCGTCCCCTTCTCCTCCTGCCTTCAATCTTTGCCAGCATCAGGGCCTTTTCCAGTGAGTCAGCTCTTCGCATCAAGTGGCCAAAGTATTGGAGTTTCAGCTTCAGCATCAGTCCTTCCAATGAATATGAAATTGGTATATTTGTAGGCCAAAATGGTCTACTTTCCCCCTCTCTCTCGAAGTAGTTTTCCTATGAAATCTTTTATAAGCTGAAATAGTATAAAGCAGAAAAGCAGTTCCTTGGGGCAATCTTGCCAACAGATGCACAGATAAATTAAGGTAAAGCACAGATGCTCACGGACCCGGTTTCAGGCTAATATGCTTGATGCTGAGAAGCTGAGGGTAGTTTCCTAGGAAGGAGCTTGGTGGAGCGGCTCTCACCACTTGGGGGGCATGCTGCCTCCATGACAGCTGCTGCAAAACAGATGTTGAATGTGATTTTCACCTTTTTTATAAAAGGAAGGATCCTCCTTGGACGTCTTTCTGTTACAGAAAATAGGGACTAGTGCAGGTGTTTTGTAAAAGCAAAGTGGCATAAAGCAAACTTTTAGAAACTGGCAGATACCTGTATTGGCATTTCTTCCAGTTCAAACTTAATACTCTGTGTATGTGTATATACAATTTTTAAATTTTGCTCTATTTTCAGTTGACATGACTGTCTATTTAGAAAGAAATCTACATAAAAACCTCTGCTAATAAGTGAGTTTGACCTTTTAGACAGGCATCCTGCAGCCCATGGGGTCACAAAGAGTCGGACATGACTGGCTGACTGAACAACAGATGAGTTTAAGAAGTTTGTAGGATACAGGGTCAGTATATAAAATCAGCCACATGTCTATTTACCAGCAGTCAACATTTGGAAGTTGAAGTTTAAAAACATTACAATAGCACCATGAAATACTTAAATCCAGCAGAGTATATGCAGGATCCATATGCTGAAAACGACACCAGTGAAATACATAAGATTTTACATTGCTTAATTTTATATAAAAAGCATAATTAGATCAGTTTTTTCCTCAATGTTGTATCTGTAAGATTAATCCATATTGAAATATATATTGTTTCCCTTGCTATATATACTGTCCTAGTTTACAAATATACCATTATTTATTTACTCATTCTTGTGTTGGATATTTAGGTTATTTTTGAGATGTTGCTATTGCAACAGTGATGTTGGGAATGTTTTCTATGTGTCCCGTGTACGTCATGGTGGAAGTGGGGGAGTCTCCTCAGGGTCTGTGAACAGGAATGATGTTACTGGCTCATCAGGCTGTGCTTTTTCACAATCTTAGCAGAGACTGTCAAGCAGTCTGTGGCGCTACAGCCATTTGCATTCCTACCAGCCATTGCTCTATAGCGTCACCAGCACTTTATTTGTTCAGAAATAAGCATTTTTGCCAGTCTGGTAGTTAACATTTTTATTCCTTTTAACATGCTTTTGCATAAACTGTGGATGCAAGCTTCTCAAATGTATTGCTTTGTGAAGGCCCAGGTTTTCCCCCAGACTATCACAGATTTATAAAATGCAGTAAGGATATTATAGCAGTGCAAACTTTCTATAATGTTCCTAGACATTTCCTCTCAATTTCTGTACCAAACATTGATGTGGACCAGAAGCAAAGTTCCTGGACTGGTCCTGGGTCCTCTGACACCCCATCTTAGATAGAACATTTAGGAATTTTCAGAGTAAGATTTTGAAATGAAGAAGCTATCTTCGTTTAACTTCTATTATGTTTGTGGCTTCCCTTGTGGATACTTTGTCTCAAAAACAAGAGTTGAAAAGCGTCTTAGATCATTTAGTTAGGAATTCAGTTATCCTAACAATCAGGCATATTAAGAGATGACTGAATAGTCAGGTTAGCTGTCACGTTCTTAGAGACCATGGTTTACAGACTCTTAACAGCTGACCTTGGTTTGTGTATTCAGTGTTTATTGAGCGTTGTACCAGTCACGGTTAAAGGTTCTAGGAAGACAGTGGTGGACCCAATGAAGCTGCAGCTCCAAAGGAACGTTAGAAGAGGAAAATATTTAACATGCAAACAAGGGACTCATAAGTTCAGATAATACAAGTACGATGAAGAAAATAGGCTTCCTCAGTGGACCGGTGTTAAAGGATCTGCTTGCCAGTGCAGAAGATGTGGATTTGATTCCCTGGATTGGAAAGATTCCCTGCAAGAGGAAATGGCAACCCACTCCAGTATTCTTGCCTGGGAAATCCCATGGAGAGAGGAGCCTGGCAGGCTACAGTCCACAGGGGGCAAAGTGTCAGGCACGACTGAGTGACCGAGCACACACATGAAGAAGAAAAAGCAGTGGAGCGGGGCTTCCCTGGAGGCTCAGTGGTAAAGAATCCACCTGCCAGTGCAGGGGACATGGGTTCAGTCCCTGACCGGGAAGATTCCACAAGCCATGGAGCAACTAAGCCCGTGCACCACAACTCCTGAGCCTGTTGTGCCGTCGCGCCCAGGAGCCGCAGCCACTCAGGCCGCGTGCACTCTGGAGCCTGTGGTCCGCAAGGGGAGACGCCGTCAAAATGAGAATTCCGAGCATCACAGCTATCGAGTAGCCCCCACCGGCTGCAACCAGAGCAAAGCCTACCCAGCTGTGAAGACCCAGCACTGCCAAAAATAAACAAACAAAATTACTTAAAAGAAATAAAAACATTCCTTAAATGTTTCTATTAAAAAGGAGAAAACTGAAAAATTATAGATTCAGCATCCATCTGAAGGCAATAGAAAAAGGAAAAACTCAAAGAACAAAGAGGAGAAATTAATGAAATAGCACATATACATAGGTTCAATAATGTCAAACAGGTGATTCCCTGAAGAGAAAGTGGTGTGTGTCTCTACTTATTTGGGTCTTTAATTTCTTTCAACTATGTTGGATAGTTTTCAGTGTACTGAGGGAAGGATAATCATTTTAACCATGGGTGCTGGAACTAAGGGGTGGCCATATGGGGAAAGAAAAAAGTGAACTCTGACTCTTGTCTCACATACAGAAATTAACTTGAAGTGGTTCCTAGGCCTAAATGTAAAAACTAAGCTATAAAACATCTACAAGAAAACATAGGAGAAAATCCTAGTGACCTTGGGTATGGCAGAGATTTCTAAATTTGACACAAAAAGCACAAAGTTTTTTAAAGTCAACACATGGACTTCATTAAAAATTTTTTTTAATTTGGTTTTTAAATAAATACTGTTCATAATGAAAAAGGAAAGCAAGGACAATATTTAAAACACATAGATTTGACAAAGGACTTATATCTAAAATATAGAATAGAATTCTTACCACTTAATAAGGTTCAGTTCAATTCAGTTCAGTTCGCTCGCTCAGTCGTGTCCGACTCTCCGCGACCCCATGAATCACAGCACGCCAGGCCTCCCTGTCCATCACCAACTCCTGGAGTTCACTCAAACTCATGTCCACAGAGTCGGTGATGCCATCCAGCCATCTCATTCTTGGTCGTCCCCTTCTCCTCCCGCCCCCAACCTTTCCCAGCATCAGAGTCTTTTCCAGTGAGTCAACTCGTCGCATGAGGTGGCCAAAGCATTGCAGTTTCAGCTTTAGCATCAGTCCTTCCAATGAACACTCAGAATCTATCTCCCTTAGAATAGCCTAAGTTAAAAATTGGGGAGGATTTGAGTAGATTTGACCTACAAACTTACAGAGATGGCAGATATACTTATGAAAAGATCCTCAGTGTCAGGAAAATTAGGGAAATATGAGTTAAAACTACAGTGAGATAATTCTATACTCCCAGTAGAATGGCTGAAATTAAAAAGACTGACCATACCAAGGGCTGGTGAGAATGCAGAGCTGCTAGAATTCTCATACACTGTTGGTGTGAATATACAACAACTCTGAAAACCAGTTTAGTGGTTTTTGAAAAGTTGATCATAGAACTATCATATGATTCAGGTATTTACCCCAAAGAAATAAAATCATACATCTACCCAAAACCTGTACATGAATGTACATAGCAGCTTTATTTGAAATAGTTCAAAACTAGTTACAACCCAGTTGCCTGTCAGCAGGTACATGCATAAATATCCTTACAGTGGAATTCTACTTGATAATAAAAAGGATAAAAGAGAACCCAATAATATGACTCTCAAAATGATTATGCTCAGGGAAAAAACCCAGGACCCCCCTGCCAAAAGTATATTTAAATGAAATACTAAAAAGAATACGATCTGATCTAGAGTGATAGAAAAAAAGATGGTGGTTATTGGTGGGAGTGGGGTGGGCATCTCATACACTTTAGTTTTATGGAGAGTACAGAGTTGAATATGAAAGGTAAAATCATAAAATTTTAAGAAGACAATCTGGGAGAGCATCATTGTGATCTCAGAGTATACAAGGATTTCTCAAGACACAACACAAAAGGAAGAAATGGATACATTTAGTAAGGTTCAAATTTAAAACTTGTATTTCTCAAAAAAAAATTGGGAAAAAGTATATATGGCACCTATAATTAACAAAGAATTAGTACCCCTATAGAACTCCCATTCCTCAGTTAAAAGAGACAACCCAATAGACAAATGGACAAAAGATATGAGCACGCACATCATGGATTCTGCAGGCAAGAACACTGGAGTGGGTTGCCGTGCCCTCCTCCAGGGCATCTTCCCAACCCGGGAATCTCACTGCTTCTCTCTTGTCTCCTGCATTGGCAGGCAGGTTCTTTACCACTGGCGCCACCTGGGAAGCTATATCATGTTAAGAGGAGCCCCAGAAGACCCATAAACATGAAAAGAGGTTCACGTCTTTATTTTTCAAAGAAATGTAAATTATAACCAAAATTAGAGCCTATTTCGTATTCCTTACTTTGCACTGGTAAAAATGTAAAGGTCTGTATCAAATGTTGGCATAGATATGAAGCAACCAGAACACACTTTTACTCTTAGACAGTAAATTGGTACAAACACTTTGGAAAACTATTTGGCATCATCTACTAAAAGTAAAAGAGATGTCAGTGTTGAGGCCCAGGACGCTTGCTTAAAAGACGCTTGCTCCTTGAAAAGAATGCTATGACAAATCTAGACAGTGTATTAAAGAGTGAAGTCTCAACTTTGCTGACAAAGGTCCATATAGTCTAGCTATGGATTTTCCAGGAGTCATGTATGAATGTGAGAGTTGGACCATAAAGAAGGCTGAGCACGAAAGAATTGATGCTTTCGAATTGTGGTGCTGGAGAAGATTCCTGTGAATCCCTTGGACAGCAGGGAGATCAAACCAGTCAATCCTAAAGGAAATCAATCCTGAATATTCACTGGAAGGACTGATGCTGAAGCTGAAGCTCCAGTACTTTGGCCACCTGATATGAAGAGCTGACTCGCTGGAAAAGACCCTGATGCTGGGAAAGATTGAGGGCAGGAGGAGAAGGGGACAACAGAGGATGAGATGGTTGGATGGCATCACCGACTCGATGGACATGAGTTTGAGCAAGATCTGGGAGACAGTGATGGACAGGGAAGCCTGGTGTGCTGCAGTCCATGAGGTCTCAGAGAGTGGCATATAACTTAGTGACTGAACAACAAAGGCCCAGTAATTCTACTTGTAGTGTGTACGCCAGAGAAACCCACACATACAGGTACCAAGAATGTTCATAACAGCATTGTAGTAGCAAAAACTGAAGGCAGTCCAGATTCCAGCAGCATTAGAGTAATTATGGTATAGCTGTACAACAGAATATTATACAGTCATGAAGAGGGTGACTCACAGTTAGTTACACACAGCAAAAAGGAAGAACCTTAGGAAAAAAGGCAAGTTATAGAAGAATATATGCAACATGATCCAATCTTTAGGGGAACTTATAAATGTAAAACTATAAAGAAAAACAAAGATAAGCATGAAATTCCAGAAAATAGTTACTTTGAAGCTAAAAAGGAATAGGATGGAGGTAAACACTGGCATGCTGAGGACTTCGAAATGATAGTGATGTTCATGTTCTATCATTGGGCATGTTTTTATCATTTTATACCTTACGTTCATTTTATAATACTTTACATTTGATTTTATAATATGAACTCTATATAATATTTATAAAGTTATTTTTAAAATAAGTGCAAACTGTAGAATCTAGCATATGATTAAGAGGACACCTGTTCTTGTGTACCTACAAGAAAAGAATGCTGCTTTGGGGAAAAAAACAAATTATAATGAATTCTACTCCACTACTTATGTTTAATGGTTTAAATTTCCTCTTGATAAAGGTTTTCCTTCCCCACCCCACCCCGCCCTTATTCTCTCTGCTGTTCTGCCCCTCACTTTGTAGGAGAGATTTGAAGCGCTTTTCACCATCTATGATGACCAAGTTACATTCCAGTTGTTCAGAAGCTTTAGAAGAGTCCGAATAAATTTCAGCAAGCCTGAGGCAGCAGCACGGGCTAGGATAGAACTCCACGAGACAGACTTCAATGGGAGGAAGCTGAAGCTATATTTCGCACAGGTACTTACTTCATTGTGCAGAGGGCAGAGTGGACTGAACTTGTTTTCCTCCATCCAACGATACTGTCAATTCTCCGTCTTCTCTATTATCATATCAGAGGTCTTTGAAATGAACAATTCCAATCAGCAAATCATGTGAACATATTTTTCCTTTGTTTTACAGATACATAAATATATACATTTATTAACATATTTGCCCTCCTAACTTTGTTTTGGTTAGCCTAATAGAGGGCTTCGTTTTTTTCTGACAGCTTTTCTCAACTGGGGTTGAGAGGATTAAACCCTAATACCTTAAGGTCACTTTTCTCCTGTCATTTAGAATGGCACTTGTGATGGGACATCCTTGGAAGATGTGAGAAAAGCAGTCTCTGGACTCATTTCCATGGGCTGTGATTCCTAAGAGGCGCCCTATTGAAAATGGCTCCCAGCCCAAGGGGTGAGCAGGGAGCAGACAGCACATACAGAAAGGCTGTCCTAGACTTTGAAATTGCAGAGGATCCTGCAAGTTAATGAGAATTGACTATCCTTATTATTCTAGTCCTTCATTGATAGGACTCTGACAAACCAATTACTTCTTGGAAGAATTAGTGAAATAAAAGCATTAGATCAGCTGTTAAGTGTACTGTTTTATTTTTCACAAAGCATTTTTTTCCTTGGTCTAGCATTCAAAATAAAATTAAGGTGGGGTTTGCTGTCTGACATTACAAATGAAACCTATGTTTGGACACGTCTTGGTGGAGTCGATGGTGAGGGTATAACCTAATCTCTTCTAAAACTGGAATTCAGTGCTTAGTACGATTCATTGTCCATGTGTCCACTCGTCGACTTTTCTTTCTGTTTGGTGAATATTTATTGGGCACTTAATGCTCTGTGCCATGCACTAAGTGTTCAGTGGTGAACCAGACAGACTCTGACCCAGCCAGTGGAAGATATGTAGCCTGTCAAAGAGAAATTTTACATTTTCTCCAAAGAGATGTTATAGTTAATGGGAAGAAGAAAGTGAAAAACATAGCCTGCTCATAAATTGTGAGCATCTCCCTCCCTTCAGGTCCAGATGTCCAGTGAAACACGGGACAAGTCGTATTTACAGCCACCCCAACCTGCCAAGCAGTTCCTCATCTCCCCTCCTGCGTCACCTCCAGTGGGATGGAAGCAGGGGGAAGACGCAACGCCTGTTATAAATTATGACTTACTCTGTGCTGTTTCCAAATTGGGACCAGGTAACAAACTTCTCTCTCTTCTGTTTTTTCCTCCAAGAAACTTGTTTTAAAGCCCCTATTCAGCTATTTGTGTTCTAGCCAATGAGTGGCAACACGATCAGCATGGAAGATAGGGTCACACAAACCTGGGTTCAGATTCTAGCCTTTGTTAACTGTGATCTTGAGCAAGTTATTTAGCTTCAATTTTCTGAGCTTCTGTTTTTTCATCTAAAATAGGGATCATAGGAGCTACCCATCAACATGGTTAGAAGGACTAAGGGCTTTCCCAGGTGGCACAGTGGTAAAGAATCTGCCTGTCGATGCAGGAGACACAGGAGATGCAGGTTCGATCCCTGAATTGGGAAGATCCTCTGGAGAAGGAAATGGCAACCCACTCCAGTATTCTTGCCTGGGAAATCCCATGGACAGAGGGGCCTGGTGGGCTACAGTCCACAGAGTCACAGAGCTGGACACGACTGAGCAAGACTGAGTGCACGCACGCGTGTGTGTGCGCACACACACACACACACACACACAAAGAACTAAGTGATATATACGTAATAGTAAATCTAACTGCAGTTTTTACTGCTCCAAATTCTAGTACATGACAGATCATTAGAGAATATTAGTTGCCATCAAAATAGCAGACAGACAACTTCTACACTGAATAGTTTATCAAGGAATTGGTGGTGATACCATATCATCCCTTCAGATTCTTCTCTTGTATTTCTTTTCCACTCTTCTTTTCCTTCTGTTTAATTTCTCTCTCTCATCCCTCGAAAATAATATAATAAATCAGTGCCATTGTTGGTTCATAGTAGTCATCCACCTAAAATAATGTTGTGTCTTCATTAACATTAGGGGATACAAAAGGCATTGAGGGGAAGTTGTTTTTAGACATGAGAGCTGTATCTTGGATCCCTGAGGTCCTATAAGAGATTGGTGATGCTGCCTGAAACCTTACAGGTGTCTCCCAAGGGGAACCCAGAAACCATTATGAAGTTAAGCAGGAACACTTACGTTGTTCATAGAACAGTAATTCGCACTTGCATCTTAACTTCCAAGACCTGAGTACTCCTCACTACTAATTTCTCAAAATGCCAGAATTTTTTAAGAACCTTAAAAAGCATCAATTCTGTAATGTCTAAACAAGATAAAGTACTCTGACATAGGATTTACAGATTGGAAAGCCAGTAATCAGCAACGAAAACATGCGTGGAACAAGTTTCACACTTTTCCCTTCCTTTGCTGTTTACCTCCGCAGGAGAGAAGTATGAACTTCACGCAGGAACCGAGTCCACACCGAGCGTGGTGGTTCACGTCTGTGAAAGTGAAACTGAAGAGGAAGAAGAAACAAAAAACCCCAAACAGAAAATCACCCAGACCCGGCGCCCAGAACCTCCGGCCGCAGCGCTGCGTGAGCCCCGGGCCTTCGACTGTGCGCTTTGAGGCTTTGGTGGTGTGGCACGGAGCCGCTGCCCACCTGGCCAGGGATGGCAGGGACATGCCCACCCATGACCATGACCACTTCTCAGCCAAGGGGAGGCCAGGGGGCACAGAGCACCCACGCAGGGGACAGTAGAACACGGAGTAGCAGTCTTAACTGATCAGTTAAAGTCACAATTTTTAACTGATGTTCTGAACAGCATATTACTTTAAAGGATTAGCCCCCAAAATGTGGCAACTCTTGACCATTTTTAAACAGCAAATTAGGAGAATGGCTTCCTCCAGAAACACTGATTTCCCTGATTCTGGATAGCACAGGGTACCCCAAAGCGAAAACGGTAGTCACCTGGGGCAGTTCCATTTTTGAGAACTTAAAAATAGTCTTAAGATTTTTTTAAAGTATTACAGTTTTAACAATCTGGTTGAGTATGTTTGTAATGGTCTGTTGGCTTCCAGCAAAGCTGTTGGTCAAAGATTCTGCTGAGTCACTTCAGTCGTGTCCGACTCTGTGCGACCCCACAGACGGCAGCCCACCAGGCTCCCCCGTCCCTGGGATTCTCCAGGCAAGAACACTGGAGTGGGTTGCCGTTTCCTTCTCCAATGCATGAAAGGGAAAAGTGAAAGTGAAGTCGCTCAGTCGTGTCTGACTCTTAGCAACCCCATGGACTGCAGCCTACCAGGCTCCTCCATCCATGGGATTTTCCAGGCAAGAGTACTGGAGTGGGGTGCCATTGCCTTCTCCATTGGTCAAGGATTAATCGCTATTCAATATACATGGAATTTTTTGCCCAGAAAGAGACCTGACATAGAGAATAATTCACAGAAAATCATTTTTTTTTCTCAAGTGGGTTTTTTTTATTTAGCTTTGGGGAAGAAATGCCCAGTTCCCTTCGACTGTCAGAATCAAGGTGTCCAAATCTATGTGCACACTGTTCTCATCACAAAGTGATACATAATAGACCCCAGTTCTGATAACGCCGCCCGGGCAAAGAGCTGCTGCTTTGGAAGCGAGACGCGTCACCTGTGAGCTTGATGACTGTGATCTCAGGCGGCTACCACGTTCTCCCATTTGTGACACGTCCTGGCCTGTAGCTCAGACTGTCTTCAACCACCAGTTGAGTGGTCATTATTCATATTTGTGTGTCAGCATTCATAGGCTTTAAATCAGAAAAAGTACTGATAAGATTTTCTGAAGACTGTTTTTAAATTGTCCATTTAAACATTTTTCTGTTTGCTTTGACATAGAAGTCACACACATTGTTTTTCTGTGAATTAGGGAAAGATGGAACAGATAGGGATAATTCATTGGTCAGAGTTTCTTTTGGGTGAAATTTGTTTGCCGTGGCTTCCAGTTGGCACTTTCCCTTAAAACAGAATTGTTTCCTACTTGTGTTTGAGGGTGTATCATTGAACAGACATCTTCTTAACTCTTTTGTGGTCTGTCTGAATTTCGAAGTCCTTTTTGTAGAAACGTGTCGTAACGAAGAATGCTTTGCTTCAGGTCAGGTGGCCGTACTGGCTTTCTGCTCCCCCAAGGTTTTCTTTGTAAGGTAGGTGTCTGGGGCTCCTTGCTGTGTCTGTGCAAGGACTTGTGAGTTTAGACTAATGAAACAGTAATTCAGATCATGCTATCGATACATTTTTGGTAACGTGTTTCTGTGGTCTAGATGTTCTTATTGTGGTAGAATTTATTTCTAAGGACTTAAACTTTATTGCAAAAAAAAGTTTTCTATATTTTCCTCACCTTCAAATATACTGAGATGATTAGCTCTTCTGTTTGTATGTATCCACCACTGGTAAGCCTCGATGTAAATTCAGTTGAAATTTGTGATTCTGTAAGCTGCTTATTAAACTTATTATTTGGCAGTTTAACTGGCAGCCACTTAATAAATTTACATTGCAGTTCTAAATTCAGCCAGATTTTAATCTTATCTGGGTGCACTAACTTATCATTGCAGAACAAACTCTGTAAGTCAGGAAATGTATGTATTTTCAACGTTTGGAAATTTTTGAATTTTCTTTTAGATAATATTTATTCACTGTAATTTTCTGCGTGATCAAAAGTCATGATGTTTTATTATTTGGCTTGGCTTTCATGCTGTACCTTCCAATTAAAGAATATTCTATCCCTAACTTAAAACTGTTTGTTATAGTCGAACAACGCAAAGTTAAGGGTTAGTTGCTCAGTTTTGTCTGATTCTATGTGACCCCATGGACTATAGCACACCAGGCTCCTCTGACCATGGAATTCTCCAGGCAAGAATACTGGAGTAGGTTGCCATTTCCTTCTCCAGGGGCTCTTCCTAACCCAGGGATTGAACCCAGATCTCTTGCATTGCAGGCAGATTCTTTACCACCTGAGCCACCAGGGAAGCCCCCCAACAATGCAAATTACCTGAATATTTCTTTTTCTCTTTTCTTTCTTTTTTTTCAATGTTGAATAAATTGAAGAAAAACTTAAACCAAAATTAAGTATATATTAAATAATATAGTTTTAATTTAATATATGTAAAACTTTTCTGAGAACTTCCCTGGTGGTCCAGTGGTTAAGACTCCAAGCTTCCACTGCAACTTTTCTGAATGGAAAACATTAATATTTTTGTTCTTTCTAATATAGTGTTTTCACAGCGTGTACTCTAAAAGAAAAACTACTAAACCCGTTAACTTTTTAAAATTTTTGACTGTACCCCACAACTTGAGAGAATCTTATTTCCTTGACCAGGGATTGAAGCCAAGCCCTTGGCAATGAAAGCACCAAGCCCTAACCACTGGACCTCCAGGCAATTCCTACCCATTAACATTTTAATATTGTGAAATCAACCAGAATCTGCCCAGATATTATGATCTCTGATCTTTTTTGACTATTCTGTATCCAAGTCATGTATCCATCTTGTGAGAGACGAGTCTCATTCATCTTTTATTTAAGTACCTTTTAATAAGTTTATCTACGTTTCTTCTTTGAAACAGAGTCATCACTTAGATTTAACTGTAAGTATAATAGCCATGGTTTCTTTAGACACCATAATCTTGAATCAGGTTAGGCAATTGTGAGGAAAGAAGATGATGCTTTTTGTTAGGAAAAACATTTGTAGAAGATAAGAAAATTATAAGACAATAAAAATAGTCGACAGAACTTGCAGTGTGTGGGCTCCTGTGGTCTAGGTTCTTTCAGTTTACCCACCTGACGAAACCAGAAGTGAATCTGTTATATTTAGAAGTGTGCGCCTCCGAGCATCTACTAGTTTAGGTACTAAGAGGCAGAAATGGTAAAAACAGTTCCCTTGCCTTGGAGAGCTGAAAATCAGGTGAAAGCAAACTAGTCTTTTCACATTCTGCTTCTCCAAAATGTTGTACACTAAGACCTATCAGTAATTAAGAGCCAAATAAAAGCTACTGGGAACTTTTAAGTTCAACATAAAGGGAATTTTTTTAATTGAAATATAGCTGATTTTAGTGCTGTGTTACTTTCTGCTGTGTAGCAGAGTTACTCAGTTATACATACAGATACATATTCTTTTTTATGTTCTTCTCCACTGCGGTTTATCACAGGATATTGACTGTGGTCCCTGTGCTATGCAATTGGGCTTTGTTGTTTATAACACAAAAGTTTAAATAAACATTTTGGTTTATGGGATATTCAAATCAAAGAGATGCCAGGAGATAGCATCTGTCTAGCACTTTCATTCTTCTAGAATATGGTTGTTTTTCCCATTCACATTAATCCCATCTTTTTGAAATGTTGTGATATAAAGTAAAAATATTTGATTTCTCAGAATCTCAATTATAGAGCTGAAGGCAACTTTGGAAATTGTATAGTCGAATCCTTGTGTTGCTTAGATGAGAAAGCAGGAGATGTGACTTGCTACGAAGCCCACAGAAGGCAGCCCAGGTTCTTGAATTGGCAGTCCCAATGTCCAGGCTGTGGCTTTTCTCTGCTTTTTCTTGCACTGACTTCTTAAAGACACTCGGAGGCCGTGATAACCAGTCATAAGAAGCAAAAGGGGAAAAATTCTTTTTCCCCAGTGAGGTACAATGAATAAGAAAAATCTCATCTGATGAAGTCGGTGACTTCGTAATTTCAATGAATGAATTTAATGTTCCATGTTTTGTGTTTTTGTTGTCATTGTACCATTGGATTTGGAATCTACTTAATGTTATTTTAGTAGCCAGGAATTGTGGTGACATTTTATGTCGGCTTTCCTAGATTTTCCTAATAATCAGATTAAAATGTAAATAGGCATACTTGAGACATGACTGTAAGGAACAGAGTGGGACCTGATATGATTTGGAAAGAGCTTGCAGTGGAAGGGCACACTCACCCAGTGTCTGTGAGATGGGAATCTGTTCATGATTGAAGGCTGACCTGTGCTTCATGTCTTCATATAGACTTGTTTACAGTCCATGGCTTTATTTTTAGAAGGGAAAATCTAGAACATAATTAAGCATTGGAAACGACAAAATTCTTCGGTGTGTCAGGCTCACTGTCTGGTGGATGTCTCTCTTTTCTCCAGAGTTCTGTACTTCATACCTCTCCTACAGGTGAGATCGGTCAGTCTTTCCTTTCTTGGCTTACTTGCATTTTTATCTTCCTGTAGGAAAGGAAATTAATTTCTTGCAATAAGTATGCTAATACAAAGAAACTAAAGACTTGGAGACGTAGTTGCCTTCTAGCTTAAGAAGTAAGTCCGTGTTGTAGAAAGGTTCAACAAATTTAAAGAATAAGATTTATGAACCTTGTCCAAAATTTGATAAATACATGTTTTTTAAACTTCTACTGGAGTGGGGTCAGTCAGAGCACCTTCATTGGAATGCCATTGTTTTTTAACCATGAATCAGGGGGGAATTGTAATAATTTGTAGAGTGTCATTATTAACAAATATACAAGCAACTAAGCAACTGAAATTTCCAATTCCTAGATTCACTGGTCAAAAAATTATAAAAACGGTCAAATTAGTACTTTCCGCTAGGGTTAAAAAGAGCTAATCTTGGGCTAGGTCAAAATATCCCTGTCGATTTAAACAAAAATTTGAAGGCCTTTTGCTAAATCAATCAGTCATGTGGTCTATCCTGTAAACCTACATTTCCTTTGAAAACAAAACCATGTTCTGCAGGCTCTTGGAACTCCTGCATGGCTTTCACTGACTGTCCGATCTTGTCATAAGGGAAGACTTATATCTGTGCACCTAATCTGTGTTTCGTGCTCTTTTCTATTTGGTCCCTAGTCTTCCTAACTCAGACTGGGGACTGAGGAGAGAGAAAGGTGGTGCCGTACGCCTCCCACCACTTCTCAGCCCAAGTGGGGGCCCCGTGATTTCATTCCTCCCATACTGTGCATAGCCTCCAAGTTCAAGAAATGTTTCTCCACCGTTTCACTTCTGTGTTAACTGAACCCAGGAGTCAGATTTATTATTTTATCTGCAAATGTCTGTTGTCTTGTGTTACATTCTGGGGCACATTACCTTTCTGATACTGTCATCTGCAGTGAATATTACTGTACTTCCAGAAACTGGTTGATAATTCATATGTGTGTATTCCACATTGTAGTATGCTTAAAGTGGCAATTCATAGTGTGTAGTACTTTGTTATTTGTCAACTTTGGCTCTTCTGTATATTGAGGACGTTTAAACATTCCTTGTCTTGTCAAGGTGACAAAAGCAGAATGTAATTTTGGGGGGAATCTTTGTGATTAATGGTAACAGTTTTGTTTTTAAAGCTAATAAAGTTTTTTTTTTTTTAAATCCTGTGAATTGAGTTTTCTTTGTAGTATTTTCAATAAGTATCACTTACGTTTGGGTAATAACACAGAAAAGGCAGAAAATTGAAATATTATGTTTGATTCTTTAACCCGATCCCACTGCACATTAGTGCTGTGTTTGTGCCGCAGTTAAAGGTGGTGGTGACTCGCCACTGACTCTGGAAATAACCACTCTGGTTTCTGTTCTTCACCAAGAAAAGTTTTTACCCTGGTTTGCTTCTCAGTTAGAAATGATTTACCTTTGGGCTTCCCCGGTAGTCCGCTGATTAAGAATCTTCCTTGCAGTGCAGGGGATACCAGTTCCATTGCTGGTCCAGAGAGATCCTACGAGCCGTGGAGCAGCTAGGTCCGGACACTGCATCTGCTGAGCCCATGGTTGCAGCTATCAAAGCCCAAGCACCCTAGAGCCCGTGCTCCTCAACAAGAGAAGCCAGTGCAATGAGAAACCCACATACTGCAACGAAGAGTAGCCCCTGCTCACCTCAACTGGAGAAAGCCCACACACAGCAGCGAAGACCCACCACAGCTAATAAATAAATAAATCTTTTTTAAAAATTATTTATTTTTGCTAAAAACTTATTTTCTGTCTTAGTTAAAAAAAAAAAAGAACTCCAAAATGTTAAAGCTAGAAGAAATGACTGTAGAGATTATTTAGTACAGTGATTTTTTAAAAAAAATTTACATACCACTTTAAAAAAATTATTTATCTGTTTATTTATTTGGCTACATTGGGTCTTAGTTGCCAGGTTTCTCTCCAACTGTGGGGCTTGGGCTGCAGAGCATGAGGGCTCAGCAGTAGTGGTGCCAGAGCTTAGCTGTCCTGTAGGATGTGGGATCTGAGTCCCTGACCAAGGATCAAACCTGTGTCCCCTGCATTAGAAAGTTTGGATTCTTAACCACTGGACTATCAGGGAAGTCCCCATACCAGTTTTTAAGCCATCTGCTCTTTGTTCAAATAAAATCTTATATAAATCCCAGTGTAAAACCAATTACCAAAAAAAAAAAAAATAGCTGCTTCTTTTGAAAGGAGGCAGGGTGGGGAGAGTGGAGACCTATAACTCCCCTCCAGCACCTGTGAGAGCTCACAGAACAGTTCAGAACCACGTGTTTCAACGACCCCCATTCCCCCGCCCCACGCCTCCTACTCACACCTTTGCAAGCAAACGGCCCAAGAGACATCACTAAGTTCAACATCTGGATGGTAGCCCACTTGGGAGGTCTGAGTTTCTTGCCTCTGTCCCCAGGTTCTCTGTAGCACACTCTTCTACTCTGTTAAACTGATACCTTTTGTTTTCAGGAGGAAACATACTAGGATTCAAAGGTTCTTAAAATTAGTAGTGTTTTTCTGTTTTAATACCACTAACTCAGCTGCTGAGGACATTGCCATTGTCCCAGATGTTTTCAAGCTGTGTTCTGGATGGTGGCCTCCAGGTGGAGCTGGGCCTCCAGGTGACCGGGACCTGGCAGTCTGTTGTACATAATGACCTTAATATAAGATTTCACTGGAGCTAAAAATTCTTTCCTGAAACAGCAAGTTGGAAAAACACTGCAAATAACCTAAAAATAAAACACTGTTGTAAATGTAGAATAGAGAATACAGGAATTAAGCTTTAGGTAATTTACCTCATAATAGTAGACTGACTTAAATAAAAGAAAGAAAATGGGGAAAAAAATAGACTGATTTAAAAGTTAAATCCAACAATGTTTGTATTGGAATTGTATTATCACCAAGAAACATGTTAGAACAGATATGAGGAATGAGCAGTAACCCACTCTGCCTTCACTGAACACATCAAAATATAATTCTAATTTAGAAGAAAAAAAGATTTAAATCTAAAGCTTACAGGAAAGAT
The DNA here is from genome assembly GCF_049115385.1 of Moschus berezovskii. Lineage (NCBI taxonomy): Eukaryota > Metazoa > Chordata > Mammalia > Artiodactyla > Moschidae > Moschus > Moschus berezovskii. The sequence continues at coordinate 7,885,980 of NC_142461.1, forward strand.
CTAAAATCTTGCCAAACTTCCCCTGGTCTTCTGAGACATAGAAGGTATAAATATAAGTAATTTGTATGTTAGGTATTTAAATAGGGTATATCAAAATGTTTTATTTGGGAAAATCTTATTGTCTGAAATGTTTGGAAAAGTTAAACAGCTTCTATATTGTTGTGCTTCTAGGAACTTACAAATTTGTACATTCTGAGTCTCCAAAACTCTGCTCAACTATGGAGCCCTTTTGCTTAGGAGTGTTTCATTGCATGGGTGCACGAAGAACACTGAAAGAAACTTTCTACTAAAATCCTGACTTTAATCAGTTAAAGGATAGGCTTACAAATTAAAATTTGTTTAATAATTTCTCTAAGTAAAAGTATTCTTAGATTGGGGCATCAGAAGGAAACTTCATGGTTTGATAAATGTAAAAACCAAGTGAAACTATCAGAATCTCTAAGAAGGTACAGTGATGTTGCTGAATAGAATAATTTCTTTGAAAAATCAGTAGCATTTTCTTCCACTATCAATAGCCAAACTGTAAGCAATAAGACACCATTCATAATTGCAACAAAACAGTGGAAATAAACTTTCAAGCTCTAATCGGAACATGGATAATTAAGCATATGCTTTTAAATGTATATGTAATTAAGTATATACTTTTAATTATCTAAGTATACGTTTTTATGCTTTTAAAACCACAATCACAGAAAACTAATCCAACTGATCACATGGACCACAGCCTTATCTTGCTCAATTAAACTATGAGCCATGGCATGTAGGGCCACCCAAGATGGACTGGTCATGGTGGAAAGTTCTGACAAAACGTGGTCCACTGGAAAAGGGAATGGCAAACCACTTCAGTATTTCTGCCTTGAGAACCTCATGAACTGTATGAAAAGGCAAAAAGATAGGACACTGAAAGATGAACTCCCAAAGTCGGCAGGTGCCCGAAAGGCTACTGGAGATAAGTGGATAAATATCTCCAGAAAGAATGAAGCTGCTGCTGCTGCTAAGTCACTTCAGTCATGCCCGACTCTGTGTGACCCCATAGACGGAAGCCCAACAGGCTCCCCCGTCCCTGGGATTCTCCAGGCAAGAACACTGGAGTGGGTTGCCATTTCCTTCTCCAAGAAAGAATGAAGAGACAGATCTAAAGCAAAAACAACACCCAGTTGTGGATGTGACTGGTGATGGAAGTCAAGTCTCATGCTTCAAAGAGCAGTATGGCATAGGAACCTGGAATGTCAGGTCCATGAATCAAGGCAAATTGGAAGTGGCCAAACAGGAGATGGCAAGAGTGAACATCGACATTTTAGGAATCAGAGAACTAAAATGGACGGGAATGGGTACATTTAACTCAGATGACCATTATATCTATGACTGTGGACAAGAATCCCTTAGAAGAAATGGAGTAGCCATCATAGTCAATGAAAGAGTCTGAAATGCAGTACTTGGATGCAATCTCAAAAACAACAGAATGATCTCTGTTAGTTTCCAAGGCAAACCATTCAATATCACGGTAATCCAAGTCTATGCCCTGACCAGTAACGGTGAAGAAGCTGAAGTTGAACGGTTCTATGAAGACCTACAAGACCTGCTTATTTAACTTATATGCAGAGTACATCATGAGAAATGCTGGACTGGATGAAGCTCAAGCTGGAATCAGGATTGTTGGGAGAAATATCAATTACCTCAGATATGCAGATGACACCACTCTTATGTCAGAAAGTGAAGAAGAACTAAAGAGCCTCTTGATGAAAGTGAAAGAGGAGAGTGAAAAAGTTGGCTTAAAGCTCAACATTCAGAAAACTAAGATCATGGCATCCGGTCCCATCACTTCATGTCAAATAGATGGGGAAACAGTGGCTGACTTTCTTTCTTTGGGCTCCAAAATCACTGCACATAGTGACTGCAGCCATGAAATTAAAAGACGCTTGCTCCTTGGAAGAAAAGTTATGACCAACCTAGACAACATATTAAAAAGCAGAGACATTACTTTGCCAAAAAAGGTCCATCTAGTCAAGGCTATGGTTTTTCCAGTGGTCATGTATGGATGTGAGATTTGGACCATAACAAAAGCTGAACACCAAAGAATTGATGCTTTTGAACTGCGGTGTTGGAGAAGACTCTTGAGAGTGCCTTGGACTGCAAGGAAATCCAACCAGTCCATCCTAAAGGAAATCAGTCCTGAATATCCATCAGAAGGATTAATGCTGAAGCTGAAACTCCAGTACTTTGGCCACCTGATGCAAAGAACTGACTCATTTGAAAAGACCCTGATGCTGGGAAAGATTGGAGGTGGAAGGAGAAGGAGATGACAGAGGATGAGTTGGTTGGATGCCATCATCAACTCAATGGACATGAGTTTGAGTAAGCTCCAAGAGTTGATGATGGACAGGGAAGCCTGGCGTGCTGCGGTCCATGGGATTGCAAAGAGTTGGACATGACTGAGTGACTGAGCTGAACTGAACTTAAGTAGAGATATTGGGAAAGGAGTATAGCAAGGGTGTAAATTGTCACCCTGTTTATTTAACTTATATGCAGAGTACATCATACGCAATGCCAGGCTGGATATGTAAAAAGCTGGAATCAAGATTGTTGGGAGAAATATCAACATCCGTAACAGATACAAGTAAAGGTATATGTGACTAGGGGTATGAAAGTTCCCTGGGAACTGACATTTGAGCTGGATCTTGAGACTTGAAGGGCACACAAGCTTCTCAGGCTGCCAGGGATTCAAATAAGCTTTCTCCTTCCAGCACCACAGGGGACTGGATGCCTGTTTATGTGACCAATTACGAGGTGTTATGAGCTTGCTAGGGCTGTCAGATCAAAGCACCACAGACTGGGTGGCTTAAAGAAAAACATAGATTTCCACAGAGTTCTGAAGGCTGGAAATCTAAGATCTGGGTCTGTTTTGTCAGACAGCCTCCCTCCTAGGCTTGTAGATGGCAGGATTCTTCGTGGGTCCTCACCTGCTCTTCCTTCTCTGTCTGGGTCCTAATCTCCTCTTCTTAAAGGGACACCAATCATGTTGGATATTGCCCACCCGTGTCTGCAGTGTGGGAGACCCGGGTTCAATCCCTGAGTTGGGAAGATCCCTGGAGGAGGAAATGGTGACCCACTCCAGTATTCTTGCCTGGAGAATCCCATGGACAGAGGAGCCTGGTGGGCTACAGTCCACTGGGGCGCAAAGAGTTGGACACAACTGAGGAACTAACACTTTCACTTTCATACAACTTCATTTTATTAATATTTTAATTGCCTGTTTAAATGTCATGTCTCCAAATACAATCAGATTCTGAAGAAATTATATTAGAAGTTAGGACTTCCAACAGAAGGATTTTCAGGGAGTGGAAAGGGTAGGAATGCAGGGAGTGGAACACAATTCAGCCCATAACAGAAACTGAACTCAGAGTGATCAACAGCCTGGCCATCGCTGAAAACTCACGCAGTTTCTTAGCCTTCAGGTAAGAGAGCCACTGGGCTTCCCAGGTGGCGCAATGGCAAGGAATCCGCCTGCCAATGCAGGAGACACAAGAGATGCAGGTTCGATTCCTGGGTTGGGAGGATCCCCTGGAGTAGGAAATAGCAACCCGCTCCAGTTTTCTTGCCTGAAGAATCCCATGGACAGAGGAGCCTGGTGGGCTACCATCCACAGGGTTACAAAGAGTTGGACACGACTGAGTCAGCACACATCCAAGAGAAGCACTCCAGCCTTCAGGAAGGTGGGAGGAGGGGCTGAGACGCCACGACAGCCCTGTGGGGGCTCCCGGCAGGGAGGGGAATGACATGCCAAGTGACATGCAGTGACACTGAGCCTGGGAGAGGAAAGACCTCAGGTTTTAAGTCATCACCTCTCTGTGGCCAGATCCTGCTCTCCACCCTGGTCACACATTAGCATTCCCTGGATGGTTGTAAGAAACAACGTGAATGTCTGGCCCTGCCCTCAGAGACTTGGGTTCCAGGGACTCTGCAGGGCGACTTTGATCTCTTTTCAAAGCACATGGATGACTCTGAGGGACTGCCAGATCCCTGGGCTAGAGGATGTCCAAGCTCCCTTCCCGGCCCCAGTCAAGATTCAAGTTGAATTGGGTTCTCCATTCCTGGATCACCACATTCTCCATGCCTTTCGGATCTTTTGAATATGCTTTCATTAAACAAAACATTATGATTATATTATAGTATATAATTATCCTGTATATTTGCATAGCCCATTACTGTTTGAGGAAGTAATTTTACGAACATCAGCTCATTCAGTCCTCAGGGCAACTCTTTGGGTAGGCAGCAGACATACGTCACTAGTCCACCTTCCTTTCATTTTTCCCCAAATCACTTACCACCTTCCAACGCGCCCTATCCCTGGCTTATTTATTTTTAGTGTTTTCCCCTCATCAAGACAGGGGTTATTGTCTCTTGTTCACTGTTGGCACATGGCAAGCACTCAGTGAATATTTGCATGGGTGAATGAACCATATAAGAGGGAACGAAAACCCAGCAAGGTTAGGAGGCCTGCCTGAGCTCACCCAGAAGGAAGCGGAGTAGCTTCTTTGTGTGTGTGTATTCCCTGTGTTCCTGCTCTGGATTTCCTAGGGTGACTGTGATCTTAGAGGGGACCAGGAGGGACCAGGGGAGAGCGAATCCAGCAGCAGAGAGAGATGCAGATAGGCTCACTGCTGCCAGGAAGGGCTCCTGGAATCCTAGATAACAAGGCAGTTTCCTCGCCAAGGTGGGGAGAGGCCGCTTGCACTGGCGGCCAAAGGGCTTCATTTACAGGCTCTCATTTTCACTCTGGGAACAGAAAATTCTTCCCTGGCAACCAGTGAGACTGAACCATAGGGTTCCTAAACATTATCATAAAAATGAGGAAGTTGTCAGGTGTGACATGGGCTGGCTGGTTAAAGGGACAGTCACGAGAGTCAAACTCACTGGAAGAAGCCTCAGCTACAAAACAGCCCAATCTGCCATTTTACAGACGTGAAATCAGAAGCCTCGAGAGACCAGGTGGCTTGCTGGGGCTTCCAGAAGCCTGGCTCAATCTTGGTCACTCTCTCCTTTCTTCAACTTCCACCACCCAGATGCTCCCAGAACTCAAATGGGAATTAACCAAATGCAGGACCACAGCTTGGGGGAATGGGACTTGCCTCCTCTGGATCACATCTCTGGGTGCCGCAGAGTATGCTGTTAAACAGTTTGTTTATTTGTTTCGCTGTGTCGCGTCTTAGTAGTTGTGGTGGGATTTTTGTTGTGTCATGAGGATGTTTCAGTGTGGCACGTGGACTCTCTGATTGGGGCACAGGCTCCAGAAGCTGCAGCCTGAGGGCTCACTAGTTGCAGCTCCTGGGCTCTAGAGCACGGGGCATAGTTGTGGCCCAGGGGCATATGCTCTGTGACCTCAGTTATGCAGATGATACCACCCTGGAGGCAGAAAGTGAGGAGGAAGTGAAAAAACCTCTTGATGAAGGTGAACGAGGCGAGTGAACAAGCTGGCTTAAAGCTCAATATTTAAGACACTAAGATCATGGCATCTTGTCCCATCATGACATGGCAAATAGATGGGGAAAAATAGATGGACAGGTTTTGTTTTCGTGGGCTCCAAAAATCACTGCAGATGGTGACTGCAGCCATGAAATTAAAAGATGCTTGCTCATTGGAAGAAAAGCTTTGACAAACCTAGACAGTGTATTAAAAAGCAGAAACATCACTTTGCCAACAAAGGTCCATCTAGTCCAAGCTATGGTTCTTCCAGTAATCATGTATGGACATGAAAGCTGGACAATAAAGGTTGAGCGCCAAAGAATTGATGCTTTCGAAATGTGGTGCTAGAGAAGACTCTTTTGAGAGTCCCTTGGACTGCAAGGAGATCAAACCAGTCAATCCTAAGGGAAATCAAGCCTGAATATTCATTGTAAGGACTGATGAAGAAGCTGAAGCTCCATCTGCTACAAAGAGCCAACACTTTTGAAAAGACCTTGATGCTTGAAAATTTGAGGGCCGGAGAAGGGGACAACAGAGGATGGGATGGTTGGATGGCATCACTGACTCAATGGACATGAGTTTAAGCAAACTTAGGGAAATAATGAAGGACAAGGATGCCTGGCATGCTATAGTTCATAGGGCGGCAAAGAGTCAGACATGACTTAGCACCTGAACAACAACAAATGTGGGATCTTAGTTCCCAGACCAAGGACTGAACCCATGCCTCCTGCATTGAAAGGCAGATTCTTTACCACTGGGCCACCAGAGAAGTCCACACAGAGTACTATTTATGTGGGCAAAGTCACATGGACAGTCACACAGCCTGCACTGTGGACGGTTGAGAATCACGGCTTCTGAGTCTTGGCCTTCGTGCTGTCTTCGTCCCCTTGGCTGAGAGGCAAGGCGTTGACTTCAGAATCAACTGGCCTGGGTATGTTTGCTTCCTCTTTTTTGTGTGCTGGCTGAATCAGTGTGGACTTGGATGTCTCTGGATTCATGAATCTCTGTGCTTTGTCTCCCCTCGAAATCGCATTCTAATCCTCTGTGACATTTGTCTTGTTTCCCCAGCAACCATCTCAAAAGCCATAAATAGCAGATTAAGGCTTTGAGGGCAGAAGTGAGAGACTGCACAGTTCCAGCCAGGAGATAAAAACCCAGGTGCTCAAAGGCTGGTTTGCAGCAACACCCTCTGCTAACAAGAAAAGGAAGGTTAGCTCCACGCATTTGAGTACCTTCTATGTGGAAAGAGCAGTTTTTCTGTCTTTTTAAATCTCCCAGAGCCTAAGGATCCATATGGTACATCTGAAACAGGGGTGGTTTGTTGGGTAATTTCATGAGCCATTTTCATTCACTTAGAAAACTGTTTAACATAAACACCATCTTCTCTACAGGGAAAAAAAGAACACGGAAAATCCCCACATTTTATTTACTCTGCCAGACTCTTCAAATCTTCATCAGCACATGGACACTCATTTTACATACTTGTCAGAGTCTGCACGTGTTGCTTTTATTTTCTGTTCCTACACTCATGCAAAAACGTACTCGTATCTCCTCTGCTCTCAATATGCAGCTTTACTTCTGACACTTCTGGCCAGCAAATGTGTTTGGGGGAAGGGGGTGGGGGAGGGGTGGGTAGTTTTCCTACACCAAGCAATTGTGTGACACCAGCAAATCCCCTACAATTTAACTCAGTTCTGACATTATCTCCCTGGAGATAGCATCTGATCCCACAGGTTAAGGGCTCAGTCCTACAAGACTGACTCTCACTGCAGATGCTAATTAATGGTCCAGGTTATTACCTGTGCTTCTGATGACCTGGTGTGAACCAGAGGTTCCCAGGACCCTCTCCATGGGTTTGATTGATCTGATACAGTGGCTCACAGAACTCGGGCAAGCTGTTTACTTACTAGGTTACCAGATTATTAGAAAGGATATTAAAAGATACGAATGAATAGCGGTATGTATGGATACACAGGGTGAGGGCCAAAAGGGCCCTGACCACAGAAGCTTCTGTCTCCATGGAGCCTGGGGTGTGCCACCCTCCCGGCACATAAGCATAGTCTTCTTAGCCCACTGGGAAAGCTCTCTGAGCTTCCTTTGGGTTTTTTTTATGGAGGGTTCATTATCTACACACAATTGATTAAATCTCGACTACTGAAGATTGATTCAATCTCCAACCCCTCTCCCCTCCCTGGGTGTGTGTGTGGGAAGGGTGACACTAAAATTTTCAACACTTGGGGACTTCCCTGGTGGTCCAATGGCTAAAATTCCATGCTCGCCATGCAGAGTCCCCGGGTTTGATCCCTGGTCAGGGAACTAGATCCCACATGTTGCAACTAAGAGTTTTACATGCTGTAACTAAAGATCTTGCATGGTGCAATGAAGATCAAAGATCCTGCATGCCACAACAAGACTCAGTGCAGCCAAATAAATAAATACATCAGATAAATATTTTTTTAAAAATTCTAACCCTCTAATCACTCAGAGGGCTTCCCTGGTGGCTCAGAGGTTAAAGCGTCTGCCTTCAATGCGGGAGACCCGGGTTCGATCCCTGGGTCGGGAAGATCCCCTGGAGAAGGAAACGGTAACCCACTCCAGTATTCTTGCCTGGAGAATCCCATGGACGGAGAAGCCTGGTAGGCTACAGTCCATGGGGTCGCAAAGAGTCAGACACGACTGAGCGACCGAACCGAACCGAATCACTCAGATGGTCCAGCAACTAGCTCTCATCCTTAGGCTACTTGGAGCCCTTCCTAAAACCACCTGATCAACATAAACTCAGGTGTGGTTGAAAGGGGTTTGTCGTGAATCACAGATGACATTCATTTCACTCTGAAGCTATTTTAGGAATTGAGGCTAAAAACCAAGTATTACAATGAAAGATGCCACTATCACTCTAATCACTCAAGAGCCAAAAGGTTTGGGGAGCTGTGAGTCAAAAACCACGGACAAATACTAAAATATATATTTCTTATTCTAAATCACAATTTCACCTACACATGTCTCCACAGCTGGAAAGACCTGAGTGTTTTATACACCTGGTGCATCTATTATGAAGCACAATTGACTGTACATTCTCTTACCATTTGGGATTGTGATCATTCTAGTTTTTACATGCAGAGTATCACTTGATAATCCCTTTGCCTGGTGTGGCACCTTGGATGACCTGTTTGTGGTTTGCCCAAGGAATAAATCCAGGCCAGAGGGTCAGGCAGGTTCTGGACTGGGAGCTAGGGGGTCCTCTGCCTTTATCTGGGCATGTATCCCCACCTCTCCAGGCTCTGTGGAGTAAGATCCAGGGATGACCTGAAGTTGCATCCAGCTTGGCAGAAGGAGGGGCAGTGATTCTGGTCATGGCAGCTCCCACTGTTCCGGGCATGAATTGACTTGGCAGCAGACAGAACACTATGGGGCCTTCTTTGAACCTTCCTCTCTGTCAGCAATTCCTGTCTGCCTGTCCTGCAGATTATATCTCAAATCTGACCACTTCTTTCCTCTTCCACTGACAAGCCCTGTTCCCCACCACCCTCCTACCTGCGCTCCCTTGATCCATTCTTCTCAGCCAGCCAGGGTGATCTATGAAAAACATAGGTTGGGGACTTCCCTGATGATCCAGTGGTTAAGAATCTGCCTTCCAATTCGCGGGACATGGCTGTGATCCCTAGCCAGGGAACTCAGATCCCATGGGGCAGTTAAGCCCACGCACCACAATTAGAGAAGCCTGTGCACCACAGTGAAGACCCAACACAGGCAAAAAACAAAAAATAAACAAACCGGTTAGATCAGGCCACTGCCTTTCTTAACTTCCCACCCCATGGTTCGTGGAATGAAATCTGCAATGCGGGAGACCTGGGTTCGATCCTAGGGTTGGGAAGATCTCCTGGAGAAGGGAAAGGCTACCCTCTTCAGTATTCTGGCCTGGAGAAACCGCAGAGAGTCAGACAGGACTGAGCGACTTTCACTTTCAAGACCTTAGAAGATCTGGCCTCTGTCTGCCTCTGATCTCATTCTGTCCACTCTGCCCTCCGCCCCCACTCCAGTCAACCACACTGACCTTGTAGGCTTTCCCTGCCTCCAGAACACTCCCCAGCCGCAGCTCCTCCTACATCTGCTCGCTGGTCCTTTCGATCTCAGCTCAGCTGTCTTCTCCCGGCAGATGGTACTCAGCCTTCCCTCTGTTTCTGAAGGAGTTCCTGCTCTCCCACCGATAATAATCAAAAACAGCATGTTATGTCCTTCAGGGAACTTTTCAGACTGTCCTCTTGTGTTACCATCTTTTGTGCTTGCATGCCAGCTGTCCCCACAGCCCCTCTGGAAGGTGACGTCTACAGGATGGGGCAGGGCCCTCACTGATTGTGCCTGTAGTGAACAGGAGGACTTAATAAATTGAGAGAAGAAGTTTAGCTAGAGCCTTTTTGTGCCTCTGCCTCGCTGAGCTTGGTTTGTGTGTCTGATCCTGGTCAACTCCTTATGAGGGAGACTGGTAAGAGGAAGAGTTATTACCAGACTGAATTTGAGTCTGCTCACATCACACCAGCAGAGTCAATCTACGGACACCGGATTATGCTGAGGGAAAGTACAGCATTTATTGCAGGACATCAAGCAAGGAGAATGGGCAGCTAGTATTCAAAAGACATGAACTCCCCTGGCCTTTAGGCAAGAGTTTCATTATAGCATTAGGGATAGGTTACAGGGTACATGATCAGCTTATGGACATTCTTCTGATTGACTGGTGGTGAGGTAACAGGGAGATGGTTTTTTAATCTCAAGCATCCGCCTTCTGGTTCAAACCAGTCTGGAGTCTGTGTCCTTATGGTCAACATGGAGTCACCATTCTCCAGTGAGTGAGGGTGGCTTAGTTTCTGCAGGACAATGCAAGGGTATGTGTCAGATTATTATCTACATGCCTTTAGGAGGAACTAGGGCTCCTTTGTGGAGAAGGCGATGGCACCCCACTCCAGTACTCTTGCCTGGAAAACCCCATGGACTGCAGCCTACCAGGCTCCTCTGTCCATGGGGTCGCAAAGAGTCGGACACAACTGAGCAACTTCACTTTCACTTTTCACTTTCATGCATTGGAGAAGGAAATGGCAACCCACTCCAGTGTTCTTGCCTGGAGAATCCCAGGATGGGGGAGCCTGGTGGGCTGCCGTCTGTGGGGTCGCACAGAGTCGGATACGACTGAAGCGACTTAGCAGCAGCAGCAGCAGGGGTCCTTTGACTCTATTTTCTAATCGCTGACTGCTTGAGTCTGCTGTTTGGAACTGGAGAAGGCCAAACAAGAAGTCAGGGACACAGAGGATCCTGTACCAGGCAAGACTTTGCAGGGTCCTGCTGGGTTTCAGAGTTTCATCCCCAGACCCCTCACGGCAGGTGTATGCAAAGCCATTCTGATATGGCAGGTGTCCTATGACTTGGTTGGCCTGGGTTAACAGAGAAGCAGAGGGTGGGGAGGGGCCATGGATGACAGAAGGCTGAAGATCATTGAGTCCCTCAGAGGGGACCGCACCAGAAATGCTGAGGTTCCCTTGCATCAGCATGTCTGCCTCCCCAGCCCCTACCAATTAGCATAAAAATTCTTCCATTTATCTAGCATTTTATAAGCATTATGTCATTTTTAATTCTCACCACAACAACACTAGGGTAAGTATATTACCTTCATTTAGCTGAAAGAAACTGAGTCTCAGAGAGGTTGAAAATAAAAAAAGAAAACTGCTCCTGCCTTGCAACTAGCAAGCAATGCAATCAGGATTGGAACTTGAGACCATCTGACTTTAGAGCTCTTGACCCCCTGCACAACCCAGCAAGAGCTTCTGGAAGCATCTTGAGGTGGCCTCAGAGATCTCAGTTCTCAAGAGCAGAGTGATTTCTCAGTGAACTCTCCCTGCCTTCTGCCTTCCTTCACAGCCCCTGCTGTGAATACAGTCTGCCTCTCCCATCACAGAGGAGCTCTCTGAAGCCAAAGACCTTGTTTCACGTATTCGGTGAAAAAGTAGAATCACAGGCTGCTCTGACTTCCCATGTCCTGGGGCTACTCTGGCCTTCTGAGATGGACAGCATCCTGCCTATGGAACATATCTCTTGTCTCAATAAACCTGCTTTCACTTAAAAAAAAAAAGTAGAATGATAGAATTACACTTCTTTTTAAATTGAAGTATAGTTGATGTATCAATATAAGTTACAGGTGTAAAACATAGTGATTCACAGAACTTCACGTCTTAATCAATCCTTTTTAATAAACATCACCAGTTTCCTATGAAAACACAGTGGTTCTCTCTTAGTTCTCAGTCAACTTGGGAGGAAGTTATCAAGGCTTTGACAGCATCTCATAGGCACCAGTGGCAAAGTAATAGGCCCCAAACCAAACACTTTCTAGAAATAATTTGAAAACACAATGGGGAAACCTGACTGTACTCCTGGTTCTGTCATTCCCCTGCTGTGTGACTGTGGGCAACTCACCTCTGCTTCCTGGGCCTCAGTTTCCTGTTTGTAAGCGGGGAATCCCCTAAGATCTCTTCTCCTTTTCTGTAAATATTGATTGAGGGCCCATTGTGCATCCATAATAGAGTGCTAGGCTTCATGGATCCAGCCACAAACCAGCCTGATGTAGGAGACTGCCAGATTCTACAGGGCAGAGTTTTTGACACTCGCCAGCTGGCAAACCTCCCATGTAACATTCTGTGATTGGCCAGACCCCAACCTCCCCCAAACCCTTCAGTCAGATGAGCATAATCCCAATTTATTTATTTATTTGGCCTCACCATGCAGCTTGGAGATCTCAGTTCCCAGACCAGGAATGGAACACATGCTCCTTGCAGTGGAAGCATGGAGTCCCAACCACTGTACCACCAGGGACTTCCCCACACAATCCAACTTTAAAGACAGTTCTACAGGTACAGAGGCTGCAGTCCATGGGGTCGCTAAGGGTCGAACACGACTGAGAGACTTCAGTTTCATTTTTCACTTTCATGCATGGGAGATGGAAATGGCAACCCAATCCAATGTTCTTGCCTGGAGAATCCCAGGGACGGGGGAGCCTGGTGGGCTGCCGTCTATGGGGTCGCACAGAGTCGGACACAACTGAAGTGACTTAGCAGCAGCAGCAGCATACAGGTACAACCACTACAGAGAATAGTATGGAGGTTCCTTAAAAAACGAAAAACGGAACTACCATACGATCCCGCAATTGCACTTGTAGGCATAAACTCAGAGAAAATCATATTTTGAAAAGGTACCTGCACCCCAGTGTTCATTGTAGCACCATTTACAACAGCCAGGACACGGAAGCAACCTAAACGTCCATAACAGAGGAGTGGATAAAGACATGGTTCATATATTGCTCAGCCATTAAAAAAGAAAAGAACAAAATTAATGCCATTTGCAGCAACATGGATGGACCTAGAGACTGTCATACTGAGTGAAGTCAGACTCAGAAAGACAAATATCATATGATTCAGCTTAATGTGTAATCTAAAAAAGGATACAAATGAACTTATTTACAAACCACAAGTAGGGTCACAGATGCAGAGAACACACCAGGGGATGGGGGAGTGGAGAGGGGTAAATTGGGAGATTGGAATTGACACATGCACACTACTGTATATACAATAGATGACACTAGTATAGTTAAAGAGACGACTAATGAGAATCCATTCTATAGAATAGGGAACTCTACTCAATACTCTGTAATGGCCTATATTCCAAAAGAATCTAAATAAAGGGCGGGTATATCTATGTGTAATTGATTCACTTGGCTATATAAGTAAAACTAACACAACTTTGTAAATCAACTATACTCCAATAAAAAAAAATTTTAAGGCTACAGATATTTTTTTTTTTTTTTTAAAGACACCTAACAAACTCCCTGCAGTTCACATCTAGCTAGCCTGGCATATTTGTAAAGCTCCTTCTCCCTTTAGGCCCTGGCTGCAGTGGCCTTGGTGGACCGAGGGGCTGGGGGTGGGCGAACTGGAACCCCAAGAAGGACCTGGGCCGGGAGAAGCGCGAGGACGCGGCGGGGAAGCGCCGCCCAGCCAGTGCCCCGAGCCTGGCGCCCCTGGGGCGGCCCCCAGGCCAGGGACCGAGGGGGCAACGGGGCCCCTCCCGGGATCACCTGCGCGCGATGGGGCGGGGCCGGGGGCGGGATCCCGGGGCGGCCGGAGCCGGGGCGGCTTCTGCGGCGCTGGCGGGAGGCGGAGCGGGCGGCGGCCGGTGCGCGGGGCTCCCCCAGCAGGTAGGAGGCGCGGGAAGCGGGGAACCCCGAGTCTCCGGGGGCACGGGCGGGCCGGCTCGGGCGCGGCGGGCCACAGTCCACCTGCCCGCCTCGATCCTCGGAGGGGAGCCGGGAGAGGGGAGGTGAGGGGTCCCCAAGTCCCACCCACCCCCGCTCCCCCTTCGTGGGAGGAAGTGCCTGGGGTCAGCGCCCGAGTGGAGAGGGAGGTCGGTTTTCTTCTTCGGGCTTTGGAAATGGGGATGGGGCACGCGTCGCAAGCTCGACCCTCGCGGAGAAGCCTGCATTTGGGGCGTGTTATTCCGAGCATCCGGCAGGCGAGTCGTTTCCTTGTCCCACCTCCCTCACTAAGCCTTTGGCGGGGGGACCGAGACTCCCCGGAAGAAAAGAGACCCGCCAGCCAGGAGGTAGTAGAGATTTTAAATCCCTCAGGACCTCTGTTGGCTTCATCTGTGAAATGGGCGTCTGGAAGGGTCGGCCCTGTGCGGAGGCCCCTCTTGGAGGAGGATCTGCAATGAAAACCCACAGCTAGGAGGAAGAACCCAGGGTTCTAGTTCAGATCAGCCAACTCAGCAGCTCCGGAGAAAGGAGGCTGGGACACGTTCTGTGGTCTGGGTACCTGTCAGGAGGAGGACATGAGTGTGTCATATACTAGGCGGGCTTCGAAGGATCTAGGAATCCCTCTAGACTGGGAGGCGGGTCGGGAAGTTTCCCTGGAGGAAGTGGGATTGAGTGGCGCTAGTGGTGAAGAATCCGCCTGCCAGTGCAGGAGCTGCGGGAGACATAGGTTAAGTCGCTGCATGGAGAAGATCCCCTGGAGAAGACTGCCTGGGAAATCCCGGAGACGGAGGCGCCTGGCAGGCTACAGTCCGTGGGGTCACAAAGAGTCAGACACGAATGAGTGATAAAACAACAGCGACAAATAAAACAAGCGTAGTTGCTAAAGAGCTGCTGCTTTGCAGTCGGTCAGCCTGGGCGCTGGAATCCCTGCTCTGCCCCTTGCTGCAGACGCCAAGTCGCTTCAGTTGTGTCTGACTCTGTGCGACCCCATAGACGGCAGCCCACCAGGCTCCCGCGTTCCTCGGATTCTCCAGGCAAGAACACTGCGAGTGGGTTGCCATTTCCTTCTCCAACTTTGCCCCTTAGGCAGCCGATCAGTCTTGGGCAGGACTTTGCATTTCTCTGTGGTTTGCTTTACTCTGTAAACAAGGCAATTTCCTTGACAGATTGTCAGGTAGTCCATATAAAGTGCTTACGACAAGGTCAGTATGTTATAGGCACTCAGTAAAAATGAGCTATTAATTTCCACCAGAGTGTAGCTTCTTGGGGTCAGGGGCCATGTCTTTTGGTTCATCATTATATGGTGCCCCATAGACAGAGGAGCCTGGAGGGCTTCAGTCCCTGGGGTCACAAAAGAGCCGGACACAACTTAGAGACTAAACAACAACAAAAAACAGTAGGTCTCACCGCACATTTGTTGAATGAATGAATGATGAGTGAGTATGTAGTACCACAGTTGGCGTGTGGCAAGTAGTCAATAAATAGTGAATTTAGAGATGGCCAGACCCTGACAGATGGGTGTGGATAGGAGTCAGTGGCCTGGGTGGATGGAGCAGTGTAACAGATTAAGATAAGCCCAAAGCCACAGATTTGGGGCACCCCTTCTTGAGGGGGGCAAGGGAGTAACATGATAAGCTCAGCCAGAGCACAGAGTAGGGGATGGCACACAGAATGCTGGAATCCTGACCTCGCGGCCACATGGAAGTAGACGGAGCAGCTGGAACTCTAGGTAGGTCAGATGCCTTTGTCAGATCCTCTAAGTGTCCATCCCCAAGTTGCAGGGGTCAGGGGTGCCAAGAGACAGCAAAGGACGGCGGGTGCCTGATGAGAACGGAAGATGAAACGGGAGAGGGGCTCCCGCGGCCCCGTCGTGGCAGTGGGACCTTCCTCACCTGGCCCTGCTGTCTCCCGGCTGCTGGTGAGGTAGCTGAAGGGGGCAGTGTGGGGCCAGGTGGGCCGACCCCCGGGTGTGTGTGCTGAGCCAGGCTCTTGGGGAGCTGGGCCAGGGGATCGTGCTGGGTCTCTGGGGAAATCTACTCCAGTGGAATCAAAGCTCATCCCCACAGCCGGTTCCCATGTCCTTCATCTCCTCCTATGGACTGTGGCCACTGCCACCTCAGGCCGGGAGGGAGCTGTGTCCTCAAGGTGGAACCACTCTTAGCCAAGTGAGGAGCCTACAGCCTGTCTGACGTCCTGGCAAGCAGCCTGTTGAGGGTTCCATCTCCCTGCCGTGACTGGGAAAGCCGAGATCTGAAGTGGAGGTGAGAGATTTGGGCAAACACATCAAGAGGACACGGGAGGCACTGTGTCTCTCTAAAGAGCCAAGCTCAACGCATTTCCTCTTCGCTCTTTCCATAATTGTTCATAATCAGTTGATATCTGTGTTTTCCACTGACTTGTCAACTCAGGGAGTAAGGCCTGCCTGCTTTCTCACCATATCCCCACCTACAACAGTGCCCCGCACATAGCAGGCATTCAGTGAATGTCTGTGGAATACATGAACCCAGGCTGAGGACTGGGGCTCTTGGCTTTGAGAGGAGAGCTTTGATTCTCCAGGGAGAGCATCTCTTTACAAAAGTGATATAGACACCCCCAACCACCACCCTCATCTCCCATCCAATCCCCACCCCCTAGCTTGAAAGGCATGTCCCCCATCACGTGTTCTGAGCCTATGCCTTCTCTCCTGCCACCATCAGGGTCTTTTCTCAGGGAAGAATCCCCTGCTGGTAGAATTTACACCTCAGGGACAGGCCTGGACACTGTGCTGCTTCTCCCAGCCTGATACTCAGCCCCTAAAGACCCCCTAGGCTCTGAGAAGAGGAAACCAACATCCAGTCTGATCACTATCCTGCAGGATCACAAGGTATAGGAGCTACAGTTCAGTTCAGTTCAGTAGCTCAGTCGTGTCCGACTCTTTGTGACCCCATGGACTGAAGCACGCTGGGCCTCCCTGTCCATCACCAACTCCCGGAGACTACTCAAACTCATGTCCACTGAGTCATTGATGCCATCCAACCATTTCATCCTCTGTTGTCCCCTTCTCCTCCCACCTTTCCAAGCATCAGGGTCTTTTCAAATGAGTCAGTTCTTCACATCAGGTGGCCAAAGTATTTGAGTTTCAGTTTCAGCATCAGTCCTTCTGATGAATATTCAGGACTGATTTTCTTTAGGTTGGACTGGTTGGATCTCCTTGAAGTTCAAGGGACTCTCAAGAGTCTTCTCCAACACCACAATTCAAAAGCATCAGTTCTTCAGTGCTCAGCTTTCTTTATAGTCCAGCTCTCACATCCATACATGACTACTGGAAAAACCATAGCTTTGACTGGACAGACCTTTGTTGGCAAAGTAATGTCTCTGCTTTTTAATATGCTGTCTAGGTTGGTCATAACTTTTCTTCCAAAGAGCAAGCATCTTTTAATTTCATGGTTGCAGTCACCATCTGCAGTGATTTGGGAGCCCAAAAAGATAAAGTCTGTCACTGTTTCCACTGTTTCCCCATCTATTTGCAATGAAGTGATGGGAACAGATGCCATAATCTTAGTTTTCTGAATGTTGAGATTTAGGCCAACTTTTTCACTCTCCTCTTTCACTTTCATCAAAAGGCTTTTTAGTTCCTCTTCACTTTCTGCCATAAGGGTGGTGTCATCTGCATATCTGAGGTTATTGATATTTCTCCCAGCAATCTTGATTCCAGCTTGTGCTTCTTCCAGCCCAGCATTTCTCGTGATGTACTCTGCATATAAGTTAAATAAGCAGGGTGACAGTATTCAGCCTTGACATACTCCTTTTCCTATGTGGAACCAGTCTGTTGTTCCATGTCCAGTTCTAACTGTTGTTTCTTGACCTGCATACAGATTTCTCAGGAGGCTGGTCAGGTGGTCTGGTATGCCCATCTCTTTCAGAATTTTCCACATTTTGTTGTGATCCACACAGTCAAAGGCTTTGGCATAGTCAATAAAGCAGAAGTAGATGCTACAGGAACCCTTAAACGTAGTAGAGGGCTCCTTCAGGTGAGGAAACTGGAGTCCAGAAAGGATGAGATACACCCCGTTGAAGCACTGTTAGGGGAGACCTCAAGTCTCCTTATCCAAGTGCCTTGTCATCACAGTGATCTGGGAGATTCTCTGGGAATATGAATACTACAACACTTCCCTTTTCTTTCCAGTCTTCCATAAAATAGAATGGAAGGTTAAAAAAGGAAAGGTAAAGTGAATTTTAAGTTGCCCAGTAAGCCCTTTTAATTAAAAAGAAGAAAAGAAAACCCTCATATATATTGAAAATAAAGACCCCAAATTATATATGTTCAATTTACTTTTTAAAAGATATATGTTTGATATTGGAGAAAACTAATCCAAAGTAGGAACCTCTCTAACCTGGGCCAGGTATCACTGGCCAAGCAGTGCCTGTGCTGGGGTGTGCCCTGCAGGCTGCCATGCCAGGGCCTCTGCAGGCGGCCCAGAATCAGTGGTGGGTTTGTTTCTCCTGGACCACCTCCAAGCACAGAGCGCACTGCCCTATCGGTTTCTGCATCTCCATCCATCCGGCCTCCTGATGCAGTCATTGGCGTCTGGGTTTCTGACATCCCACTCTTTGCTTCGGGATCTGGCAGGGTGGATCCTGCTTTGTCTTCTTGCAAAGGAGTTCCTAATCAGGGCAATAGGTCCTCCACGGGCAGGAGGAGGCAGGAAGGTAGAAGGGGACCCAGCCAAGGCCAGAGCCTGCCAGTCAGCAAGTCTCCGTGGACTCCTCAGCAGGGTTGGGTGTCAGTACAGTTGAGGGGCAGGACCAGAGCGTGGCAGCTGGGCTGGAACCTCTTCTGTGGTTTGAAGCTCCCAGGGGTGGTGGCTACAGTTTGGCCTAAGCAAGGAAAAGGGGGTGTGCTGATCTCTAAAGACAGGAGACGCCTGTTCTTCAGCCAGCTTCCAGGCCTGTGGTGAGGGGCCTCCTGCCTGGGCTGGACACTCCTGAGCAGTTGGGGCCCTCAGCAGGGCTGCCAGGTCCTATGGTACCCAGTGGGTGGTTCGAGGAGGTGGAGGGGGCGGTGTTGGAAGCTCCTGGCATGTCAGGGTCCGTGCAGACCCTGGACGGCCAGGGCAGCCTCAGCCAGCAGGGAGGATGGGGTGCAGAGCGGGGAGGGAGGCCTCGGTTTTCAAGCTGTGGGATTTCGTTCAAGCCACATCACCTCCCTGAGCCTCGGTTTCCCAGTTTATTAAAGGGGACGCTATCCAAGGCCCTCACGTATAAAGATGAGTTTCCCTTGCCCTTCAGAGAAGCTTGTGTCTTGGTACCTATTGAGTCAGCTGTTCGGGCCAACAAGCATCAGGGTGTTTCGGTTCTCCCACAGTTCACTCATCACTCATTCATTCACTAAGTCACTCACTCATTCGTCGAGACTAACACCTGCCTCTGGCCTGTGCTGAAAGTTCAGAGATACCTCTTTTTCCTGCTGTATGTCTGGTTTCTTGCGGAGCCCCCAGCGCACGGGACCTGGCTTTCTGCAGCTTCCATCTGCTCCTCCACCAGGGATCATCTCTCTCAGTCTGCTGTGCAATAAAAAGCAATAGTGTGGGACTTCCCTGGTGGTCCAG
Organism: Moschus berezovskii; assembly: GCF_049115385.1. Classification (NCBI taxonomy): domain Eukaryota; kingdom Metazoa; phylum Chordata; class Mammalia; order Artiodactyla; family Moschidae; genus Moschus; species Moschus berezovskii. Next base: position 7,905,321 of record NC_142461.1, read on the forward strand.
TGGTGACTTAACCCATTCCAGGGGGAATGGGTTTGATCCCCGGTTGGGGAACTAAGTTCCCACATGCTGCACCGCATGGCCGAAAAATAAGTAAAAATAAATGAATAAAAAATTTAAAATGCAATTGTGTAACTTGTTCCCCCAGCTGCTATCCCTGATCCCCTAACTCTCCTTCAGATATTCCTAAGGTTTTAGCCTTCAGATCTCAGAGGGAAATAAATGGTTAATGGTTAATGGTTAATGCCTGCTTGCTTTGGGTTTGCTGGGGCCCACACAGCACTAAATGCTCCACATGTCTCAGTCCCTTTCCCACCCACGGCAGCCCAGGAAGTGAGTAGTTTTCCCTCACTCCCTGCTGAGGTTCACAGAGGGCTGGTGGTCACAGAGCTAACCGGGGACGCCATTTTGCCTTCGTGGGCCCCTTCCTCCATAAAAAATATTGTTATATTAATAACTGTCTGTTCCGTTCCGTCGCTCAGTCATGTCTGACTCTTTGCGGCCCCATGGACTGTAGCCTACCAGGCTTCTCGTCCATGGGATTCTCCAGGCAAGAATACTGTAGTGGGTTACCATTTCCTTCTCCAGGGGATTTTCCTGACCCAGGGATTGAACCCGGGTCTCCCACATTGGAGGCAGACGCTTTAACCTCTGAGCCACCAGGGAAGCACATTAAAACGTTTTCTTCCTCCTAAAAGTTCCTGTTTTCTTCTGATATTGAAAGAAATAAGAAACATTTTTTTTGTGAGCCCCCAAAAGTCTTGTGAGCCCTCGGCACTTGGTCTCTGGGGACCTGGAGAGATGCAGGCCCTGAGTCCAGGCAGAAGCAAGGCTGGGATTCCAGGCAGTCCTAACCTCCTCCCTGTACTGCCCTTCAGCAATTAAGAAAAACAAAAACAAGAACAGGCAGGAAACCGCAGAAAAGGGACTGGTTACCCAAACTCCCAGTGCCTATGGCGGCATCAGCGGCTCTTTCTGGAAATGGACACTTCGTTCATTTCCTCACCTCCCCCCAGCTCCCACCCCCCTTTCTCACTATTTCTTGACCAAAACTTTTCCAAGAGCCAAGTCCACTCTGTCCTCCTTTGTGGAAACTGTAGATGCCCTGCGTTGGCCTTCTCTCCAGTCTCAGACCTTCATGGTAACTGGTTTGCCCAGAGGACAAAACAGGATTTATTGATTGTACAGAAGCAGCTCCATGTTCCTACCTAATCCCCAGAAACGATGTCATTGGGCATAGTAATAATAACAACTGCAATTCATATTTGTGAGAGCTCTCAAGTGTGCTGGGTATTTGCTAATCATTTGTAATCACTTGGCATGAACTGTCTCCTGAAAACCTGACCCTATGGGAGAGTGGGGGGAAAATGAGATATCTTGTCTGTCCTCCAGAAGAAAAGGTGGCAGAATGTGAATCTAGAATCACGGTTGATAAATTTAGTTATCTTTAATCATGTCAATTAAGAAAGGACTATTTTTATCATCTCCATTTTGCAGATGAAGAAACTGAGGCTTAGAAAGACTAAGTGAGATGCAGGAAAGACAGGACCAGGCTGGGGACGTTAGCAGGGAGCTGGGCTGAGTCTGTTAGTCTGTTGTCAGAGCATGAACCCCGTGAGGGCAGGGACCGCACCCCACGGTCTCCCCCTCATCTAGCAGTGCCTTGGTACGCACACTTTCAGTGTGGAGTGAGTGACTGACCTCTGCTCTGTTCTCTAAAGACACTTACCGGCTTTGGGCCCCTGCTCCTTGTCTTGGGACAGTCCCTGCCTCCTGTCCCTCTGGTGCAGAAGTTGGCAGCTACAGCCCTGGGGGAGTCTGTTGTTGTTTTAGTCATTAAGGCATGTCCGACTATTTTGTGACCCCATGGACTGCAACCCACCAGGCTCCTCGTCCGTGGGGTTTCCCAGGCAAGAATGCTGGAGTGGGTTGCTATTTCTTTCTCCAAGGAATCTTCCTGACCCAGGGATCGAATCTGAGTCTCCTGCATTGGCAGGCAAGTTCTTTACCACTGAGTCACCACAGAAGCCCTTGGAGCAGCTCAAAGCCCTCAAAGCTGAGATGAGGAATCAGTCAAAACAGACCAAGGCTCAGGTATTCACGTGCCCATCGATGCCCTTCCAACCCCTCCCCCCACCCCAGTCTGTAGAATCCCACCGAAGGAGTTGACCTCCTGCCAAGGCTGCTGCTCCCTGGAACTCAGAGATGAAGCCTGGCAGACACACAGGCAGCGTGCCAACCAGAAAAGAGTGGCTGATGGAGTCTGACAGAATGTGGTCCACTGGAGAAGGGAATGGCAAACCACTTCAGTATTCTTGCCTTGAGAACCCCATGAACAGTATGAAAATGCAAAGTGATAGGATACCGAATAAGGAACTCCCCAGGTCGGTAGGGGCCCAATATGCTACTGGAGATCAGTCGAGAAATAACTCCAGAAAGAATGAAGGGATGGAACCAAAGCTAAAACAATACCCAGTTGTGAATGTGACTGGTGATAGAAGCAAGGTCCAATGCTGTAAAGACCAATATTGCATAGGAACCTGGAATGTTAGGTCCATGAATCAAGGCAAATTGGAAGCGGTCAAACAGGAGATGACAAGAGTGAACGTCGACATTCTAGGAATCAGTGAACTAAAATGGACTGGAATGGGTGAATTTAACTCAGATGACCATTATATCTACTACTGTGGGCAGGAATCCCTTAGAAGAAATGGAGTAGCCATCATGGTCAACAAAAGAGTCCGAAATGCAGTACTTGGATGCAATCTCAAAAACAACAGAATGATCTCTGTTCGTTTCCAAGGCAAACCATTCAATATTACAGTAATCCAAGCCTATGCCCCAACCAGTAACGATGAAGAAGCCGAAGTTGAATGGTTCTGTGAAGACCTACAAGACCTTTTAGAACTAACACCCAAAAAAGATGTCCTTTACATTATAGGGGACTGGAATGCAAAAGTAGGAAATGAAGAAACACCTGGAGTAACAGGCAAATTTGGCCTTGGAGTACGGAATGAAGCAGAGCAAAGGCTAATAGAGTTTTGCCAAGAGAATGCATTGGTCATAGCAAACACCCTCTTCCAACAACACAAGTGAAGATTCTACACATGGACATCACCAGATGGTCAACACCGAAATCAGACTGATTATATTCTTTGCAGCCAAAGATGGAGAAGCTGTATACAGTTAGCAAAAACAAGACCAGGAGCTGACTGTGGCTCAGATCATGAACTCCTTATTGCCAAATTCAGACTGAAATTGAAGAAAGTAGGGAAAACTACTAGACCATTCAGATATGACCTAAATAAAATCCCTTATGAGTATACAGGGGAAGTGAGAAATAGATTTAAGGGACTAGATCTGATAGAGTGCCTGATGAACTCTGGACGGAGGTTCGTGACATTGTACAGGAGACAGGGATCAAGACCATCCCCATGGAAAAAAAATGCAGAAAAGCAAAATGGCTGTCTGGGGAGGCCTTAGAAATAGCTGAGAAAAGAAGAGAAGCGAAAAGCAAAGGAGAAAAGGAAAGATATAAGCATCTGAATGCAGAGTTCCAAAGAATAGCCAGGAGAGATAAGAAAGACTTCCTCAGCGATCAATGCACAGAAATAAAGGAAAACAACAGAATGGGAAAGACTAGAGATCTCTTCCGGAGAAGGCAATGGCAAGCCACTCCAGTACTCTTGCCTAGAAAATCCCATGGACAGAGGAACCTGGTGGGCTACAGTCCATGGGGTTGCTACTAGTCGGACAAGACTGAGCAACTTCACTTTCACTTTTCACTTTCACACATTGGAGAAGGAAATGGCAACCCACTCCAGTGTTCTTGCCTGGAGAATCCCAGGGATGGAGGAGCCTGGTGGGCTGCCGTCTATGGGGTCGCACAGAGTCAGACATGACTGAAGCGACTTAGTGGCAGCACCAGCAGCAGCAGAGATCTCTTCAAGAAAATTAGAGATCCCAAGGGAACATTTCATGCAAAGATGGGCTCAATAAAGGACAGAAATGGTAGGGACCTAACAGAAGCAGAAGATATTAAGAAGAGGTGGCAAGAACACAGAAGAACTGTACAGAAAAGATCGTCATGACCAAGATAATCACGATGGTGTGATCACTCACCTAGAGCTAGACATCTTGGAATGTGAAGTCAAGTGGGCCTTAGAAAGCATCACAACGAACAAAGCTAGTGGAGATGATGGAATTCCAGTTGAACTATTTCAAATCCTGAAAGATGATGCTGTGAAAGTGCTGCACTCAACATGCCAGCAAATGTGGAAAACTCAGCAGTGGCCACAGGACTGGAAAAGGTGTTTTCATTCCAATCCCAAAGAAAGGCAATGCCAAAGAATGCTCAAACTACTGCACAGTTGCACTCATCTCACACACTAGTAAAGTCATGCTCAAAATTCTCTAAGCCAGGTTTCAGCAATATGTGAACCATGAACTTCCAGATGTTCAAGCTGGTTTTAGAAAAGGCAGAGGAACCAGAGATCAAATTGCCAACATCTGTTGGATCATGGAAAAAGCAAGAGAGTTCCAGAAAAACATCTATTTCTGCTTCATTGACTATGCCAAAGCCTTTGACTGTGTGGATCACAATAAACTGTGGAACATTCTGAAAGAGATGGGAGTCCCAGACCACCTAACCTGCCTCTTGAAAAACCTATATGCAGGTCAGGAAGCAACAGTTAGAACTGGACATGGAACAACAGACTGGTTCCAAATAGGAAAAGGAGTACGTCAAGGTTGTATATTGTCACCCTGCTTATTTAACTTATATGCAGAGTACATCATGAGGAACGCTGGGCTGGAAGAAGCACAAGCTGGAATCAAGATTGCCAGAAATATCAATAACCTCAGATATGCAGATGACACCACCCTTATGGCAGAAGTGAAGAGGAACTAAAAGGCCTCTTGATGAAAGTGAAAAAGGAGAGTGAAAATGTTGGCTTAAAGCTCAACATTCAGAAAACTAAGATCATGGCATCTGGTCCCATCACTTCATGGGAAACAGATGGGGAAACAGTGGAAAGAGTGACAGACATTATTTTTGGGGGCTTCAAAATCACTGCAGATGTTGATTGCAGCCATGAAATTAAAAGACACTTACTCCTTGGAAGGAAAGTTATGACCAACCTAGATAGCATATTAAAAAGCAGAGACATTCCTTTGCCAACCAAGGTCCGTCTAGTCAAGGCTATGGTTTTTCCCGTGGTCATGTATGGATGTGAGAGTTGGACTGTGAAGAAAGCTGAGTGCCGAAGAATTGATGCTTTTGAACTGTGGTGTTGGAGAAGACTCTTGAGAGTCCCTTGGACTGCAAGGAGATCCAGCCAGTCCATTCTAAAAGAGATCAGTCCTGGGTATTCATTGGAAGGACTGATGCTGAAGCTGAAACTCCAATACTTTGGCCACCTCATGCAAAGAGTTGACTTATTGGAAAAGACTTTGATGCTGGGAGGGATTGGGGGCAGGAGGAGAAGGGGACGACAGAGGATGAGAAGGCTGGATCACATCGCTGACTCAATGGACATGAGTTTGAGTGAACTCCGGGAGTTGGTGGTGGACAGGGAGGCCTGGCGTGCTGCGATTCATGGGGTCGCAAAGAGTTGGACATGACTGAGTGACTGAACTGAACTGAGGGACTCTTTGTCTCTCTGCCCCCGGGCTCATTTTTTTTTTCCCTAGTGCCTCTGGCAATCTGCAGGGCACATTACCAGGCTGAGAACAAGTACCCCCAGGGGAACTTGAATTCACTCACCAATATAAATAGATACCTAAGAAGTACAACAACTGTTATAAAAGATAGTAAATCAAGCAGCATATGCCATCTGAAGCAGAATGATTGAAGTAGATGGACCAAGATTTTGAAGTGAAGCATGATAATTTCATTAATACTTAAAAAGATAAAGGAAGACCTTTGTAGAATAATACAAGGATAAGAAGTGATAGACAACCAGAGCACAAGATTAGCTATGAAACTTACCATTGTTGTTGGCTAGTTGCTAAGTGGTGTCCCACTCTTTTGCTACCCCATGGACTACAGCCCCCCAGCGTCCTCTGTCAGTGGGATTTTCTAGGCAAGAAGACTGGAATGGGTTGCCATTTCCTCCTCCAGGGGGTCTTCCTGACCCAAGGATCAAACTGTGATGCCTGCTTGGCAGGCAGATTCTTTACCCCTGAGCCATCAGGGAAGCCCATGAAAGATATACTATTTAAAATAAAGGACACAATCTGGCAGAAGTCCTTGCCTCCCCTCTACTTAGCCTCAGGTCAGAAGCGCCACAGAGGAAGGTGCTCTGTTCTCACATTCCGTAAACAGAACAGAGCCGTGCAATCCAGCTGGACCCTGTGTCCCAGCGATGAAAGAGACAATGCCATCTCTCATCCTGTTCCTCTCTCCACCTCTTTATTCAGAAATGCTTTACATTGCCTCATTATACGTTTTGGGCCAATATGGCTGTCAAATCAATTCTGAATCAGGCTGTGGTACAAAAGAAAATAAATTCGTAGTGAAAAAAAAAAAAAAGACACAATAGATGGTTAAAATATCAGGTTGGATACCATTAAATTAACATTTCCCAGGTGGTGCTAGTGGTAAAGAGCCTGCCTGCCAATGCAGGAGACATAAGAGACGTACATGGGTTAGATCCCTTGGTCAGGAAGGTTCCCCGGAGGAAGGCATGCAACCACACCAATATTCCCCTAGAGAATCCCATCGACAGAGAATCCTGGCCAGGCTATGGTCCATAGGGTCACAAAGAGTCGGACACAACTGAAGTGACTTAGCACGCATGCATGTAGTAAAGAGGAAAATCAGATTGAGAACTGTCTCAGAAGGAAGCAGGAAAAAATAAAGAGATAACAATGAAAAAGAAAATTAAAGAGAGACGGAGAGTAGAAGTAGGTGTCCTGAAAGGAGAGAAGACGAAAAATGGAGAATAAGGAAGAACTGAAGGACTAATAGAGATTAATGTTCCAGGATTAAAGGAAAGTGAATGAAATCAGACTGAAAGGACGCATGGAGTCGCCAACAGCAGAAAAATCCACACAAAATACCGTGATAAAATTGAAAATCTGAAGGACAAAGTGGAAAGGCAGAAATAGCCTCCCTTACAAAGCGCCAAGATTTAGACTGATGTTATAAATCTCAATAACAACACTTGATTAAGTCAAAGAATAATGTTATTATAAGAATTGAAAGAAGACAACCCTTTCAATCCAGAATTTTAAAGGCAGCCAAATCATCATTCAAACATGAGGTCATACTAAAAATATTCTTAGACAAATAAAGCCTCAGAAGGTGGAATACACAAAGACCCACATTGAAAATACTCTGAAGAAACTACTTAAATAATAAAAGAAACAAACCCAGGAGCTGCTGCAGGAGCTGTTGGAAATCAGGGTGTTTAAGTCTGGGGTCAATGCAAGAAACAGAAATAGAACTCAGCATTTTTGGTAGGAAGGGATTTTATGCACCCAATTCTTTAAAAATATTGGAAAGGCTGGAGGCTTCCAAAATACTGCACACTGGAGAGTTCTAGCACCTGCCATAGTCAGGAAGGTGAAGGAATCACGAAACTTCGTGAAACTACTGAATTTAAGGATACATGACCATGGTCATGTGATCCAGGGATACAGATGCTGGTCTGCTATAATTACCTGGATTGTGAATCTCAGAGTCTGGCTACAACACCCACTCCATTTTTTAAACAGAAGACCTGCCTAGGGCCCAGACACTTTGGGAGTAACACTGTCCAGCTAGAATGACATTGATCTGTTTCATCTAATTTGTTTTGTTGCTTTCTATTGATGGCAGGTTTTCCATTTTCAGAAACAATAGAACATTTCTGTTTACAGGTTATTTTTTAATGTTTTAAAAGGAAAGTCGGTCCGGGGATCTCACGCCATCATGATTGGTGCAAACCATTATTATAAGTAGTCAGAGGTGGAAGAGGTGTCCTGGGGAGGAGAAGACAGTCGGGTGTCATGACTGAGGAAGGTTTTGATTGGGGTAGCACTGGGAAGACGGCACTGGAGAAAAGGCCAATTTGCTGATTATCTGTCCCTGTGTAACCAACTGCTCCAAGACTTTGTGGCTTGATGGTTCTATAGGTTGAGCGGACTCAGTGGAGAGGTCCTCACTTGGGGTCTGACACGTGGTTTGTGCCTGACATTCACATCTCAAGGCTCAGCTGGTCTGGGTGTCTATGGTGGCTCATTCACGTGGCAGCTTACTGACACATGGCTGTCAGTTGGGAGTACAGCTGGGGCTGTCAACTAGCACTTCTACCCATGGCCTCTGCACATGCCTGGGGCTTCTCAGAGTATGTCAACTGGGTTGCAAGAAGGAGCAAGCATTCTGAGAGGCAGGAAGCAGAAGCCTCCCCGAAGGGCTTTAACCCCAACAGCCAGTGTCGCTTCTGCCATATCCTAGTGGTCCCAGCAGTCATGGGGCCCACCTAGATGCAAGGGAGTGGAGAAACAGACTCCATCTCTTCAGTGGGGAGACACTCTGCAGGTAGTAATAGCTTTCCAGTGTGGGAGGCACGCTGGGGCATGGGGGAGTTTAAGGAGACAGGAAGGCACTCATTCCCTGCCTAGGGTTGAGAAGAAAGGGAGGAGACAGGTGCTGGTGGATAAAACTGGAAAAGGTTCATGGAAGACTTTGGTTGATAAGACAAAGAATGATGGCTTTATTCTGTGACCAGCCAGAAGTAGATGGATGGTACTGGAATAAAAGAGAGACACCATGCAGAAGGCCAAGGTCTCAGCAATTTTTTCTCCAACAAAGGATCCCTAGGGAAGACAGCTAGTACCTTCTGTTCCTTTATAGTAGAATATCCCAGCAGCATGAAGGAGTGGAAACTACACACACACACACACACACACACTGCCCTCAATCCACTAAGCACTTGTTAGACAGTTATTGTATGGCAAGTGCATGGCCAGACCAGGCACTGTGGAAATAAGTCTACGATTCATAAACCACTGGGCTATCCTGCAAATCCTGGTGTTTCTACATTCATTCTATGGCTTCCAGTTCTCCTCTTGGACTCCTCATGGACCCAAAATCTTTTGCTAGGACAATGAAAAGGCAAAAAGATAGGAAACTGAAAGATGAACTCCCCAGGTCGGTAGGTGCCCAATATGCTATTGGAGATCAGTGGAGAAATAACTCCAGAAAGAATGAAGAGACAGAGCCAAGCAAAAACAACACCCAGTTGAGGATGTGACCGGTGATAGAAGTAAAGTCCGATGCTGTAAAGAGCAATATTGCGTAGAAACCTGGAATGTTAGGTCCATGAATCAAGGCAAATTGGAAGTGGTCAAACAGGAGTTGGCAAGAGTGAACATCGACATTTTAGGAATCAGTGAACTAAAATGGACTGGAATGGATGAATTTAATTCAGATGATCATTATATCTACTACTGTGGGCAGGAATCCCTTAGAAGAAATGGAGTAGCCCTCACAGTCAACAAAAGAGTCCGAAATGCAGTACTTGGATGCAATCTCAAAAACGACAGAATGATCTCTTCATTTCCAGGGAAAACCATTCAGTATCACAGTAATCCAAGTCTATGCCCCAACCAGTAATTCTGAAAAAGCTGAAGTTGAACGGTTCTATGAAGACCTACAAGACCTTCTAGAACTAACACCCAAAAAAGATGTCCTTTTCATTAGAGGGGACTGGAATGCAAAAATAGGAAGTCAAGAGACACCTGGAGTAACAGGCAAATTTGGCTTTGGAGTACAAAACGAAGCGGGTCAAAGGCTAACAGAGTTTTGCCAAGAGAACACAATGGTCATAGCAAACACCCTCTTCCAACAACATAAGAGAAGATTCTACACATGGACATCACCAGATGGTCAATACTGATTTTGGATTGATTATATTTTTGCAGCCAAAAATGGAGAAGCTCTATACAGTCAGCAAAAACAAGACCAGGAGATGACTGTGGCTCAGATCGTGAACTCCTTATTGCCAAATTCAGACTTAAATTGAAGAAAGTAGGGAAAACCACTAGACTATTCAGGTATGACCTAAATCAAATCCCTTACGATTTTACAGTGGAAGTGACATATAGATTCAAGGGATTAGATCTGATAGACAGAGTGCCTAAAGAACTATGGACAGAGGTTTGTGACATTGTACAGGAGACAGGGATCAAGACCATCCCCAAGAAAAAGAAATGTAAAACGTCAAAATGGTTGTCTGAGGAGGCCTTAGAAATAGCTGAGAAAAGAAGAGAAGCAAAAGGCAAAGGACAAAAGGAAAGATACCCATCTGAATGCAGAGTTCCAGAGAACAGCAAGTTGATATAAGAAAGCCTTCCTCACCAATCAATGCAAAGAAATAGAGGAAAACAATAGAATGGGAAAGACTAGAGATCTCTTCAAGAAAATTAGAGATATCAAGGAAACATTTCATGCAAAGATGGGCACAGTAAAGGACAGAAATGGTAGGGACCTAACAGAAACAGAAGATGTTAAAAAGAGGTGGCAATAATACACAGAAGAACTGTACAAAAAACATCTTCATGATCCAGATAACCACGATGGTGTGATCACTCACCTAGAGCCAGACATCCTGGAATGCAAAGTCAAGTGGGCCTTAGGAAGCATCACTATGAACAAAGCTAGTGGAGGTGATGGAATTCCAGCTGAGCTACTTCAAATCCGAAAAGATGATGCTGTGAAAGTGCTGTACTCATTATGCCAGCAAATGTGGAAAACTCAGCAGTGGCCACAGGACTGGAAAAGGTCAGTTTTCATTCCAATCCCAAAGAAAGGCAATGCCAAAGAATGTTCAAACTACCACACAATTGCACTCATCTCACACACTAGCAAAGTAATGCTCAAAATTCTCCAAGCCAGGCTTCAACAGTACGTGAACTGTGACCTTCCAGGTGTTCAAGCTGGTTTTAGAAAAGACAGAGGAACCAGAGATCAAATTGCCAACATCTGTTGGATCATTGAAAAAGCAAGAGAATTATAGAAAAACATCTACTTCTGCTTTATTGACTATGCCAAAGCCTTTGACTGTGTGGATCACAATGAACTGTGTAAAATTCTGAAAGAGATAGGAATACCAGATCACCTGACCTGCCTCTTGAGAAACCTATATGCAGGTCAGGAAGCAACAGTTAGAACTGGACATGGAACAACAGACTGGTTCCAAATAGGAAAAGGAGTACGTCAAGGCTGTATATTGTCACCCTGCTTATTTAACTTATATGCAGAGTACATCATGAGAAACGCTGGGCTGGATGAAGCACAACCTGGAATCAAGATTGCTGGGAGAAATATCAATTACCTCAGATATGCAGATGACACCACCCTTATGGCAGAGAGTGAAGAAGAACTAAAGAGTCTCTTGATGAAAGTGAAAGAGGGAGAGTGAAAAAGTTGGCCTAAATTTCAGCATTCAGAAAACTAAGATCATGGCATCTGGTCCTATCACTTCATGGCAAATAGATGGGGAAACAGTGAGAGACTTTATTTTGGGGGGCTCCAAAATCACTGCAGATGGTGACGGCAGCCATAAATGAAAAGATGCTGTGTCCTTGGAAGAAAAGCTGTGACCAACCTAGACAGCATATTAAAAAGCAAAGACATTACTTTGTCAACAAAGGTCCTTCTGGTCAAAGCTATGGTTTCTCCAGTAGTCATGTATGGATGTGAGATTTGGACTATAAAGAAAGCTGAGCATCGAAGAATTGATGCTTTTGAACTGTGGTGCTGGAGAAGACTCTTGAGAGTCCCTTGGACTGCAAGGAGATCCAACCAGTCCATCCTAAGGGAAATCAGTCCTGAATATTCATTGGAAGGACTGATGCTGAAGCTGAAACTCCAAAACTTTGGCTACCTGAAGGGAAGAAATGACTCATTTGAAAAGACCCTGATGCTGGGAAAGATTGAAAGCGGGAGGAGAAGGGGACAATGGAGGATGAGATGGTTGGATGGCATCACTGACTCAGCGGAAATGAGTTTGAGTAGACTCCGGGAGTTGGTGATGGACAGGGAAGCCTGGCGTGCTGCAGTCCATGGGGTCGCAAAGAGTTGGACACGGCTGAGCAACTGAACTGAACTGAGGACAAGTGTCCTGAGTTTTGACTAAAAAATTGTGGTACAAGTGCAAGTACAATTATTTAGCCTTATTGTGTAAATAAGCCAGGCATCTGTGAGGGTTGGCATGTGTAAGTCATCTAGCAGTGCTTTTCAAGCCTCGAGGAGAGGTTTGTTGTTTCTCATTTGCTCAGTCGTGTCTGCCTTTTTGTGACCCCGTGGACGGCAGCACGCCAGTCTCCTCTGCCCTTCACTATCTCCCGGAGTTTGCTCAAATTCGTGTCCATTGGGTTGGTTATGTTATCTAACCACCTCATCCTCTGCGCCCCCTTCTCCTTTTGCCTTCAGTTTTTCCCGGCGTAAGGGTCTTTTCCAATGCATTGGCCTTCACATCAGGTGGCCAAAGTATTGGAGCTTCAGCCTGAGGCACAGTGGGTATTAATAAATACTAGTTTCCTCTTCCAGTGTCTGTCCAAAGTCTCCCCCGGATCTCAAGTAGGTCGATCTTTTCTGAGAATTCCCAGCACCTCATAGGTACTTTGCTTACAGCACTTATCACATGAAAGTGTTATAATTAGCAAACAGGTCTGTCTTCCCTTCTATTTTAGGAGCTCCTTAGGAAATGAATTCATGCACGCATAGAGGCTGCATGGAAGAGATGAGTCCGGTTATTATTAGCAATGATTATCTCATTTGATTATTGCAACCAGGAAAAAGGAATCACCAAGTCCAGTTTACAGATGAGGGAACAGGCTCAGAGAGGTTAAGTCACAAGCCTAAAGACACTCAGGTCAGAATTCAAGCCCATTGTTGTTCAATTATCAAGTCATGTCTGACTCTTTGCAACCCCATGGACTGCAGCGTGCCAAGCTTCCCTGTCCCTCACCCTCTTCCAGAGTTTGCCCAAGGTCATGTCCATTGCATCAGGGATGCCATCCAACCATCTCACCCTCTGTCTCCCTCTTCTCCTTCAAGCCCATGTCTAGCTCTAAACTCCCACCTCTGTCACCTTCACCACACCACATGTCACAGGAAGGGGAGGACTTTCCAGGAGAGGGACAAACCCTGTGGGGTCGTGGGGGACTCAGTAGTCCCAGAGAACCAAGGTTAGGGGTGTGTGGGTGCCAAGAGGGAATGGGGGAGGAGACAGGAGAGAGATGGGAAGGGCTTCGAATGCCGGGCCGGGGAGCAGGGAGAGGCTGGAAAGACCTGCCCGAGGGTCCCAGCATTCCCCAGATCACACCGTGATCTCTCCTCCCAGCTCACTAGTTGCCTGATGTCCACGTCCTCCCAGTCAGGACTGGGCCTGGAACACAGTCTCCTGACTCGCAGCCCTGAACTCACCTCCCCCAGCTTCCTCCCTGTCGTGGCCTCCCTTTCAGGCTGTGGTGTTTGCTCAGAGCCCAAGCCCGGGGCAGAGAGCAGAAAAATATTTATTTATGTCACCGCCAACCCTGCCTCCTGGAGGCCCCCGAGGGCTCCCTCACAGAGAAGTTCAGTTATATAACCCCAAGTTGACACAGCAGGAAGGAGAAGGACATAAACTAGAATTACTCATTTTTCCGCAGTCTCGGACATGCTTTGGATAACTTGACACTTTGGATACCTCTCTTCTTCCTCATCGTACTGACCTGGGGCCTCCAAGGGGAACTTGGTGGTTCTGAGTCAGCCGATTTTAGCCTCAATTCGGGTGAGCCTGGGGCTTTGAGGAGACCTTCCTAGAGGCTGGGGAAGGGAGAGAAATGAGATCTCAAAGGACTGCTTTATTCCAAGCACTCTGCCCGGGGCTTTATATTCATAACCTCATTTTTGCCTCAGGAAGAAGGTCCTGTTTATTGCCTCCATTTTGCGGGAAAGGGATGGAGGCGCAGAGAGGTTAAGTAACTTCCCAAAGGGCACTCAGCTGGGCCAGGTCAGGAGCTCTGAGGCTCTTAGTTTTCAAACAGCTCACGTGCAATCTGTGACATAGTGATTCTTGAGAGAGTGAAGTGTGCTAGCATCTTCCTGTGCAGGAAATTCTTCCGTAGCTTAATCCCCGAACACCCCTCACATTCAGTCTCCATTCTGACCTTCCCTGAACACTCAGCTCCGCTGTGCTGGGGCCCTCACAGCCCCGCCCCGCTCGCTGCCCCAACGCCCTCCCCAGTCTCATGCTTCCCTTTCTGAAGTGTTCATCCTCACCCCATCTCCCAGTCTTCACGCCCACTGTTCTTCCCAGCTACACTGTCCCTCCCCCTTTCTCCACCTGACAAAATCCTAGCAAAATAATAATAATAATGCACCTTCATAGAGCAGAAGGTGTGGAGTGGAGCAGTTAAAAGAAGGAACTCTGAAAAGAGTTAAAAGAATGAAACGCCAGCTAGTTTCATCACTTTTGCTGGCTGTGTGACCTCAGGCAAGCTAGTTAACCTTTCTGCACTACAGTTTCTTCACTTGTGAGATGGAGATAGTGATGCCCAGCTGACCTGGAAGAAGGAGAAAAAATGGGATGAAATGAGTTCTAAAAATAAACAGGATACAAATAAAAGCTTCTTTGTTAATTTCTTAGAAAAGTTATTGGCACAGAGTAAGTGATCAAATGCCCTTTCTGATGGTCAACCCTTTGAAATGTGGAGCAGACTCTGAAGTCGGGTTGCTTGAGTTCACATCCCACCTCAGTTCAGTGACCTTAGACCGGTTAGTTAATCTCTCTGGGCCGTGGTTTCCTCTGTAAAAAAATTTCAGCAGCAATGTGCTTTCTACTTAGGGTGGATGAGACAGTCAAATAGACTTAAAGTGCCCAGAGGATTTGGCACTTAGTGTCAGGTGGGTTCAGATACAGATCTCAAAGCCCTTATTTAATCAAACCCTTGTTTAATGTTAATTAAACCCTTGTTTGGCTTCCCTGGTGGCTCAGATGGTAAAGAATCTGCCTGCCATGAAGGAGACCCAGGTTTGATCCCTAGGTTGGGAAGATCTCCTGGAGAATGAAATGGCAACCCACTCCAGTATTCTTGCCTGGAGAATTCCATGGACAAAGCAGTCCATGGGGTCGCAGAGTCGGACACGACTGAGTGACTAATGCTTGATTAATGACCATGCAGCTTGCCCTTTTCTCTTGTCCCCTGCTCAGCACCGTCTCCCACACTGAGCTCCGTAGCATTCACGGCCCGTCTGTGTCTCAGTGTCACATTACTGGTGGCCACTTGTGCACCCTCACAGCACTAGGGGTTTAATAACTGCTGGCTGAACCAAAGCATCTAGCAAGGACCAAGCACAGGTCACAGGGCTTGAGTCTTCCCACCACAAGTGGCATAGCCAAAGAAAGAAGGGGAAAAAAGAACGGATGAATAAGCTCATGTGGGTAGGAGAGGCAGCAGAGAAAGGACAGAGTATACATAAGTGTTGTTCAGTACATTATGAGCCACATACGTAATTTTAAATGTGGCCACATTAAAAAAGTAAAAAGAAACAGATTAAATTTTGATAATATATTTTATTTGACCCAACATATGTGAAGGGCCTATGACTCATTGGGAAAGACTGAAGGCAAAAGGAGAAAGGGGTGACAGAGGATGAGATGGTTAGACAGCATCACCGACTCAGTGGACATGAATTTGAGCAAACTCCGGGAGATACTGGAGGACACAGGAGCCTGGCGTGCGCAGTCCATGGGGTCCAAAGCGTGGGACATGACTTAGCGACTGAATAGCAACAATTCCAATATTATCAAACATCTAATCAATATTTGTCTAACTTACTAAGATAAGCAAGATACAAATTATTTAGCTCTTTTATTATGTGCTAAGTCTTTGAGGCCCCACAGGTATGTTACACGTACAACACATCTCAATTCAGACCAGCCACATTTCAAGGACTCCATAGGCACCTGAAGCCAGTAGTTACCACATTTTTGAGCGTGGGTCTACATGCTGAGGGGTTTGGATTTCATTCATCTTAGCTGGTGAGATGTCACTCAAGGTCTAGGCAGAGGTGGCCAGGGTCAGATTTGTTTCTAGAAAGCTTGCTCTCTGGGGTGGCTGTGAAGCTGGTGCTTTTTGTTTTTTGTTTTTCTTTTATCCTGGTTGTACTGTGTGGCATGTAGGATCTCAGATCCTTGACCAGGGATCAAACCCGTGCCCCCTGCATTGGGAGCAAAGAGTCTTAACCTCTGGACCGCCAGGGAGGTCCCTTCAGTTCAGTTCAGTCGCTCAGTCATGTCCGACTCTTGGCGACCCCATGAATCACAGCACGCCAGGCCTCCCTGTCTATCACCAACTCCCGGAGTTCACTCGAACTCATGTCCATCAAGTTGGTGATGCCATCCAGCCATCTCATTCTCTGTCGTCCCCTTCTCCTCCTGCCCCCAATCCTTCCCAGCATCTGACTCTTTTCCAGTGAGTCAACTCGTCGCATGAGGTGGCCAAAGTATTGCAGTTTCAGCTTTAGCATCAGTCCTTCCAATGAACACCCAGGATTGATCTCCTTTAGAATGGACTGGTTGGATCTCCTTGCAGTCCAAGGGACTCTCAAGAGTCTTCTCCAACACCACAGTTCAAAAGCATCAGTTCTTCAGCGGTCAGCTTTCTTCACAGTCCAACTCTCACATCCAAACATGACCACTAGAAAAACCATAGCCTTGACTAGACGGACCTTTGTTGGCAAAGTAATGTCTCTGCTTTTTAATATACTGTTTAGATTGGTCATAACTTTACTTCCAAGGAGTAAGCATCTTTTAATTTCATGGCTGCAATCAGCATCTGCAGTGATTTTGGAGCCCAAAAAAATAAAGTCTGACACTGTTTCCACTGTTTCCCCATCTATTTCCCATGAAGTGATGGGACCAGATGCCATGATCTTTGTTTTCTGAATGTTGAGCTTCAAGCCAACCTTTTCACTCTCCTTTTTCACTTTCATCAAGAGGCTTTTTAGTTCCTCTTCACTTTCTGCCATAAAGGTGGTGTCATCTGCATATCTGAGGTTATTGATATTTCTCCCGGCAATCTTGATTCCAGCTTGTGCTTCTTCCAGCCCAGCGTTCCTCATGATGTACTCTGCATGTAAGTTAAATAAGCAGGGTGACAATATACAGCCTTGATGTACTCCTTTTCCTATTTGGAACCAGTCTGTTGTTCCATGTACAGTTCTGACTGTTGCTTCCCGACCTGCATACAGGTTTCTCAAGAGGCAGGTCAGGTGGTCTGGTAGTCCTTAGCTGATGTTTTTTGAGTGGAGTGGGCCCTCTGCAAGCTGTCTGCTCTGGGTAGAAAGGTCACACTCAGGGCATGCCCCATTCCCCTGGATGCGCTGTGACGGTGGAGACAGGCGCCTGCTCCCAGCAGAGACCCCCCTCCTCTGGCGAACGTCAGGGCCGGAGCCCCCAGCCTGCAATCCTCCTGGGTGACTCTGAGCTCCTCTTTCAGGGGCGGTGCTTCCTGAACAGCACGGGATCTGCCGCGGTGTGTGCGGAAACGGGTGTGACCCTCCATAGTTCTGCTGCTGCTGCTGCTAAGTCACTTCAGTCGTGTCCGACTCTGTGTGACCCCATAGACGGAAGCCCACCAGGCTCTCCCGTCCCTGGGATTCTCCAGGCAAGAACACTGGAGTGGGTTGCCATGTCCTTCTCCAATGTGTGAAAGTGAAAAGTGAAGTCGCTCAGTCGTGTCTGACCCTTAGCGACCCCACGGACTGCAGCCAACCAGGCTCCTCCATCCATGGGATTTTCTAGGCAACAGTACTGGAGTGGCTTGCCATTGCCTTCTCCGGCTCCATAGTTCAGTGAGCAGATAAAGTGCCTACAGGCATGTCTTGCAGGAGCCCCGCCTGGCAGAGTTTCTTGCCAGCTCAAGAAATCAACACGGAGGCAATAGCTGGCGCGCTGGCCCTGCCGCCTTCCCCTGCCCTGCCCACCGCCCCGGGAGGTGTCCCTGGCACACTCAACCCCTGACACTCCTCTCGCCCTTCCTGGCACTGCGCTCCTGCTCATTTTCGTATTTTCCTGGACCCCAGACGCACACTGCCGTGCCAGGTTCTGCACACCCTCCAAGCCTCTTCTACGTTCCTGTTGACTCTTAAAGATGGTGGGGTAGGTACTGGGAGGCCCCTGGTTTGGGAAGTTGAAGACTGGATCCTTACCCTGTTCTGTGACTTTGGGTGAATTGCTTGACCTGTCTGAGCCTCAGTTTCCCTGGGTATCAAGCAGAATGGATGCAGTGAGGGGTAAAGGAGATTATGAACGTGAAGCCCCAAGTACAGTGCTAGACACAGCTGCTGCTGCTGCTGAGTCACTCAGTCGTGTCCGACTCTGTGCGACTCAACAGACGGCAGCCCACCTGTCCCTGGGATTCCCCAGGAAAGAACACTGGAGTGGGTTGCCGTTTCCTTCTCCAATGCATGAAAGTGAAAAGTGAAAGTGAAGTCGCCCAGTCATGTCCGACTCTTAGTGACCCCATGGACTGTAGCCCACCAGGCTCCTCCATTCATGAGATTTTCCAGGCAAGAGTACTGGAGTGGGGTGCCATTGCCTTCTCTGGCTAGACATAGAGGTGGTCCCAAAAGGGAACAGTGGTGACCATGAGTTGTAAGTGCCCATCACCCCCAACCCCAGCTCCTTGAAAGCCAGGCTGACCTACACACCCAGGGCTTTTGGACTCTCCCTGCCGCCACACCTGCTGAGCTCCTGAGTTCCATCAGCCACGGGCAACAGGGCTCATATCACATTGAAACAAAGATAATGGCAAAAACGAATGCCCGTAGGCTCAGCTCTGGGGGGCGGGGGGTAGGTGTCAGTGACCCATTAGAACTGCTTCAGAGATGGCACTGGGGGCCCTTCCTGGGACAGGGCAGCCCTGCCAGGACCCTGACCCAATACCAGGCTGACTTACCCACTGGATAGACACAGGCCATCTAAATGTTTTAATTTCTCTTAAAATCGGGAGGGGGTTGGGAATACATTTTAGGGCAGAAGCAAATCTCACTTCAGAAAAAATAAAATGTTTTAAGCCCGTGAAACTTTATTACAGTGGAAACAGCCTGCAAAAGCCACACCGCAGCCCTGACCACATCTTCATTCATTCAACCGCATATCCTGGGCAGGGTACTTCTGGTGGTTCTTATTTGATCCTTATGATCTTGTCTGGCGGCACTCACATCATTTTTCTCCCTGAGATGAGGAAGATGAGGCTCCTGGAGGGTAAATAAGTTGCCCATAACTTAGATGTGACAGAGGTGGGATCTGAATGCAGGTCCACCTGAGTCCAAATGCTTTTCATCCCTAGACCACGCCCTTTGCAAGTTCATCATCTTATTTGATTTACAGCATAAGGTGGGATAAGCAGTCCCAAGTTGTTGTTTTTTATTTTTTTGGCTGCACCATTCAACTTATGGGATCTTAGTTCCCTGATCAGGGATCAAACCCACACCCTTGACAGTGGAAGTGTGGCGTCCTCACCACTGGACTGCCAGGGAATTTTCAACCCCATTTTATTTTCTAAGGTTTTTTGTTTGTTTGTTTGTTTTAATGTGGACCATTTTTAAAGTCTTTATTGAACGTGTTACAATATTGCTTCTGTTTTATGTTCTGTTTTTTTGGCCACAAGGCATGAGGGATCTTAGTTCCTCTACCAGGGATCCAGCCCATATCCCCCTGCTTTGGAAGGTGGTCTGAACCCCTGAACCACCAGGGAAGTCATCCAACCCCATATGAAAGCGGAGGAAACTGAGGCCTGAGGCGAAGGGGACCCCTTGCTCACCAGGCTCTTTCCTCGTAGTCAGTGAGGGTTGGGAACGAGCCCTTCCTCCTGCGCCCCTCCCTACGGCCCCTGTCCGGTCCAAAGCCCTTTCCTGCACCCCCCACGGTGCCCACCCTCTGCCCTCACTGTGGGCACCCTGTCCACGTGGCTCGCCTGCTCTTCCCACCTCCCTCCTCCTGTCTGGTTTCCCAGCCCACATCCCACCTCCTAGCAAAGCTGCCACCTTAGAGAGAGGGAGAGGAGAGCGCGAAGGTTCAGATGCAAACCTGGGTCCCCCAGACAAACGCCCCTCTGTATCTCGGGGGCCGTGGTAACTGGCTGCGGGCCAGCGCTCCCTGCGGGCGGGCGGCTTGAATGGCTGGGATTGTTCCCGCACCTCCTGTCCCTGTCTGCTGCCCAGCGCCTGCGAGGCACCCCCGCACAGACAGGAAAGGGGAGGGCCGTTCCTTCTGGAATGGAAGGTGTGGGAGGCAGGCGAGCCTTGGGCAGGGTGGGGGGGGTGCTGTGTCCTGAACCAAACTGGCAGGCGGGAGAGTCACAGGATGGAGGAAGCGTGAGTAGGAGGTCACTGCCCCAGCCCGCGCCCTTTGCAGGAGAGCAAACTGAGGTGCAGACAGGACAGGTGACTTGCCCAAGGTCACTCAGCACGGCAGTGACAGAGGTAAGACTCGAGCCCTGGACTCCTAACTGCCAGTCCAGGGTCCCTGCCCTCCCACGTCAGGCCTCACGGCTGGGGTTTGGGTGGTGAGCCTGCTGAACCGGCGAGGTCGTGAGCACCCTAGCCTGGGACACTGAGACGCAGAGGAAGAACATCACGTAACGGCTCCATGGCACAAGGTTCCCTCTCGTTCTGTAGTCAAGTGCAGATGCTGCAGACAGAGTCCATCCTTAACTCCTTCACGACAAAGACTCGAAGGTTAGCCAAGGCCTTACAAAAGGTGGAGGAGAGACTGCGAATCAAAGGGAGACCACTGAACAGTCAACATCAGGGGTAACCTCAGATTATTGGAGTTTGTAGGACGGCACTGGCCTGGGTTCTTAAATAAGAAGAAGCTAGTTAGGGGCACTGGGGGTCAGGGCACCTGGTTCTGAAGAGACTTGGGTTTGGTTCTTCTCTGCACTCCCAATTTATTTCCTTCGGAGGGTCACAGTGGCCTGCCCACAGGCGACACAACTCAGTGGCATCTCTGTGCTCTTGCCTCAGTGGCGGCAGTGAAAAGGAACCCAGAAACCGCAGCTGGTGTGTTTTAGAAACACAGCACAGTTACCAGGCAGGGCGGCCGAGGGCAAAGCTGCCAGGAGCACTATGCCAGGGGGGCCTCACTGCGCTCACCGGCCAGGGCTCCTTCGGGTTGTCTTTGGTTCTTACTACTGTTGTTACTGATCTTGTCTTGAATGAATCAGAAAGGAGTTCTGGAAAGAGTACCCAGTGAACGACCAATGCATCTTCCTATCTGTGTGCCCCGGGCACCCCGCTGGCCCCTAGCTTTCTCATTTGTAAGGAGAGTTTTCAGAGTGGCTTCCACCAAATCCACTGATCACAGGTGCTGCCTCCTAGCATCACCACAGAAGGTGTGGGGAACCAGGGAAAGAAACCTTATGGGGAGAGGAGTGAAAGGGAAAGCCTTTTGGAGGAGCTGAACTTTTCCATCATAAGTTCATCCCCCAAACTCTCCAGCAGAAGAATGGATCTCCTTTCACTCTGGACAAACACATAGAAAATCGACCAGTTTCGCTTTTTTCTTGGCTGGCAGAATTCTCCTGCACCTCCCTCCTCCTGCTAGTCAGACTGGCTACCCCTGGCATCACCTGGGCGCCCCTTGGTCCCTGGGTCCTTTGAGTGTCTTATGCAGTTCACTCCTCCTCTTTCACGGGGCAAATCCTCCAGGAAAAGGTGCATGGGGAGGGCTGGATTTTTTTTCTGAAGCTTCTTGTGCTCCTAAATGTTGTTCTTCTACCCTTCCACTCAATATTTAGTTTGACTTCTGTCCACTTCTAGGCTGGAGATAATTTTCCCTTAGAATTTTGGAAAGTTAGCTCAGAGCTTCAGGACGGCTGCTGTCAAATCCACAGACGTTCTGGTTTCATCAGAATGTTGATCCTTTTCTGGATATTTGACCTTGTTATTTTTATAATTGATAGATGTGTGGGTCATTCTCTTTACGCCCCGCGTTCTGGGAGGTAATGATAATGAGACCCGTTGTGCATCTTTTTTATTCACTTTTCTGGTGAGTCCACAGTCTTCCCATTCTGAAAATTCATGTCATTCATTTCTGGGAAATTTCCAGGTATTCTTTGGTAATTGCTTCCCCTTGATTTTTGTTCCACTTAATCACTTCTGAAATTCTTATCATTAGAATGTTGGACCTCCTGGAGTAATTTGTTTTGGCCTTTTTTCTCTCAGTCTTTTTTGGTTCCTCTTTTTTATGAGACATTTCCTCAACTCTCTTCGAACGCTTCTATTGAACTTTTACATTTCTTTTGTCATATTTTAAATTCCTAGCACTCTTTCTTGTTCTTAGAATATTCTTTTCTTATAGTATTCTGTTCTTGTTTTATGGATGTAGTATCTCATCTTTCCGAGGATGTTGACATTTTCTTCTGCCCTTTGCATTGTCTCTGTTTGCTTTACTTTTTATGTTATTTTATTGGCAGGGAAGACCAAAGGAAGGGATGGATTTGAGCTGCAAATTCCTCTTTCCAGCCCCATTTCATACCCTGGCTTTTGGTAGTATCCGCAGAATCTTTCTGGGGTTTCTTCTGTGCCTTCAGCTTTTGTTGGTTTCCCCAGTCTGCAGGTTTGAGCCTCAGTCTTTGCCAGGCTGCTAAGTCACACTCAGCCTTCAGCTTTTCCAACTTTCAAACCTGGACTGAACTCTCTCCAATGTGGCTGTCATCTCTCCCTTCCCTTTTGACCTCATGGAGTCATATGTCTGAATTCCTTTACTGCCATTTGTAGGGGGTGGGGTGAGTTTCAAGAGGAAGCAGAGATAATTATATTCCATCTGCTCTGTGTTTTAAAATTTTAATTAAAAGACGCTTACTCCTTGGAAGGAAAGTTATAACCAACCTAGACAGCGTATTAAAAAGCAGAGACAACACTTTGTCCACAAAGGTACGTCTAGTCAAGGCTATGGTTTTTCCAGTAGTCATGTATGGATGTGAGAGTTGACGTATAAAAAAAGCTGAGCACCAAAGAATTGATGCTTTTCAACTGTGGTGTTGGAGAAGATGCTTGAGAATCCCTTGGACTGCAAGGAGATCCAACCAGTCCATCCTAAAGGAGATCAGTCCTGGGTGTTCATTGGAAGGACTGATGTTGAAGCTGAAACTCCAATACTTTGGCTACCTGATGCGCAGAGCTGACTCATTTGAAAAGACCCTGATGCTGGGAAAGATTGAGGGCAGGAAGAGAAGGGGGCAACAGAGGATGAGATGGTTGGATGGCATCACTGACTCAATGGACATGAGTTTGGGTGAACTTCGGGAGTTGGTGATGGACAGGGAAGCCTGGCGTGCTGCAGTTCATGGGGTCGCAAAAAGTTGGAAGGGACTGAACTGAACTGATCTGCTCTGGTTAACCAGAATTCCCTCCTGCTTTTTTTTTTTTTTGTCTGCATTGAGCTGCCTGCAGGATCTTAGATCCCCCAACAGGGATCGAACCCATATTCCCTGCAGTGGAGGTGCGAAGTCCTAACAACTGGACCAGGAAAGCCCCCCTCCTTTGTTTTTTTTTTGAAAAACAAAGATAGATCCTACAATTGTTTCTCCCAGGATGAAGCAAATCAGTTTGTCCCTCTTACCTGTTGTTTTCCTCTGGGCCCAGAGAAACCACCTCTGAGTCACTGCAGAGCCTGAAAGCTGATGTAAGAGGGAGAAGGCTCTGCGCCTGTCTGGGGAGGGGGAAAGCCCAGCTAACATACTCCGTGTGGGTTCTCTATCCTGTGAAGAGATGGGTAGGCTCATGGAGGGGCCGGACATCCTTGCAAACCAGAGCTGGGCATGGAGTGGGCTTATAAAACTAAAGACATTCTAAGCCCTTGGCAGGGAGGAGATTTGTCTGTTCAGGCAGGACCGGGCAGGGGAGGCTGGAGAGGATTGACTACAAGCCTTTTGGTCTGACAGATTAGAGTCTGAATCCTATATATTAGCTCCCTTGACAGGGAGGAGATTTGAAAAGGAAAAATTGAGAATGGGACTTCCCTGGTGGGGCTCCAAGCTGCCAATGCAGTGGGCCCGGGTTCAGACCCTTGTCAGGGAACTAGATCCCACATGAAACTAAACGTTCCCATGCCACGACAAAGGTCAAAGGTCCTGAGTGCCACAACTAAGACCTGGTGCAATCAACCAAATGAAAAGGAAAGAAAAATTGAGAATGGTCACCAGTTAACCGGGCAAATGAATCCCACTGATGGGGCCAACCTGTATGCAGGTCAGGAAGCAACGGTTAGAACTGGATGTGGAACAACAGACTGGTTCCAAATAGGAAAAGGAGTACGTCAAGGCTGTATATTGTCACCCTGCTTAATTAGCTTATATGCAGAGTACATCATGAGGAACGCTGGACTGGAGGAAGCACAAGCTGGAATCAAGATTGCCGGGAGAAATAATCAATAACCTCAGATATGCAGATGACACCACCCTTATGGCAGAAAGTGAAGAAGAACTAAAGAGCCTCTTGATGAAAGTGAAAGAGGAGAGTGTAAAAGTTGGCTTAAATCTCAACATTGAGAAAACTAAGATCATGGCATCTGGTCCCATCACTTGATGGGAAATAGATGGGAAAACAGGGGACACAGTGGCTGACTTTATTTTTCTGGGCTCCAAAATCACTGCGGATGGTGATTGCAGCCATGAAATTAAAAGACACTTGCTCCTTGGAAGGGAAGTTATGACCAACCTAGACAGCATATTAAAGAGCAGAGACATTACTTAGTCCACAAAGATCTGTCTAGTCAAGGCTATGGTTTTTCCAGTAGTTATGTGTGGATGGATGTGACAGCTGAACTATAAAGAAAGCTGAGTGCCGAAGAATTGATGCTTTTGAACTGTGGTGTTGGGGAAGACTCTTGAGATTCCCTTGGCCTGCAAGGAGATCCAACCAGTCCATTCTAAAGGAGATCAATCCTGGGTGTTCATTGGAAGGACTGATGCTAAAGCTGAAACTCCAATACTTTGGCCACCTGATGTGCAGAGCTGACTTATTTGAAAAGACCCTGATGCTGGGAAAGATTGAGGGCAGGAGGAGAAGGGGCTGACAGAGGATGAGACGGTTGGATGGCATCACCAACACAATGGACCTGGGTTTGGGTGGACTCCGGGAGTTGGTGATGGACAGGGAGGCCTGGTGTGCTGCAGTTCATGGGGTCGCAAAAAGTTGGACACATCTGAGCGACTGAACTGAACTGATGGGACCAAACTGGGCAAATAAATCCCACCAGTGGGACCAAATCCTGGCAGGCACGGGCTAGAGCAGGGTGCTTCAAGACAGGGTTAACTGCAGATGTATTTGTAGTTAGGTTGGAAGTAAGTGATGAGATGTGAACTAAGCTCACGCAGCAGGGACAGAATCAGGTCTGCCTAGTTGCCTCCTGAGCCCGCTCCCCACCCCCTGCCCTGCCTGCCCAGTATGTCTAGAACCCCTTCTCTGCTCCTCTCACAGCAGCTCTCCCATACTCCCTCCCAACGTACCTCGTACCTGCTATTCCCTGGGCGTGTCTGATCGACCTCTGCATCTCCCGCAGCACCTGGCCTGTGGGATGTGTCAATTCAGGCAGGACGGGGCCAAGGAAACAGGTGTGAATTGAAGTCCAGCAGATATGGGTCTGAATCCTGTCTATGAGGCTGAATAATGGCCCCCTCAAAGATATCCACATCCTGATCCCCAGGTGGCCAAAAGAAAAAAAAAAAGAGGAGCATGGCCCTGCCAACGTTTTGATTTTAGCCCAGTGAGACTGATTTTAGGCTTTGGACCTCTAAACAATAAGAAAATAAGTTTGTATTATTTTTAAAATTTTATTTCCTTCTGGCTGCTCTGGGTCTTTGTTGCTTTGCAAGAGCTTTCTCTGACTGCAGCGACCAGGGCTGCTCTTGGCTGCCGTGCGCAGGCTGCTCACTGCCGTTGCTTCTCCTGGTTTGGAGCACAGGCTCTAGGCGCTCGGACTCTCTAGTTGTAGTTCCCCGGCGTGGGGAATCTTCCCGGACCAGGGATCGAACCTGTGTCCCCAGCACTGGCAGGTGGATTCCTATCCACTGCTCCACCAGGGAAGTCCAAATTTGTGTTATAAGTTATAATTTTGTTATAGCAGCCGTAGGAAACTAAAGCATCCTAGCTCCGCTATATACTAGCACTGAGACCTTGGATGGGTCATTTAACCTTTCTGAACCTCAGGGCTTTTTTATCTGGAAAATAGTGATAATGTAGGTGAGAAGAGGGAGAAGGCAATGGCAACCCACTCCAGTACTCTTGCCTGGAAAATCCCATGGGTGGAGGAGCCTGGTAGGCTATAGTCCATGGGGTCGCTAAGAATCGGACACAACTGAGCGACTTCACTTTCACTTTTCACTTTCATGCACTGGAGAAGGAAATGGCAGCCCACTCCACTGTTCTTGCCTGGAGAATCCCAGAGACGGCGGAGCCTGGTGGGCTACCATCTATGGGGTCGCACAGAGTCAGACACGACTGAAGTGACTTAGCAGCAGGTGAGAAGAGACAAGTATTTATGTGGTAACTGACACATGGTAGTCACTTGCTGAATGATAGCTGCTGTGTTTGTGGCCACCATCATCATCACTCTCAGCCTTGATGTTACTGGTTTTCTACCCACAGATGTCAGTACAGACTGGACATTTTCCTATTTGTCTAGACCTTTTTGAATAGAAAGGACAGGACGCTGTTTTGAGACAGGCCTATAGCTCTCCTCCAGTAGTTCTCAATCAGGGGCGGCAAAATCTTCCCAGAAGATGCTGGGAAATGTCTGGAGACATTTTTGGTTGTCCTAAGTGGAGGCTGCTACCGGCACCTGGTTGTGAAGGCCAGTCTTACAATGCACGAGATCCCTCCGCAACAAAGAACGCCGTGGCCCAAGTGTATACAGTGCCAAGGTTGAGAAACCCTGCCATTCTCTGAGGTTCTGTGGTACCTCCTGGGCTCAAAATATCAACACGTAGTGTATCCCTGTCCTCACTGTTCGCGACGCCAGTTGTCTCGCTGTATCTCACTGTTCCCACTGTTCATTGAACCCTTGGTAGACAAGGTGCAAGCGGGCAAGAAAACTCAAGGAGTTGCAGGAATTGCTGATGGGTTTATTCTCTCCTGGCTGGCACAGCGGCCGTAGCGGCGGACACGCTCCATCCTCTCCTCTCCTCTCCTGGCCGTCGGACAGACACAGCCAAGACGCAGCCGCTTTCTAGGCGGAGCTCACACAGGCCTACTGCACACAGTAGCCGGTGACCGAGTACCTCGTGATGCGCATGCGCAGTGCTTTAATGCGCTCAGCTGTTAACACAGTCATTATTTACAAAACGTGGGGCGAGAGAGCCTGAACGTGCCATCTTGGCTAATTTGCTCTCTCCCCACACGTAGTAAAAATACTGAGCAGAGTCCTGTCCCAGCAGGGCCACTGACCCTCTGAGTAGTAGCCCCAGGAAAATCGCTTACCTCCTGGAAGACTAGGCAGCCACCCCAGTTTGGAAGTAGATCTGAATTTGAGATTCAGCATCTCCATTCATTTGCTCTAAGACTTTAAGCAAGTCGCTTAACCTTTCTGAGCCTCCATTTCTTTTCAGGAGAGTGGAGATAAAAGACCCACCTTGTCATATCGAGTGAGAAAATACGTGAAAGCATAGTGCCTGACACTTCATTAGCATCCCCTTAAATGTTAGTTTCCTTTCCTTCCTGATCAGAATGTTGGGGTCGAATTATTTTCCTCTGACATATTCGCATAGAGCCATCAACTCTTTACCCTTGTGCCTTGTTTCCCTTGGGGACGGTGGGACACCTGGAAATTTATATAGGAGCTCAGGTATATTTAAGGACCCTTGAAAGCTGGGCCCTTGGCTTGAGCCCAAAGACTGAGGGGTAAATGGAAGGCACAGGTCACATTCCAGCTCTCAGTCAGTCTCAACAGGACGCCCACTGGTCTCTTTCTCCCACTGACTCCTGGCACAGCCTATGCCTTCCATTTGGCACCAGGCATAAGTCTGCCTTGTAACCACTTTTGTCTGGGATTTCTATCTGTAACTCTCTGTACATGAAACTTAGACTTGCAGGTCTTGGGTGGGATGCTCCTTGAGGCATCTTTCTATACAATGTGGGCCACAAAAATCAGAAAGATAGGATGTTCAAGCCCGAAATTGACAGGTGGGTAAATAAAACTTAATAGATATGGTAGACCTAGAACCCAGACTTCCAGATCCACAGGCCACTGCCTTTTCCAAAGGACTTCAATATGATGTCAGTCAGCCACCTCTCTATGATCAAGGCTGGACCAGCTTGAGGGGGATGATCCCCACTCACTACTGATAGAAGGAAATTTTCTTAAAAGAAATAGTCTCATCCTCTTTGCCTGAGCTGTAGAGACACGATCCCCATGGCCCCTCTTTGAATCGTCTCAGAGCTGTGTACATGGTGGGTGCTGGCTGAATGAATGACGGAAAGTGGACAGAATAGGTGGGAGAATAAATGTGTGCACAGAGGGTGGGTGGATGAGTGGATGGGAGGATGGACGAGTAGATGCATAAATGGAACAAGATATGGGCTTCCTAATTTCTGAGAACCAACAACAAGGAACATATTCAGTATGTAATTGGGGGGGAGACTAAGTTCAAGGTAGTATTATCCCAACTCAGCCCCCACCTTTGGGAGCTCTGACACACAAGGGGACAGAGCCAAGTACAGGTAGAGCAATGAGAGTGGGGGGAGATGATATGGAACCCAACAGGAATGGAGGGTGTAGGAGGGAGCCAGTCTGGATTCAGGCAGACTGGGATCACCATGTACTCAACAAAGCATCTGGAGGTTCCTAAGGGAAATGGCAACCCACTCTAGTGTTCTTGCCTGGAGAATCCCAGGGATGGGGGAACCTGGTGGGCTTCCGTCTATGGGGTCACACAGAGTCGGACACGACTGAAGTGACTTAGCAGCAGCAACAGCAGCAAGGGTCCAGTATGCAATCTGCTGCCATGTCAAACCCCTCTGTAGAGTTCTCCCCGTTTTATTCCAGTCTCAACTACCTTCCAGGAAGGATTCCTGCCTTCCATCCTGAATTGCACACACAGTCTTCCCTCATCCAATATCCCCCGAGTCTATAGCTACAAAGAAAGATGAGCTTTCGGAAGACATAGGTTCTTGAGATCAGCTATGAATGGCTGGTCCATACCCTAGAACTACAGGTTGGAAAGGCCATTAGAGATCATCTCCAAACTAGGCCATTTTGCAGGTGGGAAAATCAAGGTCTAGGGAAGACGATGACTTTCCAAAGTGTTATGGCAAGTGAGTAACAAAAGGAAACCCATGTCTCCTGGTTCTCACCCCAGGTTAAGAATTCTTCAATGCTTTCCCCCTGCACACCCAGCAGCCCCCAGGCCCTACCAGTCCCATTAGGACTTTTGCCTGCTTGGGGTTGATTTCACTCTTTCCTCTGTCTCTGCCCTTGGTGGAGATGGAGGAGAAGGTCAGTGTTCTGGATGTTCTGCTGAGTCTCCCCTCAGATCCCCTCCTTGGGATATCAGCCTTCACAGTCTGGCTCCCTGACTTCTTTGTTCATACTTGAGCTTGACCGAGTGCAGCAAACACTATATCAGGTAGAGAATTGGGGGCTCCAAGAAGAGCAGGGGGAACACAGACTGGGAGACAGGAGGGAACAGAGAAGGGGAGCTGGGATGAGCAGTCACCAATCACCCACCATCCAGCAGGCACTGTTGTTCGTTGTTGTTCCATTGCTCGGCATCTGACTCTTTGCAACCCCATGGATTGCAGCACACCAGGCTTCCCTGTCCTTCACTATCTCCTGGAGTTTGCTCAAAGTCATGATGGAGTCAGTGATGCCATCGAACCAATTCATCCTCTGTCACCCCCTTTTCCTCCTGCAGGCACTGTGCTGGGCAGTTACACCATCTCATTTATTCTCAGAACTCCACAAGATAGGGAATGTTTTATAAATGAGAATGCTGAGGCCTAGAGAAGTGGCTTGGCTTGTAGAGCTGGTCAGCAGGGATCCCAAGATTAAAACCCAGGACTCCCTGATCCCAAAGCCCCTGCCAGGTCCTGAGCTCCCAGACCATGTGCTTTGTCACAGTAACATCAAGAGTTCTTGAACCAGCAGCAGGAGCTGGAGTTTCTCTCCTAAGGGCCCAATCAACAAGGTCAAGGCTAACAGGAATCAGTGCAAAGTCCTGCACATAAATTCAAAAAGACAACTGTACAAGAGTGTCCTGGAGGTCTGGTTACTAGACCGCAGCTCATCACAGGATTGTCACCAAGTGTAATACAGGTGTCATTGCCTTCTAGTTCCAAAGGACTCTGAGTGTAGAAAGTCCTAGGCTTTGACTGACTATAAACAAGCATAAGATAAATCAAGAAAAGGTTTGGGGGGTGGTGTCTCAACAGGGTGTGTGGAGCAGTGGGCCGTGGCTGCCTGAAAAGCTAATGAGCTATTAGTTTGCATTAATCCAGTGTAATATCACTAGTTTTGTGCCCAGTCCCTGTGCTAAATGTATCACATGTTTTATCTCATTTGATTCTCACATGACCCCGTGGAGTCTATAATTCTTGTTTTACAGGTCGGAAAACTAAAACGTGAAGAAAGTTGACCAAGGTCACGCAGCTAGTAAATAAGTGAATTCAAGCTCAGGTTTGATCATTGTCAAGAAAAATGTCGTTCTGGACAGTTTAGGTCCCCTTTGGAGTCAGGCATCTACTTTAGGGTATTTTATTTAAGGAAGATACTGACACATAGAGAAACGAGGAACCCATTCCTGAGCGATACTAAAGATTGTTTGAAGAAGCTGAGAATGTTTATCCTGGAGAGTAAAATCATCAGAGAACACATAGTTGCTGTTTTCAGGGGCAGAAAGCATCTCTACTTAGAAACAGGTTGGATTCACAGGAAATTTGTATATGCTCAGTCATGTCTAACACTTTGCAACCCCATGGACCATAAGCCACCAGATTCCTCTGTCCATGGAATTTTCCAGGCAACAATACTGGAGCAGGCAGCCATTTCTTCTGCCAGGGGATCTATCAAACCCAGGGACTGAACCCCCCGTCACCTGCATTGGCAGGCGAGTCTTTGCCACTGAGCCACCTGGGAAGCCCAACTGGACATACACCAATCATTTGTTGGTTAAGTTCAAAGGGACATACTATAACCAACTGTTATTGCCACCTACTGGTACAAAGTAAAAATGACATGCTGATTTCGGCTGCCATCACTGTTCCATTCACAGAACAACTTTTTGTACGTGGAAGGGCTTTTAAACATGACCATTGTTGTGTGTAAGAGGTAATAAATAGGTTACCTCTGTGGGAAGAGAATTAGGATCAATGGGTTAAAATCAGAAGGGAAGAGATTTTGGTTCCAAAATGAAAGTTACTTTTCTGACAATTAAACCATCCTGCTAACCTAAGGGACAGCTTGGGAGTAGTTAGGTTTTTGTCTGTGGAAGAAACCACGTCATGCTGAATCTTCCATCTCTCAGATGAATGACAGAAATCAATCCCAGTGTCTTGGCGGGTCTCAGGCATTCATGGCTTCCTTATTCTGAGTTATAGTTGGCCATTTGGGTAGGGGTCTGCCAGGCTTGATAGCATCTGGGTTTTCTTATCCAGGGAGGAACATCTAGGCTAGGCCAGACAGAAGGAGGGTACCATAGAGGCAGAGCAGAAGGGAGGGGGATATTCTGGACAGGTGGGGTCTGGCAACATTGATCCTCGAGTTATGACCTTATGGACTTCCCTGGTGGCTCAGACGGTAAAGCGTCTGCCTAAAAAGTGGGAGGCCCAGGTTCAATCCCTGGGTCGGGAAGATCTCCTGGAGAAGGAAATGGCAACCCACTCCAGTATTTTTACCTGGAAAATCCCACAGACGGAGGAGCCTGGTGGGCTACAGTCCACGGGGTTGCAAAGAGTGGGACACGACTGAGCGACTTCACTCACTATGACCTTGTACTTGACCAAGGAACAGAAAAGGATGGTTCAGTGAGTAAATGGTCAAGACTCTCCATCTCTTCCCAAACTGACTTCCCACACAGGGCCATGTGTAAACAACCCAAGGAAACAGCAACTCCTTGTAGATTCTGTAAATGTGATTGAGGCTCTGCTGGAGACAAAGGTACAGAGTATAGGCAAGGTCAGGGACCAGTCTGGGTCAGGGTTAGATCAAGAGCTCTGCCCTCTCTCTCTTCCACAGCCTGCGAGGGTCTTCTCGTCAAAGCCCTACATTGATTTGGCCCCCAGATGCTGGCCATTGCACGTTGTGCATTCTCTCGGGACCAGTCTAGTGAGAGTTTATGGAGAAGGGGCAGTGAAATTAGACAAACCCTAGCTTGAATCCTAGCATAGCTACATATTAGCCTTGTGAAGTTAGATTGATATCTTCTCTGATCTGAGTCTCAGTCTGCCCATCTGTAGAATGGGCACAGTGACTATATTCTCCTAATCAGACAGATAGGAGGATTCAACGAGACCTCTCACATAAATCACTGAGTACAGTGCCTGGGGCACATGGTATATTATTATTATTAAATTAACCTCTGTCCATAAAGATCGGCCTCACCTCCCTGTTGCTGCTGCTGCTAAGTCACTTCAGTCGTGTCCAACTCTGTGAGACCCCATAGAGGGCAGCCCACCAGGCTCCCCCGTCCCTGGGATTCTCCAGGCAAGAACACTCCCCCATTTTCTGTGGCCATGGGTCCTGGTCATGGACATATTTGACACTGACATCTCCCTGCTGGATCTTACTTGGTTAACAGGAATCACAGGGGCCCCACACATGAACACACCCACACCCTTGGCTATCCATGCTCCACCACCCTCCCTCCCGCCTTCTCTGATGTGGTAGGAACAGAGATGCAATTGAGAGCCCTTGGCCCTTAGATGAGGCAAGATATGCTCTGGGATTAACTCACTCTTCTCTCAGAGACAGGAGCAGCTGGGCCCATATGAAAGGGAGTCCCTCCTGGAACCCGGCACCCAGGAGGTCACGACCCTGAAAGACCTGCGGAGGAGCCTGTGCCCTGGTGGCCCTAGACGGCTCCGTTACTGGTCAGTATGTGTCTGTGTGTGTGTGTGCGGGTTCCTGTAGTGACTGGTCTTGAGCCCCCACCCCCACCCCAGGTGTGTACCAGGGGCGGGTGGTGCGGAGGGAAGGATACAGGTTTTGAAGTTTGCAGTGCTGGGTTCATTTGCCAAGCCTGCAGCATTCAGACCATATGGAAAGTCTCAGGGTCCTCATTTGAAACAAGGGGAAAGGAAGACCTATTTTACATGGCATTTGCTAATTAAATCAGAGGATGGATAGAAAATATGTGGCACAAGGTCTTCGCACATGGCAGACACTCAGATGATGGCTTCGGTCAATTCTGTGCTTGTTGGTTTAACAGGGAATGAGTCCATGATAGGGTTTAGTTTATCTAGTGATTATGCCATCTCTCTCTTCTTAGGTGACCTTTGGTCAACGGCCATGTATTTGCCTCTTTTTTCTATTTTTAAAAGGAATTGTGGGTCATTCCCTAGTGGTCTAGTGGTTAGGACTCTGTGCTTTCACTGTCATGGGCCTGGGTTCAATCCTTGATTGGGGAATTAGATCCTGCAAGCCACAAGGTGCAGCCAAAACAAAAAGGGAATTGTGAGAAAGCATTACTGGTGAATGTTCTCAGCTTGATATTGGTGGAGACAGAAGCAGAGAGTTTAGGCCAATGCATATTAAAAGTCTTTATGTGCCAAGATAGGGCGTGTGTGTTGCTGGAGGGAGCAGTTCAGGTACCTCTCCCTGGGAGCAGGAGTTGGGGGTGGAAGGTTGGGGAAGACTTTTATTCCATGTTCTCTTATTGGTCCACACTTGTTTTTATAGAAAGAATTTTTTTTTCCTGTTTTGAGCCCCTGTCTCTAATTAGTTCGGACTTCCCTGGTGGCTCAGCTGGTAAAAGCGTCTGCCTACAATGCGGGACCTGGGTTTGATCCCTGGGTCGGGAAGATCCCCTGGAGAAGGAAATGGCAACCCACTCCCGTACTCTTGCCTGGGAAATCCCATGGACAGAGGATTTTGGTAGGCTACAGTCCATGTGGTCACAAAGAGTCGGACACGACTGAGCGACTTCACTTTCACTTTCTCTAATTAGTTCAGCCAATATTCACTAATACCCGCTGAAATCCTAAGGGATACCCTTTATTGAGCACTTAAAAGCACTTTCCATACTTAACCTGAGCCCTCAGTTCCCTTGGGAAAAGCTACCGCCTTTTACAAACAGCAAACCCAGCTAGGAGAAGTTCAACCACTCACCCAGGTCCTTCTACCCACAAAGGTGAGGAGAGCCAGACTCTTTATCTGAAGGAGGCAGAAAGATGTGGGAAAAAAAGCCAAAAGCAGTGTCTAACTCAAGGGCCTGACAATGAAGGCGGAAAGTTGGCTGCCAGACCCAGAACAGAGGCACGGGTCATTGCGGTGCATCTTTGCTGAGCGCTGCTGTGGGAGAGCAGAGGGCAGGAGGGTTGATTCCGTCTGGCAGGAAGTCTTCCCGGAGGTGACCGGGCTGAATATGGAAGGTTCCTTTTGGAGGGGGAGTGGGCAGCAGAGCATGGCGGGCAACCCAGACCTGTTTAAGGTAGTCGGAAGACAGGAAGCTCAGCCAGGCCAGAAGGCTGGCCAGTGTGGGGACGTCAGACAGCGTTGCAGAGGGGTCCTTCAGGGAGCCTGAGTCATCCAAGTCCTGAGGATCTGGTTCAGGGGAGGAAGGGACAAAGTGGGGCTTGGGTCTGTGACTGAGGCTGGACTTCAAGGATTAAAGGAGGGCAGAAACGGCGAAGGCAGAGCCCATCCTGTGGGTCAGCAGACCTGGCCACACAGGGTCATTCTGCAGTTGAGAATGGCAGGGCTGGCCGGGAACAGGTCGTGGCTGCCAGAGCCAAAAGCCTGGCTGCAGGTGACCCCGAAGGAGGGGTGCTGGCCCCTGTTTCCATCACGAGCTGGCAGAGATAGGGGACCTGGGGGGTGGGGGGCCAAAGCCTGGGGCCGCAGCTCAGAGATAGCAAAGACCAGGAGTGACGTGGGAGGACAGAGTGGCCCATTGTCCCAATGATTTGTCGGTGTGGGGACCCAAGAGGCGGAAAAGGAGGTTGGAAACAGCCAGTGAAGGGCTTTCACTGCCAGACATTCAGGTGTGGGTACTGGGGAGATGACTTGTTTTTTGAGCCTGGGAATGCCATGATCACACCTAGGGTCTCTCTCTCTCACCAGAATGCGAGCTTCTGGAGGCAAGGAGTTGGCCTTTGGGCCAAGTTCCACATCTCCCTGGCTGGGGGACCGTGGTCGAGTCAGTCACACCGAACCTCAGTTAGTTTCCCAGCAGCAAAATGCAATGATTGAGAGCATTAAATGAGCTGACAGATGTCACATGTGAGGGCACCTACAGCAGCCTTGTGCCAAGAAGATGCCCTCTTTGCTTGGAGGGTTTTGCACAACTTCAGCTGCCTCTCACCCCACCCCCAGCCCAAACCACGCCCATCCTTCAAGGCCCATTCAAATTAATCTTCTTGAAGTCACTCTCCACAACCCAATAGGTCATCTCACTGACTGCTTGATAATCATATATCATAGTTTTTTTTAGCTGCTTTCCCCCCACCTCCGTCTTACATTGTAAAGATTTTGAAACCAGGAACAGCATTTCAGGCATTGTTGTAG
Organism: Moschus berezovskii; assembly: GCF_049115385.1. Taxonomy (NCBI): domain Eukaryota; kingdom Metazoa; phylum Chordata; class Mammalia; order Artiodactyla; family Moschidae; genus Moschus; species Moschus berezovskii. Next base: position 7,941,020 of record NC_142461.1, read on the forward strand.
GGTGGTCAAAGTCTCACTAGTATGGGCAATAGATGCCCTGGGTTCAGTTCTCCTGTGAAAACTTGGGGCTCCATTTGGTATTGGGGGCTTCAGTTTCATCAGTAAAATGGCAACAATAACCTTCCTCACACATTTTCCAGAAGATCAATTTAGATACTCAGTGTGAAACATAGTTAGGAGGAGTTGAATAAATATTGTTGAATAAATTGAAACTGCTTTGAAAAATGGAATCTTTAAAAATGTCAAACCTTATTTTTAACTCCCCATTGTTCATTGTTCAGTTGCTAAGTTGTGTCCAACTCTTTGCAACCCCATGGACTGCACAACACCAGCCTTCCCTGTCCTCCACTATTTCCTGGAGTTTGCTCATGTTCAGATCCATTGAATCGGTGTTGCTATCCAACCATCTCATGCTCTGCTGGCTTCTCTTTTTGCCTTCAATCTTTCCCAGCATCAGGATCTTTTCCAATGAGTTGGAACTCCCATAGTATATAGTAAAAGGCCTGATGTTTACTTGCTGCTAAGAGAAACTTGCAAATAAATCTTTGTCTAGTCAAGGCTGTGGTTTTTCCCGTGGTCATGTATGGATGTGAGAGCTGGACTATAAAGAAAGCTGAGTGCCGAAGAATTGATGCTTTTGAACTGTGGTGTTGATGAAGACTCTGGAGAGTCCCTTGCACTGCAAGGAGATCCAACCAGTCCATTCTAAAGGAGATCAGTCCTGAATATTCATTGGAAGGACTGATGCTGAAGCTGAAACTCCAATACTTTGGCCACCTGATGCGAAGAGCTGACTCATTTGAAAAGACCCTGATGCTGGGAAATATTGAAGGTGGGAGGAGAAGGGGATGACAGGGGATGAGATGGTTGGATGGCATCACCAACTCAATGGACATGAGCCTGAGTAAACTCTGGGAGTTGGTGATGGACAGGGAGGCCTGGCATGCTGCAGTCCATGGGGTCGCAAAGAGTCCAACACAACTGAGTAACTGAACTGAACTGGCTGAAGAGAAACTACATGCTTAAATGTTTTCTCCAGTCACCCAGATGAAGACCAAATGAGGCATCATACAGGGATTGTAAAATGACTGATTTTAACCAAAATTTCTTCTTCCTTCTCAGCACGTCAAGATGACCACAGCCACCCCTTTGGGGGGTAACACCATCTTCTCATTGAACATGACTACCAGAGGAGAGGACTTTCTGTACAAGAGTAAGGTCAACTTGGCTTGGTGGCCAGGGTTTTGAGGGTGGGACAGGGTTTGTCTTCAGCTCCTGGTGTCAAGGTCAAGAGCGTGGGCTCTGCAGACAAAGTGCTTGGGTCTTGATAATGCCATTTGCCAGCTGCATGAACCTGAGCACGTGACTTCACTGCTCTGGGCTTGTTTCATCATCTGTGTTGTTGTTGTTGTTGAGTTGCTAAGTCGTGTCTGACTCTTTTGTGACCCCACGGACCCTAGCCTGCCAGGCTCCTCTGTCCATGGGATTTCCCGGGGAGAATACTGGAGTGGGTTGCCATTTCCTTCCCCAGGGAATCTTTTTGACCCAAGGTTCAAACCCAAGTCTCCTGCATTGGCAGGCAGGTTCTTTAACACTGAGCCACCAGAGAAGCCCTTCCTCATCTGTACGATAGGGCTATTAATGATCTGCCACATAGGTAAGTGTGAGGGCTACAAGCGATAATTCATCTGTATAACTTAGAATAGCCTCCATGCCTATGAAATGTGTTGTTCATTGTTGTTTAGTCACTAAGTCATGTCCTACTCTTTTGTGGCCTCATGGACTGTAGCCTACCAGGTTCCTTTGTCCATGGGATTTCCCAGTCAAGAATACTGTAGTGGATTGCCATTTCCTTCTCCAGAGAATCTTCCTGACCCAGGGATTGAACCCCATGTCTCCTGCATTGGCAGGTGGATTCTTTACCACCAGGGAAGCTCACCTAAGTACTTAATGAGTATTATTATTATTATTACTACTATTACTTTTATTTTCATTATGGAGTTTGGGGGCTTGGAGGGCAACGGAAATTTGAATCACTTGTAAGATAGCCCTGCATGGGACTTGCCTGGTGGTCCAGTGCTTAAAAACCCACCTTCCAATGCAGGTAATGGGGTCCAGTCCCGGGTCAGAGAACTAAGATTCCACACGCCATGGGGCAACCTAAGCTCACATGCCACAACCAAGACATAATGCAGCCAAATAAATAAATAAATATTTTTTAAAATGGCCCTATACCAGTCACCTTAAAATGCAACTACTTTCATATTTTCTTTGGAAAGCAAAAGCATCCTGTCAATTTACAAAGAAGTCAATGAATGTAGGTGGGAAGAGCTAGTCCTGGGGAGACCTTTGCCAGGAACAAGAGGCCCCCAGAAGGAGAAAAGTGAGGACCACTCCTCAGAAAACCAGTTGATTGTATTAGGTGAAGTTTGGGTCCGTTTTGTACGTGTGTGTGTGCTAAGTCACTTCTCTCGTCTGACTCTTTGCCACGCTGTGGATTGTACTCCGCCAGGCTCCTCTGTCCATGAGACTCTCCAGGCAAGAATGCTGGAGTGGGTCACCATGCCCTCCTCCCTGGCCCAGGGATTGAACCTACATCTCCTTCATCTCCCGCACTGACAGGTTCTTTACCGCTGTCACCACCTGGGAAGCCCCCCTGTTTGGTTCATACCTCTGAGAATGGAACAGGCCTCCCAACACACATGGAGCAGTGATGAGCAGTGATAACCGGCCCCAGACTGTGGTCCTGGCAGGAAGCTGGATTCGTGGTGGGATGTGTCTCTTACATGGAGACCCAGAGAGAGTCGCTCTTGGGACGGGGTCTCACGTGTTAGCTTGCTCTTTGCTGGGTGCAGAGACCTACAGAGGCCTGCTGAGGAGTGTCTCCAAACAGTTCTGAAGGGAAATGCAAAGCAGATAGAATTACTGTCAGCAAGGTGGGAATAATACTGTTTCATGGTTCTCAACCAGGCAATTTTGCCCCCTAAATAGGATTGCCGATTGAGCAAATAAAAGTACAAGTTACCAACTAAATTTGAATATAAGATAAACAACTAATAGATTTTTAGAATAATGATATATCGTGTAATATTTCAGATTCATTTTGAAATTTGTCATTATTTATCAGATATTCTAACATACATGGGTATCCTATATTATATCTGGCAACTCTACCACCGGGGATATTTGGCAATACCTGAAGACATTTTTGGTTTTTCCAACAGGGGGTATGTGGGGAGAAGTGCTCCTGGTATCTAGTATAAGTGAGTATAAGCCAGGGATACTGCTGAACACCCTACAGTACAGAGGTGTTTTGTCCCCATGACAAAGATTATCCAGACACTGGTTGAAAAACCCACTGGACTCCCCCGGAAGGAAAGGAAAACAAGTTACTCCATGATGGATTTCCCACCCTCTCCTTATGTCCCTCCCAGTCTTTCTTCCTATGAATAATTGCACAGGTCTTTTTTATTTTTTTTTAAGTAAACTTTTTTTTGACCATGCTGTAGGAGGCATGCAGGATCCTAATTCCTTGACCAGGGATCAAACCTGTGCCCCCTGCAGTGGAAGCACAGAGTCTTAACCACACCACCAGGCTTTCAGGAGGAAAGTCCAAAAGCAAACTTTTTATAAAAGCATTCAGTTCAGTTCAGTCGCTCAGTCGTGTCCGACTCTTTGCGACCCCATGAATCGCAGCATGTCAGGCCTCCCTGTCCATCACCAACTCCCGGAGTTCACTCAGACTCATGTCCATCGAGTCAGTGATGCCATCCAGCCATCTCATCCTCTCGTCCCCTTCTCCTCCTGCCCCTAATCCCTCCCAGCATCAGAGTCTTTTCCAGTGAGTCAACTTGTCGCATGAGATGGCCAAAGTATTGGAGTTTCAGCTTTAGCATCAGTCCTTCCAATGAACACCCTGGATTGATCTCCTTTAGGATGGACTGGTTGGATCTCCTTACAGTCCAAGGGACTCTCAAGAGTCTTCTCCAACACCACAGTTCAAAAGCATCAATTCTTCGGCAATCAGCTTTCTTCACAGTCCAACTCTCACAATTACATACATGCAAAAAATTGCACAAATGATAAGTGCAGAGCTGGATGAATTTTCACAGAGTGCACACAGCTGTGTAAACAGCACCCAGAAGAAGGAGCAGACCACAATCAGTGTCCCCAAAGTTCCAGTGCTGCTTGCAATCATTAGCCCCCGCCCACTCAAGGGAACCCACTTTTTTCTAATTTCTACCACCATAGATTAATTCTACCCTGGTTTTGAACTTTGTATACGTGGAATCATGTATCTGTATGTTTTGTATCTGACTTCTTTTGCTTAACGTTATGTTTGTATGTACATATTTTAATGGTTGCAATATAATGTGTATATATGTATATGTGGGTATGTGTATAGTATCATATTTTATTTTCCACTTTTACATCATCATAAGTGTTCCATGTACCAGAATCCTCATAATCATTATTTTAATTATTGTCTAATACTTCAAGGGATAAGTATACCATATCTTTTTAACCTTTTCCATGTTTAGAATATTCAGAATGTAATAAGCATTTTCATTTACACAGCTTTTTCTTTATTAGGGATTACTACCTATGATCAATTATCCAGAATCAAATAGATTGGTTTAAAGTGTGAACCTTTTTTATGATTCTTGATACTTTCAATATCAATTCTGGCAAGGATATTGATCTTGAACCTAAACTTAGAAATTGACATTAGGAATGAGCACTGATATTGAAAGTAGAATCTGAGATATTAAGCTCCAAGAACATTCATTATGGCCTTGTTTTTAATAGTGTAAAATTGAATGCAACATAAATATCTCCAATAAAGAATTGGCAAATAAATTATGGCCAGCCAAACAATGAAGTACTACACAGCCTTCAAAAGTCATGAAGAAAAATATATACCTATATAGCAATATGATCAGGATATTTTGTTATAAAAGTTTATAGAACATGGTTCGATTTTTATCAAATGTGTATTTTTCCATATTTATGAATATTTTCTTAAGATAGATTTTTAGACATAGGATTATTAAATTATTCAAAAGGTTATAGATATTTAATGTGTATATATGCAAAAATATGATCACATTGGTGAATGTATACATATGTAGACTCTCAGTGGTTCTTGGGGCAATGAGGTCTTATCCTCCCCTCCTTTTTGGCTTGTATTTATATTACCAAAATTATCTACAGGGGCTCCTCTGGCAGTCCAGTGGTTAAGACTTCACACTTTGAATGCAAAAACATGGATTCAATCCCTGGCCAGGGAACTAAGATCCTACATGCCATATGGTACAATCAAAAATATGTATAAATCTACAAAAATTGCATATTACTTTAGTATTATCAAAAAGAAGCAAGGATGTTTTGTTTCATGCAAGAAGTTTGAAGTTATGTTGGGGATGATAGGAGCAGGACTGGACCTACAGCAGAATTTTGGCAGGTAATGTGCTAAGGGCCCTCACACACAGTAAGGAGAGGCGCTCTGCTACTCTAGAGTGATTCTCTCCTGGGGTCTGCAGTGAGTGTTCCAGCAGTGAGTGTGGCATTCTCGCCTCTCCTTGACCCAGTGAGGATGCAGGGTGCCACCATATGGGTCCTGCTCCCACCTTCCGAATCCTTCTTTGGACTCCGTTTGCACACTAGCCTGGGCTTCCCTGTGGTTCACACTGTAAAGAATCTGCCTGCCATGCTGGAGACCCAGGCTCGATCCGTGGGTCGGGAAGATCCTCTGGAGAAGGGAATGGCTACCCACTCCAGTATTCCTGCCTGGAAATTCCCTGGTGTGCTACAGTCCGTGGGGTCGCCAAGAGCTGCACACGAGTCAGCAGCTAACACTTAGGCTGCACACTGGCCATCTCCACCCCTCTCTTCCTCGTAGGTTCTGGAGCCATCATTGCTGCCGTTGTGGTGGTTGTCATCATCATCTTCACTGTGGTTCTGATCTTGCTGAAGATGTACAACAGGTATGGGATGCCCTGGGCTTTAGGTCTATCTGGTCCTTTCAGTGATGCTAGAATGAATGGAAGCTAATGTTTGTTATGTTATGTGCCTGTTATGTGCACAGCAGTATCTGTGAGTCCACCTTCAAATGCTCATACCTTTTGTGGGTCCTTTTTTGATGTTTATTCTACTGGAAGGATAAACTTACCTAGTGGCTCAGATGGTAAAGCATCTGTCTGCAATGTGGGAGACCTGGGTTCGATCCCTGGGTCGGGAAGATCCCCTGGAGAAAGAAATGGCAACCCAGTCCAGTACTCTTGCCTGAAAAACTCCATGGATGGAGGAGCCTGGTAGGCCACAGTCCGTGGGGTTGCAAAGTCAGACACAACTGAGCAACTTCACTTTCACTACTGGAAGAACTTCACAGTGACCATAGATTTTTGTATTTGGAGATTTTGTATTTTCGATATACAATAATGATAATGACTTCTTTTTTTGGCCACCCTGTATGACATACATGATCTTAGCCCAACCAGGGATCAAACCTGTGCCTCCTTCATTGGGAGCATAGAGTCGTAACCACTGGACTGCCAGGGAAGTCCCATGATAACGATCTTGAGCTCTCTGATAAACTCAGATGTAATTTACAGATAGTAAAGTGATGTTTCTCGGAGAAGGCAATGGCAAGCCACTCCAGTACTCTTGCCTAGAAAATCCCATGGATGGAGGAGCCTGGTAGGCTGCAGTCCGTGGGGTCGCTAAGGGTCGGACATGACTGAGCGACTTCACTTTCACTTTTCACTTTCACACATTGGAGAAGGAAATGGCAACCCACTCCAGTGTTCTTGCCTGGAGAATCCCAGGGAAGGGGGAGCCTGGTGGGCTTCCGTCTATGGGGTCGCACAGAGGCGGACACGACTGAAATGACTTAGCAGCAGCAGCAGCAGCAAAGTGATATTTCAATCCTCTTCTGTTGGCGAGCCCTCTGTGAGGTTATACTGAGTGGCCCATGTAAGTACTTGGTGTGACCAACACTGAAATGTGCATACCTGTGACTTTCTAGGATCAAATAAGAGGAAATAAAATCACACAAATTGATTGCAAAAAGAATAAATGTTGTGTTATCACCTCTAGTCACAACTTTGCTAGAAGGTTGTTCTTTTCAGGGAAGAAATCAAAATAAAAAGACTGCATTCAGTTACATCATAGAAGACCTAGAAGCCATTTAAAAAAAAAAGATTTTGTAGAAGTGTATTTATTGATGAGAAAAACTGTTTACAACATATTGTCAAAATTTTCAAGGCAGTATGTATATCATGATCATATACATGGGTTGCACACACACACCCAGGAAAAGTTCAAATAATACACAGCAAGGCATTAACAACCGGTATGTCTGCATAATGGAATTGCTAAGCAGGTTAGTTGGTAGGTTGGCTTTTGCACGGTCAGGGGGTGTGCTTCTTGATTTCTGCATTGTTTTTATAATGACAGTGTTATTTGTAAAGGTAGCTAACATATATTGATCTCTTACGATAAGTGAAAGTGAAAGTTGCTCAGTCATTTCCGACTCTTTGCGACCCCATGGACTATACAGTTCATAGAATTCTCCAGGTCAGAATACTGGAGTGCGTAGCCTTTTCCTTCTCCAGGGGATCTTCCCAGCCCAGGGATCGAACCCAAGTCTCCTGTATTGCAGGTGGATTGTTTACCAGCTGAGCCACCAGGGAAGCTTACTATATGCTGGGACAATTCTAAGCTCCTTACATGTATTAACTCAGTTAGTCTTCATAACAGTGTCAGGAAGTGGGTATTCTGTATCCCCAGTTTTATATGTTTGAAACAGGCAGTGGAAGATTAAGTGACATGTCCAAGTTTCAGTTCAGTTCAGTTCAGTTCAGTCGCTCAGTTGTGTCCGACTCTTTGCGACTCCATGAATCACAGCACGCCAGGCTTCCCTGTCCACCACCAACTCCTGGAGCTTGCTCAAACTCATGTCCATCGAGTCGGTGATGCCATCCAACCATCTCATCCTCTGTCATCCCTTTCTCTTCCCACCTTCAGTCTTTCCCAGCATCAGGGTTTTTCCCAATGAGTCAGTTCTTCACATCAAGTGGCCAAACTATTGGAGTTTCAGCTTCAGCATCAGTCCTTCCCATGAGTATTCAGGGCTGATGTTCATATGAACTAGCAGTTCCACTCCTGGGCATATATCCAGAGAAAATCCATACTTCAGGAAGATACACGTACCCCAGTATTCATAGCAGCAATACTTAACAATAGCGAGACATGCAAACAGCCTAAAAGTCCATCAACAGATGAATGGATAAAGAAGACATGGCATGCATACAGAATGGAATACTACTCATCCATGAAAAAGAGCGAGATAATGCCATTTGCAGGACATGAATGCACCTAGAGGTTATCACACTAAGTGAAGTAAGTCAGAAAAAGACAAATATCACATGACATCATTTATATAAGGACTTCCTTGTAGCTCAAACGGTAAAGAATCTGCTTGCAATGCAGCAGACCAGAGTTCGATCCCTGGGTCAGGAAGATCCTCTGGAGAAGAGGATGGCAATCCAATCCAGTATTCTTTCCTGGGGAACCCCATGGACAGAGGAGCCTGGCGGGCTACAGTCCATGGGGTCGCAAAGAGTCGGACACAACTGAATGACTAATACACACATCATTTGCATGTGGGATCTAAAATCTGATACAAATTTATAAAATTATTTATAAATTATAAATTATTTATAAAAATATTTATAGAATTATTTATAAAACAGAAACAGAGGCTTTCCCTAAGTGCGGCTAAGACACCACACTTCCAGTGCAGGGTGTGCATGTCTGATCCCCAGTCAGGGATTATTTTTGGCAGTGTGGCCAAAAATGAGATAAGCAAACAAGATAAAACTGAAACAAACTCACAGACATAAAAACAAGCCTATGGTTACCAAAGGGAAAAGGTGGGGGTCAGGGGATAGGACTAAGTTAGGAGTTTGGGGCTAGCAGATACTATATATAACACAGACAAACAGCAAGGTCCTGCTGTATAGCACAGGAAACTATATTCAATATCAGTATCTGCATTAATCTCCTCGCTGGAGCTGTGGTTACAGAGCCTGTTCCGCAGGGCACACAATGAGGAAGACCCAGCCCTGTGTGGGTATCTCATTACAGGAAAATGAGGACGAGACGGGAGCTGGAACCCAAGGGCCCCAAGCCAGCTTCCCCGTCTGCCCTGGCTGCAAACAGCAGCAGCAGCCAACAGCCTGCGACGGTGACCTTCAGCCCTGTTGATGTTCACGTGGAGACTCGGTGACTCCCACACTGGTGCTCTCTCGGCCACTGTCCAAAGAGCCTTCAGTCAAGACCAAGAAGCACATTTCTCCTCTGGCAGCTTCACGATGAGTCCCTTCTGGTCAGGTTGACGGGGCCATCTCTTACTCAATCCCTTATGCTTCTGGCGACCCCCAACCCCATCCTGCCAGGCCCCAGCCCAGCTTCATCCGTATCCCTGCCGCCACCCTTCCTAAAAGCTCTGCTAACGTTGGGAATCCACTGATGGGGGTTTAGCTGTCTCCCCTAAACGCAACAGCTAGACAGACAGACAGGTAGGTAGGCAAGCAGATAGACCAAGCGTCTTCTGGTTAGGAGTCAGGAGTCAGGGCATTCTCCTGAGAGGGTCTGCCTGGGGTCATATCAGAGGAAGGGCCCTATCCATAGCTTTGCAGCCCAAAATACTTGATCCCATAATTAGGCACAGGGGAACTAACTGGGACTAACTAACCAAAACTCAGCTTGTTCATATATAACTTGTTCTAGGACTAAATGAACTCTAGCTAGCTTCTGACAACTGATCTGCATATTTCTCCATCTTTAAGAAAGGTTATAGAAAAAACTGAATTCTCCAAAGGCGTCTACATCTTTAGTAAAGAGTCAAAGTCAAGGACACAGGATGACCTTAGGAAAACATGGGAAGAATGGCCTCTAGTATGAAAACGTATTGCAGTGTCCATGGCCAAGAATGAGCCTGGAGACTGGCCAGGGCCCCTCCCACTCCAGGGAGTGGTGTGGCTGGGTTAACCTTGACTCGGGCTCATTTCTTGGCTTCCCTCTATTTGGATTCTGAGCAGTCCTCACTCTCCAGTTACCACCTTACCTCCAAGGTCAGGTATTTGGAGACTGATTAGATTACAACTCTATTTATGTTACCTCTACCCTTCCTGGTCACTTTACAAAGATTCTGGATATATTCAAAGTACCATATTCACAAACCATTCCCCTGGACAGAACTCATCTCTTTGACTCCTTAGCCTGGAGAACAGTTGAAAAAGGAAAGAATTTGGAATTAAAGTGACCTATTTTCTAAGCCCCACTTCCTAGTCGTGAGACCTTGGGAGAGTGACTTGACTCCTCCTATTCTGTTTCCTAACATGAAATGGAATGATATCTGCCCACTGGGTGACTATAACAAGTCAAGGACCTAGTAAAGTAGCTCAGGTGGTGCCTGGCAACCAACAGGTGCTTTCCAAATGGGAGCCACCATTATTATCATGAATTTCTTCCATTGCAAGACTTACGCTTGTTCCCATTTCAGTGACTCTGAAGTCAGAATATGTTATAAAACTGACGGGTCCATTAATGAAGTTGTATTTTTTTTTCCTCTCAAAAAGCTGTTTTTTAACCAATTGTACATTTTATAATTGACAACATCTTGGAAACAAGGTAATAAAACTGTATTCTGTTACAGAAAGTGACACACTTGACATTTAATCTTAAATTCTAGGAGTCTCTCCTTCTTGTAGTCAGTCCCCTTTTGAGGGGAAACTGAGGATCTTGGAGGTAGGAAGACTGACCCAGGGTTATACAGCTCCTGTCATCCCACTGTCAAAATGCTCACTTCAGTCTGTCTGGAGAGGGACTTTCCTGGCAGTCCAGTGGTTAATACTTCACACTCCCAATGCTGGCGGCATGGGTTTGATCCCTGGTCAGAGAACTCCGATCCCTGAGGGCCATGTGGTCAAACACACATGCATGCACACACACACACACGCACACAAGAATATGTCTGGAAAAACACAGGCAAATTCTTTCTTCCCAGACATCTCTTCTCCATCCTGTGTCTAAATATCCACCAGACACTTTGCAAGGTGCTTTCATGTAAGTTTTCTCCTGGGATTTATCTTTCCCAGTTACCCTGGGAAATACTATTTTTCCCATTTGCCATTGAAAATTTCAAACTCAAAGAGAAAAAATACTTGCCAAAAGTCTCACAGCTAGTAAGTTGCAAAGACAAGACTCAGTTCCAGCTCTCTTTGACTCCAAGGTCCATCTTTGTGTTGTATCACACTTTTCCCTAACATTCTGGCTCAAAGAATGTGGATTCTTCTGTGAGTTCAACAAGAGGAGGACAGGCTTATTCATGTGTCTGAGTGGAGGTCAGGGTCTAGCTTCCACAACAAAAGTGGGGTAAATTCACTTTGGTAGCTTCTTTGGGCTTCTGTAGCCAAGGGGGCCCTTTCCAAGTCCATCCAAGTTCTAAGGAATCTTGCTAAATTTCCCCTACCACTTAGTCTCAAGGAGCAAGGCATGAGATGCGTCAAACCAGGGCAAAGCCATTTAAGGACTCAAGCCCACATAGATGTTTCCCAAAAGTATTTTGCTTAAAAAAAAAAAAAAGTTGGACCATAAAGAAGGCTAAGCACCAAAGAACTGATTCTTTCGAACTGTGGTGTTGGAGAAGACTCTTGAGAGTCCCTTGGACTGCAAGGAGATCCAACCAGTCCATCCTAGAGATCAGTCCTGGGTGTTCATTGGAAGGAAAGACTGATGTTGAAGCTGAAACTCCAATACTTTGGCCACCTGAAGTGCAGAGCTGACTCATTTGAAAAGACCCTGATGCTGGGGAAGATTGAAGGTAAGAGGAGAAGGGGACCTCAGACGATGAGATGGCTGGATGGCATCACTGACTCAGTGGACATGAATTTGAGCAAACTCTGGGAGATAGTGAAGGACTGTGTGCTGCAGTCTATGGAGTCGCAAAGGGTCAGACACGACTTAGCAGCTGAACAACAAAAACAACTCTAAAACCAAACTCTTCTGCCCACAGTGGAATCTTCCAAGAAAGAAAGCATATTCCTCTAGTATAAATGAAAGTTTGGAAATGGAAAAGGAAGGTAGAGAGGTGAGGGGGAGGCAAAGAAAAAAGGATTGTTGTGCTTTGGTTTTCACTGATGATGATGAACTCAATAAACGTCCTTAGGGCTCCTGTGCGCCAGTGGAGGTGCCACTACACACAGTAAGCGTGGTCCCTGCTCGCAGGGAGTCTGCAGCTGGCCTCTTGAGGCAGGCATCTTGCAACACAGTTGTATTTTGTTTCTGACAGGTGTCTTTCCGCACTGAACAGATGGTGCCTTATTTGGCCACTGAATCAATGAAAGAAATGCTTAAATGTCTAAAAATAAAAAAATGTTTAAATCAAATATTTGTTGAGTTGATTTCAATTCAAAGCTAACAAATACCTTTCTGGAAACTTCCTTTCCTTGACAATGTCAACAGGATCCCCAAGGAAGGCCAGAGCTGTTTCAAACATTGCACTCTCAGTTCTAAAGGATGGTGGGAAAGGTGGACTGCTCTGTGAGCCAGAAAACTTGTTAATTTCATTAAATATTACAAAAGAAATTCCGTTTCACAGTAGGCTGAGATGCCAAAGTTTGGAGACTGCTAGGAGTGGAGGAGACATTAGAATGGAACCCAAATCACCAGTAATGACGTTTACCGTTAATTAAGCTCCTCTGTGTGCCAGGCATAGGATGAGTCCCTTCTACCCACTAGCTCCTTTAGCCATTATAGCTCCCATGCATAGGGTGAGCATTATTTCTATTTTTTGGATGAGGAGACAGGTGCAAGTGAAACAGGAGGGAAGGGAGCAGGGCACAACCTTTAGAAGAATGGTATAGTCCAAGGACACAATGTAAACTTATTAGAACTAAATAGGTTCAAGATGGTGGATTTGTCAACTTCCACTAAACCTGGACCCTCAGTATGCATTCCATTGTAACACATCTAAATGACACACTTACAGGAGTCATGACAATTCCCAGGCAGACCTTAAAGGTCAAAAAGTGGTCGATGGCCCAGTTCCTGGAAATCTCCATCCCTTCCCCAAAAGATCTGGAACACTCTTTCCACACATTAGCCTATGAAATTACCCAACCCATAAAAGCTAACCACACCATATTTCGAGGCCACTCTTGCCTTCTGAGATGGCTCACACCCTCTGTGTGGAATGTGTTCCTCTATAAGTAAATCCACTTTTTACCTATTACTTTGGCTCTCATTGAGTTCTTTCTGCCATGAGACATCGAGAACCTGAGCTTTTTTAAGTCCTAAAACCAGGTGTGTGATCTCAGTTGGAAGATCATGGATTTTGACTGTATTTGAACCCCTGCACGTGAGTTCAAGTCCTAATCTGAGGTGAACGGTTTCAATATCCTTGGCATTTGTCCATTTGGTGATGTTGAGTTCATTTGTCTGGTCTAATGATTAAATCAACAGAAGACAGATTAACAGGAGAAAAAGATTAATTAATATGCACAGAGGTCAGAAATGAGACCTTTGAATTGAACAAAGCAGGATGTTTATGCAGTATCATTTTTGGTTCATTGTGAGGGGATTCCCTGGTTGCTCAGATAGTAAAGAATCTGTCTACAATGCAGAAGACCCTGGTTCGAACCCTGGGTCAGAAAGGTCCCCTGGATAAGAAAATGGCAACCCACTCCAGTATTCTTAACCTGGAAAATGCCATGGACAGAGGAGCATGGTGGGCTACAGTCCATGGGGTCGCAAAAGAGTCAGACATGAGACATGACTGAGCGACTAAAGAACAGCAACAACAATGAAACAAAGAGGCTTGGGCTTGGAGTAACAGATGAAGAAGAAGTGACAAGATTTGCTTATACAGTTTTATTAGCCTTGAATTCCCTAACTCTGCCGATAAGGATGCTGTCTCTCCTCCTGGTACGGGGAGGATAGCCTCACATGGGAGATTTATTTCCCACTATCAAGGAGAGAAAGGGATGGTAGACAGGTTTTTATAAATATAATTTTTTTTTCCACCAGCTGTTTCTCAAGCAACCTTAATTCAAAATAATCAAGATACCATTGTGGTGTATCTTGGGGCAGACTATTCTGAGCACCAACAGTGACCATTCTTGTGTTTGGGAAATCTTCTACTTAAAAAGAGGCAGGACCACCTCCTGCTATAAAAGCTGGAAAGGCCAGACACTCATTTTCTCAGAGTCCCTTGCAGCTAGGGGGAGGTCACATGACCTAGGCTCTGCTAATCAGACACTCCTGCCACAGACTTCAAATCCAGAGTTGGCAGCATCAAGGGATAAGAACTGTGCAGAATCTGCTCCAGTGGCAGGTGTTGGCACCTTTCACTTCAAGGGGCAGCCATGTCAGGGCTTCAAGCTGCCACATCGGGCATTCTGTTTTTAATTTTGGTTTTTGCTTTGTTTTATTAATTAATTAATTTTATTCTCGGCTGTGCTGGGTCTCCGTTGCTGTGTGTGGGCTTTCTCTCACTGCAGCGATCGGGAGCTCCTTTCCATTGCGACGCATGGGCTTCCCCTTGTGGCTCCTTTTGTTGCAGAGTATAGACTCTGGGCGCGCAGGCTTCCGTATTTGTGGTGTATGGGCTTAGCTGGCCCAAGGTATGTGGGGTCTTAGTTCCCGGAACGGGGGTCGAGCCCATGTTCCCTGCATGGAATCCCCTGAACAGGCAGATTCTCAACTACTGGATCACCAGGAAAGTCCCAGGGGCATCCTGGAGTCCAGCCCCAGTGCCCATTGGAGCTGGCTGTGTGAGCTCTACCTGAGAACCACAGCCATGGGATCTGTACCAAACTGGTTCTATAGTGCAATTTTAAGCATCATGCCGGGCATTATACCTCTGAGCCTGCTTCTGGCCTTCAAGGAATTCCAGCAACTACCTGATTGCTTTTTCTGCTTAAGTCAAGAGTCATTTCCTGCTGCTTGTGGCTAAGTACCGTGTGGCTGTGGGGGACTTGTCTATGGCACCCACATGGGAAGTGGCTGGCGCTAGAACCCAGGCCCACAAAGCTCTCGCTGCTTCCATGCAGATGCTTCCAGGTGTGTGATCAAAGGACCCCAAAGTGCTATGAGATCATCGAGGAGGTAGAGGTACCATCAATTCCTCTTAACCCAGAGACTGTGTGGCTTTTTGAATGCTATTGAGGGAGTGTTTTAAAAGTACATGGAAGAATGGGTAGGGTTTTTTTTTAATTGAAATATCACACACATACACATACAATGTGTGTATGCAGCTCAAAAAATGTCCACAAATCGAGCACACTTGTGTAACTGGCATGCAAATGAAGAAGTGGAGTATTCCCAGCACCCTAGCACCTCTCCTTTCTTCCCCCCTACTCAGCGCCCGCAAGGAGTACCCACGACCCTGCCTGTGCCACCACAGAACAACTGCGTCTGTGAGCAGAACTGCAGTGTAGACTCTGGTTTCCGGATTGTTGTGCACAGCATGGTGTTTGTAACACACGCTCCTCTTGTCTCCTGTAGGTGAAGAGCATCAGTTCTCATTGTGGTAGTACTTCGTCATGTGACAAAAATTAAGTTTAATTTTTTTTTATTTTTTTGGCCTCAACATGCAACATGTGGGATTTTAGCCCCATGCCCCTAATCCCACTCATTGGAAGAGCAGACTCTTAATCACTGGGTCACCAGGGAAGCCCCTCACTGTGCTTTTTAACCTGTTTATTTCTAATTGGAGGATAACTGTTTTACAGCCCTGAGTTGGTTTCTGCCGTGTATCCACATGTCAATACCGTTTTAGCTTGCGTTCCCTGATGATGAGTGGAACTGATCACTCTTTCATGCTTATGGGCCATTTCGGTTTCATCCTCTTTTACAAAGGTGCCTTTCCATTTGTCTTTCCATTGTATTTGTTGGTTCCTTTTTTATCATTGACTTGCCGGAGTTGAATATCTATTCCGTATATAAGCCCTCTGCCATCTTATGGCTTGCCTTTTAAAAAACAGTTTTTTTTAATATATAAATTGCCTTCCATCAAGTTCACCCTTTTAAAGTATGCACTTCAGCGGTCTTTGGTATTTTGGTTGGGCAGCCATCACCACTCTCAGATTCCAGAAGAGGGTTGAGTTCGCTTACTCCTTCTCCGTGGCTCACCTTCACAGGCACTGCAGAGACAAGAAGGGTGGGATGGGTGTGGGCCCTGCGTCGCCGAACTTCCTGTGTAGCAAGAAAGACAATTCAACAACCCCCTGCAACGTGGAACAATTATTCTCGTGATAGAAGGAGGCTCAGGGTGTTATGGAAGCCTCTTGCTCAGGCACTTTGCTCAGCCCAGAGGTTGGCACGTAGGGAAGAAGGTTCCTCGGCTGAAACGACATCTATGTGAAGAGAGAAAGACTGAGTGGGAGCTAGCAGGGGAGGGCGGGAGGAGAGGGAGGGATGAAGAGGAGAGGCCTGCAGGAGAAAGAAGCTGCAGCTGAGCGGGTGTTCAAGGAAGCAGTGGAGATGGGCGAGGGAAAGAGACGAGAGGCTCCAGGATGAAGGATCTTCGGGGCTTCGCTGTTTGAAAGGCCACGTGGAGCCACGGAAGGTGCTGGAGCATGGAAGTGAGCAGATCGGAGCTGTGCTTTAAGGAGATGGATCCTGCTACACTGTGCAGAATGGATTGGTGTGGGAGAGACCAGAAGCTGGGAGGACAATTTTGAGTCTATTGCAAGAAGTAACAGGAGCGTCTGTTAATTTTTAAATGCCTTTTCTAAATAACCCTCGAATTGTGAAGTTTTGTTCTTTTCCTTGTTTTTAAGTAGCTATTTGTGGGTGTGCAGTAACCCAACAAAAATGTCTCCAGGAATCGTCTCGAGCCCACTGGATGGTAGCACACAGCGGGGCATTGTGTCAGCTCTGTAGCCCTTTGTCCTCAGACACCCATTCCCTACACAAAAAATTTCCTGGCAAACAGGAGAATTACTGTGGTTCAGCAGATACTACTGTCCTGGACTCTGATGGTCTGCCCACGTTCGGGAGGAGCAGGTAAAAACAAAAATGACCTTCAGGTCTCTAGTGACATAAAATCCTCGGTCTGATCACAGCCCAGGTATTAGAAGAAAGGGCCCCTTCCCGGCTCAAACTCAGTCTCTTGAATTGAACGGTACCTGGGACCCCAGGTGCTCTTTAAAGATGCTGCAGTGCCTTAACTGATCTCAGAGAAGCAGCAACCAATTCATTCATTTTTTCTGTCTTTTCAGTTCTTGTCTTAGGAAGTGTTTGGAGTAAAAGAGATATAAAACATTAATGTCTGTATTCACAGCATTGAATGGAAGAACTGTGGATTGGGCAGTTTGCGGTGTATAATGAAGAACAGGAGGGGAAAGAGGGTGTTGTGTTGTTTTGCTTTGTTCTGTGTGTTTGCTTCTCCACCCTGCCTGGCCTCCAGCAGAGACAGCTCCATTTTCTCCAGATTATAGCTCTGTCATCCTTGACTTTCTGTTTTCCACTTCACCCTGGCCTGCTGCAGTCCGTGGGGTCCCAAAGCGTGGGACACAACTTAGCAACTGAACAACAGTAACAATTCACGCTGAATCCTCACCCCTGCTTTTCTTCTCTACCATAGACGCTCCCTTTAACTTTTAAAATTTATCTCATTGAAACAAATGAGCAAAAACTTTCCACTGACCACGCAGGTCCCTCCTGGCACTGGGCCACATCTCTGCTTTCCCTGTTAGCAAAACTCTTCCGAAGTGCTGTGGGACAGTCTTGGGGACAATGGTGGTGAGGACAGAAAGGAATGGAGGAGCGACCCAAAGAAGAGGGCCTGAGTGGAGTAAGGCCGGCCCCGCACGGGCACAGAGCTGAAGGTTAAGCGGGGGTCACTGTCTCTGTCCCTCTGATCAGCTTGGTGGTTGGAGGCTCAGGGGTCTGCACTGGGTGGCCTTGGGGCTGCTGGTGGCCAGACACGAGGGTCAGGGAGACCTGCAAGAGGACTTCCATGCTCACAGCTAGACACCCAGGTGTGGCTTTCCACCTAGGACACTCACAAGAGCATCCAGCATGGGCACACCCACGTCACAACCATGGAGGATTTGCCCCATGTCCCCATTTGCCACTCCCGTGACCGCCTCTTCCACAAAGGACGTGGACATGACTATGAGCACAGCCTATGTGCTGGGGCCATAGTGCTGATCTCTGCCCTGTAGCTGGATTTTTCTTCCCCTTCCTTATCCCCAAGGAGTCCAGTTCCCCCCAGCATTGCTCTCCACCCCCGATCTTAGTTGGTTTTGCTTGAGGTGGGCTCCAGGGAGATGTCTTCCGGCACCTTGCCCTTCCCCCTGCCCTGAAACCTCATCCCCACCACCCTCTGGAGCACCACGGGAGGTCCTAGGTGTCGAGACGACGGGTCCTCAGGGGAACTGTCACCTCTTTGTGAGACGTGTTAGAAGGATTGGCACACGCTCTGGATCACACATGGAAGTCACAGACGTGGAAGACAGGGGGGAATCCCCTGAAGGAGAAGCAGAGCTCAGAGGAAGAAGGAAAGAAAGTGGGAGCTGGGTGGTCTCAGATGAGGAGAGGGAGGGGCACAAGACTCGAAGACTGGGCCGCAGACCCTGGAGCCCCAGAGGGCAAATCAGGTTCAGACCTGCATGCATTAGGCTGCATCTGCCTGCCGGTGGTCTGGAAGTCCAGATGGTCTGGAAGTCCGGGGCTGACCACAGTGGGCTGTCCTGCTGCAAGAAGTGCCCCGTGGAGTCAGGGGCTTTGCCTTGTTGGCCCAATCTGGAAATAGGGGTGCCAGTGGGTACAGCCTGTGCCCTCCTCACTCGAGGAGGGGCCTGGGCAGTAACGTGCCAGTGGTTCAGATCCTAGCTGGGCTCTGCCACTCACCGCATTATCTACAGACCAACTTTGCCCTGTGTGCGGGCGGCCTGAGCTGTTAAAGGAGGCGTCGCCATTGCAGTCGCTTCGGAATATGCCGGGACAGGTTATCATGATGGTGCTGACAGTCCATTCAGGTGAGAGTTGGGATAAACTGCCCCAAACTTCTAGCCTCTGATTCCTCTAGGTCAGGGGTCTGTGGAGGTTGGGGGACCTGGCCAGGCACCTCTACTAAAGGAAGGAGCCATAACTGAGGGAAGCAGTGGCTTTGGTACAAGGACCATTAGAGTCTGGCAGTCTTACAGGGCCTGTAGAGATGAAATTGAGAGGCCAGAGGGACGGTGCCTCTGAGCACGGGCTGGCCATGTTGTTGGATTTGGGGAACAGGGTACCTGGGGCCACGAAGAAGGCTGGAAGAGAGAGAGGGGATGGCAGCCCACTCCGTGTGCCCCCCGCCTGTTCTCAGATGACCAAGCTGCCACACACAGGCTTTTCCAAGGTCTCCATCTCTTTTCCCTCCTGATGGCGCAGCCTTCAGGGAAGGCCAGAGCCCTGGAGACAGAGGGAAGCAGAAGGAGCTGAGGATAAACATCAGTTAAACTTGGGACTTTCCTGATGGTCCAGTGGCTAAGACTCCCGTATGCCAGGGGCCCAGGTTCCATCCCTGATCAGGGAACTAGATCCCACCTGCCGCAACTAAGAGTTCGCATGTCTCAGCTAAAGAACCTGAATGCTGCAACAAAGACTGAAGATCCTGCAGTGACACAGCTAAGAGCGGGTGGAGCGAAATGAATTAATAAATATTTGTTAAAAACCTTTGACCTGCTCTGGGAGTGACTGGGGAGGTAAGGGATTAGCTGCTAATCTCATGACCTGATTTGTATGAGTGTGTGTGTGTGAGGGACTGTGTGTGTTTCTATTCTTTTTATATCACTGTTTGAATGGAGAGCAGGGGTGGTAACTGGAAATAGAGTTCCTGAGTCTTCCAAGCCCCACCCCCCACACACACACACACAAAGTGCTGTCTCTCCTTGCTTTACCGACTTCTTTCTCTGATCTCTCTAGAGCTCTTCCTAGTGAGGCTTTTAATTCCATCATTGCAACAAGTTAACTTTACCAAAACTATTTAGTCCTGGCTCATTTTATTAACTTATCAGTAGAACTGGGCACAGCCTATTGCTTGCTCCTACCTTCTGGAAATACTTTCTTGCTTGCCCTCCAGAACCCTACCCTCTCGATTCTTTTCCAACTTCAGCGACCATTTCTTTGCTGGCTCCTCGCCACCTTCCCTCCTTCTAAATAAAGAATTGTCTCTGTGCTTGATCTCAGTTTCTCTTGCTCATCCCTTGGTGGTTTCATTTAATTCCTTGACCTTTTGTGTAGGATATGATTAATATAAATTAATTAAATACAAACCTATTATATTGAGATTATTAATGACATCAGTCAAGATGTTCCTATTCTTATTTTTTCTGCATTTGATAAAATAGTCTCAGAGAAATGTTAGTGTGTCTCACTACGATTATATCTGTTTTCTTTTCCCTTATATTTTTCTTCTGATTTTTGCTTTATGTATCTTTGTGTCTTTGATGTTAAGGTGTCTAATGGTTTACGACGTCTATCTTCTTTGTGAATTGTACCATTTATCATTAAATTATTCATCTTTGTTTCATTTAAAAATAAATAAATAAACTTTTTAAAAAAATCCCCGATTTAGAGACTTCCCTGGTGGTCCCGTGGCTGAGACTCCTCACTCCCCATGCAGAGGGCCCAGGTCCCATCCCTGATTAGGGAACTGCATCCCACCTGCTGCCGTTGGGAGTGTGTGTGAGCTGGGGACCCTGAGTGCCCAGCTAAAGACCCTGCATGTCGCAAGGATGATGAGGGTCCCAGGTGCCACCACTAAGACCTGGTGCAGTCAAATAAATAAATACTAAAAAAGAAGAAGTGAGACACAAGAGTACACACTGTATCCAAAAAAAATAATAACCCCATGATTTAAATACTTTCTATCTACTGCAGCTTCCAAAGTGTAACCTCAGACCTCTCCCCTAAATTCTATTTCAGACAAACGCCCAATAGACTCCTGATACCTCCACTTGGATATCTAATGGGCATCCTGAACATCCAAACCAAACTCCTGGTGGTTTCACCTAAACTTACTCTCCTCCCCATTCTTTCTGTCCATGTTTCGAGTGCTCAGGCCAAAACCAACAAAATCCATGGTGCCTCCAGTTCCCTCACACCCATTCCTCATGAACTGTCTGCTCTGTTTAACATCCCCGCTCTCCTCTGTTTACAGCTGGTCCTTTCACTCTTGGTGGCAGCTTTTGATGAACAAATGTTTTTCGTTTAATGTAGTCAAATTTATTTCTTTGATGCTTAGCACTTCGGAAAATATTTTGTTTGAGGTATTTATTCCCCGTCCCTCGTCCTTAAAGATATTCTTTGGTAGCTTTTTGCTTTTTCCTAAAGATTGACCTTTCACACCTCTCATTCTACCCTCTTCTAAATCACCACACCTTGTCCTGGATCGCTGTAGTCCCTGATTAATGCTTCCCCAGCCTCTAGTCTTAGCTCTGCACAAAAACCATGGTGATTCTATAAAATAAGCCAGATCATTTCACTCCTCCCCTAAAAGCCTCTCATTTTGCTCCAAGCAAAACCCTAAGGGCATACCACAGCCTGTAAAGCCCTGTGTGACCTCGCCTACCACACCTCTTACTTCCTATAACTCCCTCTCTCACTCTGCTCTGACCACGCACTGGCCTCCTATTGTTTCTAAAACATGCCAAACACACTCCCACCTCAGGACCTTTGCACATACTGTTCTCTGCCCAGAGTTCTCCTCCCCCACATATCCAATCTTGTTCCTCCTCTTAAAAAGTTTCCCTTATCAGAGAGGATTTCCATGGCCACGCTGTATTAAAAAATAGCACATCTCTGACTTCTCTGGTGGAACAGTGGATAAGAATCTGCCTTCTAATGCAGGGGATACAGACCGGATCCCTGGTCCATGAAGATTTCACATGCCACGAAGCAACTAAGCCCGTGCGCCACGACTACTGAGCCCAAGTACTGCAACTAGTGAAGCCTGAGTGCTCTAGAGCCCATGTTCCACAACAAGAGAAGCTACTGCAATGAGAAGCCACAAAGAAGAGTAGCCCCTGCTCACCAAAACTAGAGAAAGCCCACATGCAGCAACAAAGAACCGTGCAACCAAAAATAAATAATAGAAAAATACAGTGAGTCTCTTAAAAAAGAATCCACATCTCCTGCAGCCACAGTCTCCATCTTGTGTTTCTCATTTATTTTCTTTATCATCTCATTTCTTCTAGTAGAATATAAGTTCTATAAAAACCACAGTTGTCTTAGGTTGCTACTAATATCCTCAATGTCAGGAGTGGTGCCTGACACATAAGAAGTATTAAAGAATACTATTGAATACTTGACAGGGTGAATGAATGCATCTTGAAAAATATAGTGCTCATTTAAGAACAAATGCTTTGAATGTGCATAAGTTTACATAATGTGGTATAGGTATTCTGCTTCTTACCTTCTCCCTGAACGTGTTTATGATACAGCCAAATTGACGAATGTAAATCCAGCTCATCATTTCTAACCACCGTAGTGTGTGCCATCAACGGCCACATTTTCTCATCTGTCTCCTTAATGGTGGACGCACAGTTTGCCTCTAGCTTCAGCTACATACACAACATGAAATGAACTTTCTGAAACTTTATTGTTGTTTTTTTTTCGCTAAGTCGTGTCTGACTCTTCTTTTTTATTATGTTTCTGTGTGGGTCCAGCTCTTTTGTGACCCCAAGAACTGCAGCCAGCCCGTCAGGCTCCTCTGTTCATGGGATTTCCTAGGCAGGAATACTGGAGTGGGTGGCCATTTCCTTCTCCAGGGGATCTTCCCAATGCAGGGACTGAACATACATCTCCTGATTTGGCAGGCAGATTCTTTTTCACTGAGGCACCAGGTAAGCCCTCTTCTGAAACTTACACCCTATTAATATGTGTGGAAGGTCTTTCTGGTATTTGGGGGGTGGGGAGTGGAGGGAGTGAGATGGTGTATACATATAAACTCAGGACTAGAACTGGTGAGTCACAGGCAGACACAGATATGCTTATCTATGTAGAGCATTTGGGGACAAAGCACATGTAATTTATGCCTCCATCAGCAATTTGTGGAAATTCTGTTTTCTCCATACCTCTACTGGCCCTTTGAATTGCCTTGAGTTTCTACTTTTTGGCATTATGACAGATATAAAATGTTATCTAATTGTTGTTTTCATTTGGATTTCTCTGATTGCCAGCTAAGAGCTCATAGAATTTTAAGTTCTGACATTTGCAATATTTGGGGTTTTTTGTTTGTTTTTGTTTGGCTTTGTTTTTTGAGGGGAGAGAGGGGAGGAAGGGGAGAAATCAGTACTTAGATACTGATAACATTTATTAAATCATGTATTCTCCTTTATTCCCCATATCTCATCGCTTTCTCCTGGATTCAGTTCTCTTCTTGCTCTGTGCTTCCTATAGGAGGGATATCAAAGAAGCTCTTTCATGGCGACATTCCTGAGGTCTTGAATAAATATTGATTTTCAAATAGATGGGGAAACAGTGGAAACAGTGTCAGACTTAATTTTTTGGGGCTCCAAAATTACTGCAGATGCTGACTGCAGCCAAGAAATTAAAAGACGCTTACTCCTTGGAAGGAAAGTTATGACCAACCTAGACAGCATATTAAAAAGCAGAAACATTACTTTGCCAACCAAGGTCCACCTAGTCAAGGCTAGGGTTTTTCCCGTGGTCATGTATAGATGTGAGAGTTGGACTGTGAAGAAAGCTGATCGCCAAAGAATTGATGCTTTAGAACTGTGGTGCTAGAGAAGACTCTTGAGAGTCCCTTGGACTGCAAGGAGATCCAACCAGTCCATTCTAGAGGTTCATTGGAGGGACTGATGCTAAAGCTGAAACTCCAATACTTTGGCCACCTCATGCGATGAACTGACTCACTTTAAAAGACTCTGATGCTGGGAGGGATTGCGGGCGGGAGGAGAAGGGGACGACAGAGAATGAGATGGCTGGATGGCATCACCGACTCGATGGACATGAGTTTGAGTGAACTTCGGGAGTTGGTGATGGACAGGGAGGCCTGGCGTGCTGTGATTCATGGGGTCGCAAAGAGTCGGACACGACTGAGCAACTGAACTGTACTGAACTGAACTTCCTGGAGTATTCAAATGAGAGTATAACTAGAGATAACATTCTTATTCCACAGTTCTTTGCCTTTAGCACTTTGAAAATATTGGTCCACTGTCTTTTGCATCCCAGCTATTAAGGAGTCCAACGATACAATATGGCCAGGAATTTTTCTCTGCCACATTGTGCTGTATTTGTAAAATACCAAGTGAAGTGTGCAAATGTGGGGGCTTCCCTGGTGGCTCAGACGGTAAAGCATCTGCCTGCAATGCAGGGGATCCAGGTTTGATCCTAGGGTCAGGAAGATCCCCTGGAGAGGGAAATGGCAACCCACTCCAGCACTCTTGACTGAAAAATTCCATGGACAGAGGAGCCTGGTAGGTTACAGTCCATGGGTTCACAAAGAGTCAGACACAACTAAGCGACTTCTCTTTCTTTTCTAAGTGAAATGTGGAACGTTTTTGGACTTTTCTGGGATCCAGTGGTGGAGAATCCGCCTTCCAGTGCAGGAGACAGGAGTTCCATCCCTGGTCAGGGAACCAAGACCTCACATGCCATGGAGCAACTAAACCTGTGTGCCACAACTAGAAGAAGCCCTTGTGCCTCGACAGAGACCTAGAGCAGCCATAAAAAAAGTAACATTTCTAAAACATGGCTCTGAACATGCCCTGATTCAAGAGTTGGAGCGTTACCAGCGCTGTTTAATAATCTACCTCCTCACTCCTTCCCTGTCTGATCTTCTATTCTCCACCATCACCCAATCAGCGAACCACTTTCCTGAATGTTCCTCACTTTAAAAATAATTTTGTCATAAATGTATGCTTTCCTAAAATAACACATTGTTTAGTTTTGCTCAGTTTTTTTTCAGCTTTTAATATATGAGCTCATATTGGGCATGTGAAGTGTAATTGAAGTGAAAGCTTCTCAGTCGTGTCCGACTCTTTACGACCCCACAGACTGTAGCCTGCCAGGCTCCTCTCTCCAAAGAATTCTCCAGGCAAGAATGCTGGAGAGGTTAGCCATTCCCTTCTCCAGGGAATCTTCCCTACCTGGGGACTGAACCTGGGTTTCCCACATTGTAGGCAGATTCTTTACCATTTGAGCCCCCAGGAAAGCCATCATATTGTGCATAGTTTTCTGCAACTTGTTTTTTAACTCAGCTTTAGATTTCTGTTTCATCTATTTTGTTGAATGGAGCTGTACTTAATCCTGTTTCTTTTTGCATAATATCCCACTTTGGAAACATTACAATCTATCCTTATCCTGATGACAGACATTTAGGTTTAGGTTCAAGTTTTTGACAGTAGAAAGAATATTGTTATGAATATTGTATACATATCTCTTGGTACATGCATACAACTGTTTGGAGTAGGAGTGCTGGGTCATAAAGTTTGCACATCTTTCATTTTATTCAATAAGGCCAAATTGTTTTCTGAAGTGTAAAATTTCCTTTTTTTAAAAAAATTGTGTTATAGCTGCTTTACAGTGTTGTGTCAGTTTCCACTGTACAAAGAAGTGAATATGTCCATTCACTTCGGCTAGATGTATACATTTATCCACTTTCTCATGGATCTTCGTCCCCAGCAACCATCCCAGCCCTCTAGGTCACCACAGGGCACCAGGTTGTGCAACCTGCACTACACAGCAGGTTCCCACTAGCTAGCTCTGTTACCCATGACAATGCACATATATCAATCCCGATCTCCTAATTCACCCTGCGCCCCATCCTCCCTGCCTGCGTTCACACGTCTGTTCTCTGTCGGCATCTCTATTCCTGCCTTTCAAATAGGTTCATCTGTACTATTTTTTCTAGATTCCACATATATGGATGAATATACAATATTTGTTTTTCGCTATTGGACTCACTTCACTCTTTATGACAAACTCTAGGTCCATTCACATCTCCATAAATGACCCAATTTCATTCCTTTTTATGGCTGAGTAATATTTCACCATATATATGTACCACATTCATCTGTCAATGAGCATTTAGGTTACTTCCATGTCTTGGTTAGAATAAAACAATGCTCTTCAGAGGAAGATAACAGAATCTAGTTTCTATGACATATCATCCACAATGTCAAGTATATAATAAAAGTATTAGACTTTCAGACTTCCCTGGTGGTGCAGTGGATAAGAACTTGCCTGCCAATGCAGGGGACATGGGTTTGATCCCTGGTCTGGGAAGGGCTTCTTCTTCCACATGCTGTGGAGCAACTAAGCCCATGCACCGCAACTACTGAGCCCATGTTCTAGAGCCCAAGAGCAGCAATTACTGAGCACTGGGCACCTCGAGCCTATGCTCCACAACGAGAAGCCACTGCAGTGAGAAGCCCATGTATCACGACACAGAGTAGTCCCCGCCGGTTGCAGCTAGAGAAAGCCCAAGCAGAGAGCAATGAAGACCCAGTGCAGCCAAAAATAAATAATTAATTATTTTAAAAAATCTATTAGACATTCAACAAAACAAGAAACTGTGATCTGTAATGAAGAGAAAGATCAGTCAATCTAAAGATAGCCACAAATGACTCAAACGTTGAAATTAGCAAAAAGTTGAAATGGATGAATTTATCAGAGTCTACAGAAGATCTGCATAGTGACTGAAGAGATGGGAAATTTCAGAGAGTTGGAAACTATGAAAGAAAAACCAAGTTGAAATCCCCAAAGTGAAAATACCATATCTGCAGTCAAAAATGCTTTGGGTGTGATTAAGTTGGATATAACCAAGGAAATGATCAGTGAATGTAAAAACAGATCAGTAGATGGAAGTTGCTTGGTGGCCTAATGGTTAGGATTGAGGGCGTTCACTGCTGTGGCCCGCCCGGGTTTAATCTCTGGCAGGGGAACTGAAATCCTGAAAGCTGCAAAGTGTTGGGGGGCGGGTCGGCGGGGGGAAACAGATCAGTGGATATGGTCTCAACAGGAAGAATGAAAGATCGATAATCAAAAAGGAAAAAAAAAAAAAGGAAAGAAAAACCAATTAATGCCCAAAGGGCAATACAATAATCTTTGGAGTTGTCTTTTTCTTTTAAAATTTATTTTATTTTGGGCTGCTCTGGTCTTCTTCGCCGCTTTCTCTAACTGCGGCTTGTGGGGGCTGCTCTACAGCTGCGGTGCGCAGGTTTCTCGTGGCAGTGCCTTCTGCTGCTGAGTTGGCGAGCTTCAGTAGTTACAGCACGTGGACTCAGCTGTTCTGGCTCCCCGGCTCTGAAACACAGGCTCAGTAGCTGTGGCTCCCGGGCTTAGTTTCCCAGGGGTGAAAGAGACGCCTGCCAATGCAGGAAGACCTGAGACCCGGGTTCCATCCCTGGGTCGGGAAGATCCCCTGGAGGAGGAAATGGCAACCCACTCCAGTATTCTTGCCTGGGAAATCCCATGGACAGAGGAGCCGGGCGGGCTACAGTCCCATGGGGTCACAAAGAGTCAGAAACGACTGAAGCGATTTAGCACGCACACACAGGTTTAGCTGCTCCTCGGCGTGTGGGATCTTCAGAGATTAGGGATCAAACCCGTGTCTCCTGCATTGGCAGGAGGATTCTTTACCACTGAGCTGCAATGGGAGCCCTGGAATTATTTTTTCTAGTAAAAAAAAAAAAATGTTTGTATTGCTATTGGACAGAACAGCGTGGAGTTTCCGTGGTGGCTCAGATGATAAAGTGTTTGCTCGCAATGCGGGAGACCCAGGTTCGATCCCTGGGTTAAGATTACCTTGAGAAGGAAATGGTAACCCACTCCAGTATTCTTGCCTGAAGTTCCACGGACAGAGGGGCCTGGTGGGCTACAGTCTATGGGGTGGCAAAAAGTCTAGCTCGACTGAGTGACTCCACTTTCTTTCTTTCTGGACAGAAAGCATTTGGGTTAATCTCGTTACCCAAAAGCTTGGCCTCTCTGCACACCCTTGCCGAATCAAATCCCAGAGACAAGAGTTTTGGGTGAAGCAGAAAATAACTTTATTGCTTTGCCGGGGGAAGGGAGACACACACGGGGCTTTTGCCTCGAAAACCTGTGTGTCTCAAATCCAGAGAACATAATGATGGCTTTTATAACAGTGGGTCAAATGTAGGGTCTTTGAAGGAAATGACAACCGACTCCAGTACTCTTGCCTAAAGAATCCCATGGACAGAGGACCCTGGCCGGCTACAGTCCATGGTGTCGCAAGAGTTGGACGCGCCTTAGTGACTAAACCACCACTTGACAAGATTGGGTGTGAAACTGCTTGCACTCCCTTAACCTCCAGTCGGGTGGTTCCTCTCCTGAACTTGAACGGCTCTGGTCCCTTTCATCTTGTCTCAGGTAGTTTCTTGGCCGCCCTTCCTTCGTCTTTTCCCACATGGTCTAGCGGTTAGGATTCCTGGTTTTCACCCAGGCGGCCCGGGTTCGACTCCCGGTGTGGGAAAAAGAGAGCTTTTGGGTTTCCCGTGTGGCGCTAGTGTAAAGAATCTTGTCAATGCAAAAAACAGTAAGAGACTCCGTATACTTTACGCCTGAGTCACCAAGGAAGCCCCTAATCAGTAACTATGCAAATCAGCCCTTTCTAAATCAAGGAGGGTGCTGAACGCAGGAGTCTTGCCTACGAGAAAAGGGAATCAGATCTCCATGCCTAGAATCTAATTCACAGCTTCCCTCTAGGAAAAACAAAAAAAAATTTTTTTGAGAACATGTTGTCTACTAAAAAGATGCAGAGGGTGAGAGTTAAGTTTTATTTGGGGCAGAATGAGAACTGCAGCCTGGGAGACCGCAGCACCTCAGATAGCTCTGAGGAACTATTCCAAAGAGGCAGTGGGGGAAGGTCAACATATAAGATGTTGGTGAAGGGGGAGTTCAGTGCAATCAAGCGCCTTACAAAAGGTTTTCTACTAGTCAAGAGGAGCTGGTATTACCATGAAGGGATTTAGTACTTTACTAGATATGAGGAGATACAAGGATTGAGATCATGAAATCAGTTTCTGAAAACAATGGCAGATTTTCTTTTCTTGAGCTCCCAAATCACTGCAGACAGTGACTGCACCCATGAAATTAAAAGACCGTTGCTCCTTGGAAGGAAAGCTATGACAAACTTAGACAGCATATTGGAAAGCAGAGACCTCACCTTGACAACAAAGGTCTGTATAGTCAAAGCTGTGGTTTTTCCAGTAGTCATGTATGGATGTGAGAGTTGGACTATAAAGAAAGCTGAGCGCCTAAGAATTGATGCTTTCAAACTGTGGTGCTGGAGAAGACTCTTGAGAGTCCCTTGGACAGCAAGGAGATCAAACCAGTTAATCCTAAGGGATATCAACCCTGAATATTCATTGGAAGGACTGATGCTGAAGCTGAAGCTCCAATATTTTGGCCACCTGGTGCGAAGAACTGATTCATTGGAAAAGACCCTGATGCTGGGAAAGATTGAGGGCAGGAGGAGAAGGAGGCAACAGAGGATGAGATGGTTGGATGGCATCACAGACTTAATGGACATGAGTTTGAGTGAACGCCGGGAGATAGTGAAGGACAGGGAGGCCTGGCCTGCTGCAGTCCCTGGGGTCACAAAGAGCTGGACACAAGTTAGCAACTGAACAACAAAGACCTGTTCCACCAGTTTCCCTAGAACACAGAATGCCTCACTCTCCACCCTAAACTGCCTTCAGGGCATGTCAAAGGTCAACAACTGCAGCAGCACAGTATCCAGTCCCCACAGAGTCAGATGACAAATGGCCTTGTTGCTGTTCAGTCGTTGACAAACACTTTTGGCAGCTACCAGTTTGTAGTTGACAATGTTAAATCTGGAGAAAGACATGACAACCCACTCCAGTATTCTTGCCTGGGAAATCCAATGGACAGAGGAGCCTGGGAGGGCCCATGGGGTCACAAAGAATCAGACATGACTGAGCAACTGAGCACGCAGTTTAAAGCAATTTGCTGATGAATTTTAATGGGATCAAGACATTCTGGAAACTAGTTCCTTGTTGTTCAGTCATTCAGTCGTGTCCGACTCTGCAACCTCATGGACTGCAGCACGCCAGGCTTTACTGTTCTTCACAATCTCCCCAAGCCTGATCAAACTCATGTCCATTGAGTCGCTGATGCCATCCAACTATCTCGTCCTCTGTCATCCCCTTCTCCTGCCTTCTATTTTTCCCAGCATCAGGGTCTTTTACAACGAATCAGCTCTTCGCATCAGGGAGCCAAAGTACTGGAGCTTCAGCTTCAGCATCAGTCCTTCCCATGAATATTCAGGGTTGATTTCCTTTAGAATTGACTGGTTGGATCTCCTTGCTGTCCAAGGGACTCTCAAGAGTCTTCTCCAATGCCATATTTCAAAAGCATCAATCCTTTGGCGCTCACACCAGGGAAGCCTGGTGTGCTACAGTCCATGGGGTCGCAAAGAGTCAGACACAGCTGAGGGACCTCCTTTATGGTCAACTCTCACATCCATACATGACCACTGGAAAAACCTTAGCTTTGACTATGCAGACATTTGTTGGCAAAGTAATGTCTCTGTTTTTTTAATGTGCTGTCTAGGTTGGTCATAGCTTTTCTTCCAAGTAACAAGTGGCTTTTAAGTTCATGGCTGCAGTCACCATCTGCAGTGATTTTGGAGCCCAAGAAAATAAAGTCTGTCACTGTTTCCATTGTTTCCCCATCTATTTGCCATGAAGTGATGGGACTGGATGCCATGATCTTAGTTTTTTTAATGTTGAGCTTTAAGCCAGCTGCTTTTTCACTCTCCTCTTTCACTTTTATTAAGAGGCTCTTTAGTTTCCCTTTGCTTTCTGCCATAAGCGTGGTGTCATCTGCGTATCTGAGGTTATTGATATTTCCCCCAGCAAATTTGATTCCAACTTGCACTTCATCCAGCCTGACATTTTGCTTGATGTACTCTGCAGAGAGCACTTACAGGGCTTCCCTCATAGCTCAGTCAGTAAAGAATCTGTCTGCAATTCAGAGGACCCAGGTTCAATTTCTGGGTCGGGAGGTACCTCTGGAGAAAGAAATGGCAACTCACTCTAGTATTCTCACCAGGAGAATTCCATGGACAGAGGAGCCTGGCAGGCTACAGTCCATGGATCTCAAGAGTCAGACACAACTTAATGACTAAACCACCACCACTCTGTATAGAAGTTAAATAAGCAGGGTGACAATATACAGCCTTGAAGTATCCTTTCCCAATTTGGAACTAGTCCATTGTTCCATGTAGGAAACTAGCTACTCACCTACAAAGTAACTGGTGGCTCAGACAGTAAAGGAGGAGATCCAGGTTCAATCATGGATTGGGAAGATCCCCTGGAGAAGGGAATGGCTACCCATTCCAATATTCTTACCTGGAGAATTATGTGGCCAGAGGAGCCTGGCAGGCTACAGTCCATGGGGTCACAAGGAATCAGACATGATTGATTGACTAACACACACACACTACCCAACTGATTTCTATCTGACAGTCTTCTATCAAGGGTCTAGAAACACTTTTTTTTCTTTATCTGATCAAACAATGGTTGTCTGTCCATTTTCTTTTTTCAATAATGGAGCAAATCTTTTCTAAAAATCTTTTGGTCATGCAGCATGGTCATGTGGGATCTTATTCCCCAACCAGGGATGGAACCTGCATCAGTACACTGGAGTCTTAACCACTGGACCACTAAGGAAGTCCCTGGAGCAGAATTTTTATTTGGGCTACTGAAAGCCTTTTCCTTTGGAACAAGATTATAATATAACTTTGACATATGCTATTAACTCAATTATCTATAAAATCCAATTTTCTATAGCAACCCTCAAAACAACCCAAAAGATCTAAACAGAACTCTACCCTCCTTTCCCACCCAATGTTTGTGGCTCAAAATTTCAAACACTTCCCTTTCCCTGTAAGAAAGTGAAAGTGAAAGTCGCTCAGTCGTGTCTGACTCTTTGCAACCCCATGGACTATACCATCCATGGACTTCTCCCGGCTAGAATACTGGAGTGGGTAGCCTTTCCCTTCTCCATGGGATCATCCCAACCCAGGGATCAAACCCAAGTCTCCCTCAATTGCTGGTGGATTCTTTACCAGCTGAACCAAAAGGGAAGCATCTTCCCTGGAAGATGCCCTCACAATTCAGAAGTTTATGGCAGACACAATACGTGTTTGGATTCACAGATATCCGTTAGGGGGAAAAAAGTGATCTACCATCAGTTCAGACCAGAGTGATCACAGAGGACCATCTATCAAGATAATAGAATATTTCTAGAAATTCAGATATCCTGGAGAAATAACCTGAATTTCAAGATAACCTTCATGAGCAGATTAGCTTATGGAGTCCTTGGAGAAAGAGAACCAGGAATGACTTTCTGAACATAAGAGAACCCATTTTGGCCCAAGCCATTTTGTAATCTAAGTCTGGTTGCAATGCTTGCCTTCCAGCAGGTCTGTTACTAAGGTTTTCAGAATCAGCATCTTCATCAAAACAGTGTTTCTCAAAATAAGATTCCCTATCAGAATTATCTGGGCATGTTTATTTAAAATGCAGATTCCTGCCTTCTACATAGATCACAACACTGGGAGTGAGGCCCAAGAATCTCCGTTTTCTAATCAAGCCACCCAGGCTCACCATCTTGAACTTGGGGTGAAGCAAGAAAGACAGTTTAGGTGTGTCCCTTAAATGTTCCGGGGAAATGAAAAGTCAGTCTCCACAACTCCAGGGTGTCGAAGTCAGAGTGTCTGTGCAGTGAATTGTTCTGTATTCACTCAATTGGCTTTAATATATGAAATATATAAAATAGAAACAGATCAGAGGTAGCCTTTTTAAAAAACTTACGGATTTTATTATCAGTTCAGTTCAGTCGCTCAGTCGTGTCCGACTCTCCGCGACCCCATGAATCACAGCACGCCAGGCCTCCCTGTCCATCACCAACTCCCGGAGTACACTCAAACTCATGTCCACAGAGTCGGTGATGCCATCCAGCCATCTCATTCTCCGTCGTCCCCTTCTCCTGCCGCCCCCAACCTTTCCCAGCATCAGAGTCTTTTCCAGTGAGTCAACTCGTTGCATGAGGTGGCCAAAGTATTGCAGTTTCAGCTTTAGCATCAGTCCTTCCAATGAACACCCAGGACTGATCTCCTTTAGAATGGACTGGTTGGATCTCCTTGAAGTACAAGGGACTCTCAAGAGTCTTCTCCAACACCACAGTTCAAAAGCATCGATTCTTCGGCGATCAGCCTTCTTCACAGTCCAACTCTCACATCCATACATGACCACGGGAAAAACCGTTGCCTTGACTAGACGGACCTTGGTTGGCAAAGTAATGTCTCTGCTTTTTAATATACTATCTAGGTTGGTCATAACTTTCCTTCCAAGGAGCAAGCGTCTTTTAATTTTCAAGGATTTTATTATAGGATTATTTAATACAACAAAAGATTTTCCAATATAAAATGTCTAATCTCCCTATGCTAGACTAACATTTATATTAATTCACTTTACATTTACACACACTTGTTTGGAATGAGGTTCTAGACCGTGGCATCTTAGTCTCTGCTGGGTCCCTAAGTTGCCTTGCAGGCATGGAAGTTCCTCTTTCCCAGCTGCGGCCTGGGCCTTAGGCGAGCGGAGGAATGACAGGCCTTCCTACTGTGGCGGCGGCATCTAGACACGACCAGTGCCTACGCTGGCTCTACCACCCCCACTCATCTGGCTGTAGGTCCGACAGGTAAGTTAAATAACCTCGATTAACTGATAAGACACTGTGACCCTCGTTGGGATGTAAGCAAATGGGTCAATCCATAATTCATACATTCGACATCTGGTCTAAATGTCTTTATCAGTTGCCTGTGGGTCACTGGACCACAGTCCCTCAGATCGAAAGTGAAAGTGTGTGATCCAAACTTATATTTGCTGACTTGCTTCCCTGTGTTTGGCCTCTAGCCAGCCGTACATTTACAAAACAGTGTAAAGGATCCTGCCCATTGAGGGAATTTGGGTGTGGGAGATAAAGAGGAAAAAGAATGACCGCTTAGACTGACAGGATTTGTTGCTCGTTTTAAACGAAATCAAGAATGATTTTCAATCACTGACCACTTACGGTCACCACTGCCAGAAGAGTTCTGGGCCAGAAGGTTTAGGAAGTTGATCCAGGCCTCTCCAGCTTTCCCTTCCTCTCACCTGGGTGAGACTGGGAGGCATTTCATTGACCAAACTTGTTTGCTTACTGACCAATAGGATAAGGTCTGTCTGCATTCCCTCCTCCAGTCATTTGCTTAACACCGACATGAATGTCAAGCCATTTGTAATGTTGTGGTTGCATCCCCCAGCCGATAAACCAAACCCTGAACCTGAGTTTGTCGTACATCAGCTGTGTGATTTTAGGCAATTATCTTCCCCTCCTAGGCCTCACTTTCCTCATCTCCAGAATGAGGGTAACACCTACACATTAGCTTGAGAGGGCTGTTCCAACAGGGTGACACAGACTGGCGATTCAAACAGAAATCCATTTCTTCAATTTTTAAAATTTTATTTATTTATTTGGCTGCATCAGGTCTTGGCTTCCCAGGTGGGGTTAGCAGAACTTGCCTGCCAATGTGGGAGATGTAAGAGGCCAGTGTTCAATTCTCTGGAGAAGGGCATGGCCACCCACTCCAGTATTCTTGCCTGGAGAATCCCACGGACAGAGGAGCCAGGTGGGCTACAGTCCACAGGGTCGCAAAGAGGTGGACATGACCGAACCGACTTAGCACGTACGGTCTTACTTGTAGCAGGCAGGATCTTCCTTCTGGCGTGGGGACACTTCGTCGTGTGCCTTCTGTAAGCTGTGGCATGCATACTTGAGTACTCGGGCTCAGGAACTGTGCCACATGGACCCAGCTGCCTGACCAGGGATCAAACTCACGTCCCCTGTGAAACCATTTATCAGACTGGGACTTGAACCCAGCGAAAGCCCAGTGTGGGACTTGAACCCACGTGGCTGGGACTCCCAAGCAGGGTTTGGCTGGTTCAAGTTCCAGTCACGTGGGTTACAGTCCCAAGCAAGGTTATGGCTGGGTTTGAGGTGGCTCGGATGGTAAAGCGTCTGCCCGCAATGCAGGAGACCTGGTTCAATCCCTGGGTTGGGAAGATCCCCTGGAGAAGGAAATGGCAACCCACTCCAATACTCTTGCCTGAAAAATTCCATGGACAGAGGAGCCTGGTGGACTACAGTCCATGGACTTGCAAAGAGTCAGACAGGACTGAGCGACTTCACTTTCATTTTGAGTTCCAACCACGTGGGTTCAAGTCCTAAATAGAATTTTGGCTGGGTTTGAGTCCCAAGAAAGGTTTTGGCTGGGTTCGAGTCTCAGCACATGGGTTCAAGTCCCAATCTGTGGTAAATGGTTTCACCTGCATTAGAAGGTGGACTTTTTAAAAATAAATTATTTAAATTCTATTTATTAATTTATTTTTGGCTGTACTGGGTCTCCGTTGCTGTGAGGGCTTTGTTTTTGTTTTTCTCTAGTCGGGAAGATACCCTGGAGAAGGAAATGGCAACCCACTCCAGTATTCTTGCCAGGAGAATTCCATGGATAGAGAGGAGCCTGGCGGGCTACAGTCCACGGGGTTGCAAACAGTCGGACACGACTGAGCGACTTCACTTTCCACTTTCTTCTTTCTTTATGAAGAACAGGGGCTACTCTCTTGCTGTGGCATGTGGGCTTCTCATTGACGTGGCTTTTCTTAATGCAGAGCACAGGCTCTATGGCTCTGGGGCTTCAGTAGTTGCAACATACCAGCTCAGTAGTTGTGGCTCTCAGGCTCGAGAGCACAAACTCAGTAGCTGCGGTTCACGGGGCTAGCTCCTCCGAGGCATGTGGGATCCATCTTGGATCAGGGATTGAACCCATGTCTCCTGCAGTGTTAGGTTCATTGGCATATTCTTTACCACTGAGCCACCAGGGAAGCCCCTAAACAACAGAAATGTATTTTCTTTCATTCTGGAGGCTAGAAGTCTGAGATCAAGGTGTTGGCAGGGTGGGCTTCTAGTGAAACTTCTCTCTTTGCTTGTAGATAGCCACGTTCTTCTCTTTGCTTGTAGATAGCCACATTCTCTTGGCATCTTCACATGGTCCTCTTTCTATAATTATAGCGTCCATGTCCTTATAAGGGCACCAACCATATTGGTATAAGGCCCACCTAATGACCTCATGCATGGGTGTTCAGCCACTGCAGTCATGTCTGACTCTTTGTGACCCTCTGGACTGTAGCCTGCCAGGCTCCTCTGTCCATGGGATTCTCCAGGCAAGAACACTGGAATGGGTTGCTATTTCCTTCTCCAGGGGATCTTCCCAACCCAGGGATCAAACCCACATCTCCTGCATTGCAGGTGGATTCTTTACCCACTGAGCCACCTGGGAAGCCCCTCTAACCACCTCATTTTAACTTAATTATCTCTTTAAAGACCCTAACTTCAAATACAATCACATTATGAGGTACCCGGGCTTAGGACTTTTAATACTGAATTTTGGGAGGACACAGTTCAGCCCATAACAACCTACTAGGTATTACTGTGAGGACTGAATTTTCTAAAGTGTCTAAAGCAGTAATATAAAGCCTGACATGGCTTCCCAGGTGGCACAGTGGTAAAGAATCCGCCTGCCAATGCAGGAGACTCAGGAGACGCCAGTTTGATCCCTGGGTTGGGTTGATCCCCTGGAGAAGAAAATGGCAAACTGCTCCAGTATTCTTGCCTGGAGAATTCCATGGACAGAGGAGCCTGGCAGGCTACAGTCCTTGGGGTCACAAAGAGTCGAACGTGATGGCATATGGACACACGTACTGACACAGTATGTCCCGTAAAATGGGAAATGCTATTATTTTGTCACCCTATATAAAAGAAAGGTACTGTCTTTGAAACACAAGATAACGCAGATGGAAAAAGGGAATTCTCCCAATTATGGCTTCTCATTTCCCATCTAATGGATATTTTGTGTTCAAGTCCTTCTGTTAAACACGTGCCAAAACAATATCTGAACATAACATCTCGGGCAGGGTGCCGGGGGGCACTTTCTTCTGACTAGGAAACAAGACAGACAATTAACAGTATTCTTCTTTGACTGTTGCTGTTATCTTTCTGGCTATATTATAAGCTCTTTGAGGACTGCCTTAAATTTCCTTTGTGTCTCTTATTATATCTAAGAACACCATGCTGAGTAAAGGGTCAGTAAAAAACAATAAATCAAACCATGCGTCTTTGTGATACACACTTATTTCTAGTATCAAGTTCTGGCCAAAGAGGTATGTTATCCCGAGAGGGTAGATCGCCATCTAGTGACTCTTGTTATTAATATTAGACTAGGAATGGCAATGGCAAGCCACTCCAGTACTCTTGCCTAGAAAATCCCATGGATGGAGGAGCCTGGTAGGCTGCAGTCCGTGGGGTCGCTAAGGCTCGGACACGACTGAGCGGCTTCACTTTCCCTTTTCACTTTCACACATTGGAGAAGGAAATGGCAACCCACTCCAGTGTTCTTGCCTGGAGAATCCCAGGGACGGGGGAGCCTTGTAGGCTTCCGTCTATGGGGTCACACAGAGTCGGACACGACTGAAGTGACTTAGCAGCAGCAGCAGCAGGAATGGCAACCCATTCCAGTGTTCTTGCCTGGAGAATTCCAGGAACGGTGGAAGCTGGTGGGCTGCCATCTATGGGGTCGTGCAGAGTTGGACACCACTGAAGCGACTTAGCAGCATCAGCAGGAAAGTGTGAGGTTCAGAAAATCCTAGGTTGCTACTTCTATGTTTCATATATTTGATATTTATATATGCAAACCAACCACAAATCTTACAATTGGACAGCTTGATTAATTAATGATACACTCAACTAATCTTTTACTCTCCTTTCTTCCCAAGAGATTTATCACTCTCAAAACAAAACAGAAATTTACCAAATAATCTATATAGACTAAAATAATCTCATAGCTGAATAAAAATGACTGATGGATAAAATCTGATACATTTTGCCCTGGAAAGTGTCTTTGAGCACAGCAGTGAATGTATTTTCAACAGGAGTGATTCTAGAGGACAGAGGCAATCGGCAACAAGTGAACAAGCAATCAACAAGCAATGAGAATAAGTGATAGAGGAAATGGAGCCTAGAGGATCAGCACCAAGGCTGGATGCCTATTAACTTTTTGAAGTTCAGAATTTGAGGACTTAGGCATAGCCAAGAACCAATAGTGGCTCCCTGGGGACGGTTTCTTGGTTTAAGGCCCATTTTCAACTGCAGAGCATCAGAGCTTACAGGAGATGGTGTCTGTAAATACGTTCACTGCCAAGTGGAGAAGTATCTCCACTGCACCTCTAGGGTGGAGGCTTCTCACTCTCAGCAAAGTTTCAATGTCGACTTTTCCTTGTAGGATCAATGGTTATATTTCAAAGACCAGATTCACTCATTGGTAGAAATGCTTTTGGTGACTAAGCCTTAGACTCTCACTCATACGTTCATTCAATAAGTCTTTATTGATGTCCAGGAATGTGCTACTGTTCCAGACACTAAGGCTTTAATGGTGAACAAGATGGACAAGATTTTTGCCCTCACAGAGCTTCCATTTTTTTTTTAAAGGGGGGAAAGACAGTAAGCATGTAAAAAAAAATAGATAATAAAGTCATGTACTATAAAGAAAAAATAAAGCAAGGTAGGATGGGGGTGGTAGTGGTAGTGAGGGTTCTGGTGTTTTCCACAAGGCTGGTCAGGAAAGGCATATCTGAGGTGGTGACACTTGAGTCACTTCTTTAGTCACTTTTGGCTTACCAACATACAGACCCACAACTGACTTTTGAAATCTAACCTGTTGATAATTAGACTAGAGCCTGTAGCTCAGTGTGGCTGCAGTTTAGAAGTAAGAGATGGGGAAAGGGAGACGATTAACCCAGGAGATGAGTCTGGAGGAGGGAGCAGTAAACAAACTGTAAAGGGCTTTGTAAGTCACTGTAACTAGTTTGGACTTTATCTGGAGGACAACCAAGAAGCCACTGATGAACTGTAAGCAAGGAAGCAAAAGAATCAAGATCATCTTAGAAATCACTCTGGATATAAGATGGAGACATCAACCCTGAAGGCAGGGAAAATGGTCAATAGGTTAGTGCAATGAACCAGACAATAATCCAAACTGCCTAAATTAAAGAGGCAGTGGGGCTAGAAGGAAGTTGAGGTGAGAAGGCAAGTTTTGATGGTTGCAGAGTGTGAAGAGAAGAATGATGACAGGGAGAAAGGTGTGCTCGTTCATTAATAAGAAAACAGAGCATGAGACAAGTACAAGGAAGATGAATTCAGTCTGAGCTACCTATAGACATCAAGCAAACGTCAATAGGAAGTTGAAAATATAGGTCTGGGGCAGACCTATATCTGAGATACGTAGGTTTGAGAGACAAAAAGATAATCGAAACCAAGAGAGGACTGATAGGTCACCTTCTCTTTTTGAGAAAAAGAGTCAGTGACAGAACCAGAAGGAAAACCAACTTTTACAAGATAGGCAGCAAAAGAACAAAGGCAGTGAAGGAAGGATAAAAGAGAATGACTGATCAGAATCACAGAGAACAGTAAGACATGCATTGTGATTTCATAGGCCCATCTAGTTAACTGGCTTGTTCTGTGGAAACCAGTCACTTCCCCATCTTTGACCCTATGACAAAGCTTTTGTTCATTCCACAAAATCGAGCCTATGTTATTAACATGTG
This sequence comes from Moschus berezovskii, assembly GCF_049115385.1. Lineage (NCBI taxonomy): Eukaryota > Metazoa > Chordata > Mammalia > Artiodactyla > Moschidae > Moschus > Moschus berezovskii. The sequence goes on from NC_142461.1 coordinate 7,980,790, forward strand.
CAAGACACTGTTCTGTGACATCAGTGCACAAAAACTATGGACACCTTGACTTTATGGAGCTTACATTCTAGTGTGGAGAACAGACAAAATAAACACACTAAATATAGGTAAACAGATACTAGAAATTGATATATGCTATAGGGAAAAGCAAAGTAGGTTAAGAGGTATCGCAGATGCAGAGGGAGTATGTGACTAATTTCCAACGGGGCAGTCATGATAGCCTCATTGAGAAGGTGATGCTTGAGGAAAAATCTTGACATTTCCAAGTAGGTATCTAGGGGGAAGAGTATTCTAGGCAGAAGTGAAAACCAGTGCAAAGACGTTGAGGCAGAAGCTGGCTTAAGAAGCTCAAGCATTGAGCTGTTAGGGTACTAGAAGATGAAATCAAAGAAACAAGGGGATGTCAGTAGCAGCAGCAGCAGCACTGGAAGGTTTGGGGGCTTAGGACACACTTCTAAGTTGTTGGTTTTTTTTTAATGGGGCCACTCTGACTGCTATATTCAGAATAGATATGCATGACAAGGGTAGAAGCAGCAAGGCCAGTTAGACCAGGGCATTAGTTCAGGCCAAAGATGATGGTGTTTTGAACTAGGATGATAGCAGAGCGAGTTTCTTGATGGTTTGGACGTGGGATATATACAGGAAGGAGAGGAGTCAAGAACAACACCAGTGTTTGTCTCTTATTAAACAAAACTGCCATCAACCAAGGCAGGGACGACTTCAGGAGGAGAGAGTTGGTTTTTGGCAGAGTGGAGGGTCTTTGAGAGAGTGGAGGAGGAACCAGGAGCTCAGCTCCGGGTCAGGTTAACTAGGTGGTCTTTCCAGTGGAAACGTCCAGGAGGATGTGGCCAACACACGTTTGAAGTTCGGGAGAGAAATCTGAGGTGGAAATCTATGAAGCTGCTAGGAGGGAGCTGGTGTTTAAAGCCGTAAGAGTGAATATAGTCTCCAGATGAGTGCTGTGAACAAAAAGCAGCAAAGGGAGGTGCATGTTGGGGGTGTGACAAAAGGTGGTCAGAGAAGGGTCAGATGCATCTTATCAGAGAAAAAGAGAGCGCTTAGAGTGTAGCAGAAGACATCCATGCTGGAGTCCTCACCGTCGGAGCAGATCAGTGGAGAGGCAGAGCGGGGCCAGCGAGGTCGACGCCCTGGCCTCCGGTCTGGAGACCCGCCGCTTCTCCGCCAGGCCCGCAGGGCCACAGCTTTCCTCAGCTTCCTGCCCGTAAGCGTGGGGACCGGGCAGCCGAAATCGAAACTCATCTAAAGGACAGTTCCAGCTTCTCCCTAAAGCTGAGGAGTTGTACGGAAACGGGAGCAAGTCGAGGGAGCGGGGCCAGAATGCAAACTTCACTCATACTACGTAGCTCGGTTACTTCAGGGCCGAAGTCAGTAACTGGCAAGCTCGTAAAACCAACACAATGACAACTTTCATAACGACAGGGGAGGCCGTAGGCTTTTCCTCTGCGTAACGGCGGCCTCGCTAGCGTCACTCTGAGGTAACAGTCTTTTTCGTGAATCGCTCCTTGGACCCTCCAAGGCGGGAGGCCTCCCCCACTACGGGTAGAAGGACGGGTCAATTCACTCTCGGCGAACCCGGCTACTTAAGCACCACAAAAGGATTCGCAGGGCAGGGCGGCCAGTGACTCTCGCACGCTCCCATTGGCTGAGATCGCGAGGCTCTCCTCACGGACCGGCCAATGGGGAGGCTCAGAGCCCGGTAGCAACCCCGCCGCCTTACACAACGCGCGTGCGCAAGTGTGACGGGCGCTCACCATACTGAGCAGGCGCAGCCTCGTGTCGGCTGGACGGGCGGGTGGAGCGGCGCGCGCTGCGTCCCGGCGCTCGGCTTTCCCTGCCGGTCCCGCCCTCCGTCGCGGCGGCGCGGTGCACCTTGGGATAGGGAGCGATCTCCGAGCGAGGCAGCAAGATGGACGCGGGATTCTTCCGCGTAAGTAGGAACGCGGGGACCTGGGGTGAGGTCGGGGGTTTATCCGCAAAGCCCGGCAGGACGCCTAAGCTCAGGACGGGGTAGCCGGCGAGCAGAGGCTTCGAAGATCCTGAGGATCCTCGGTGGCAACGGTCGCTCCCCCCTGCCCTGCGGCGGGGACCGGTGCGCCCCTGCGCAGTCTCCTCCTCCGGAATCGTCCCCCCTACGCGGCGGCGACGACGGTCGCCGGAAAATGGCGGCGGGAATGGCAGGGAGCGATACCTCGCCTCCCGGCCTGCCTGACGGGGCCAGCAGACCGAGCCTCGCGTCCCGCCGGGTCCTGGGGCCTAGTGGGCCCGCGAGGAGGAAGTCCCTGGGGGGAGGCCGGAGGGAAACCCTGAGGTGACTGGCTGCAGAAGGGTCTTGGGGAGGACGGGTTTGGGTACCGCCTCAGGAGAGCGTGGACCGGAAGCGACGTTGAGCCTCTTTTCTTGAGAAAGCGGGCGCCGACCCTCCCCCCGCCCCCAACCCGGGTCTAAGCCTTCGGGAAGGCTCCGGGTCAGAGTTCGCGGGAGCTCCCGCCCAATTTGCTATCTCCTCAGGGAGGGGAACTCAGATAATTTGTGTTTAGAACGTTTGAATCCGAGGCTCTCCAGGCAGAGAGCGCAACAAAAAGTGCGCGTATGTGAAGGCGGGGTTATGGAATGGATCTGCTCCTCTCCTTCCCGCTCATCGTCCCCCCACCTCTCCAGTTTGTTTCACTCTTTTGAAAGTCTGCTCGAGGAACGGGTGCCTCTAGATTCTTAAGGGTCTGAGGGCCCATCACTTGCCAGCAGGGACGTTACCGCCTCGAAATTAGCCCTCAGGGCCCATAATTTATCGAGCGCGTGTTGGAGCCTGTTCATCCCCTTTTTCACTCTTGCAGAAAATGAGCACCCAGTCGAGATCTGCATCCTGGTTTGGCAAGTGACACTAAGAGATCTAGAGTTTGCAGGTTCTTTTTAATGCTGAACGGACAGTGTAGAGACCAGTTAGTCTAAGTCAGAATATAGGTTGGCTCTTTCCACTCCCTGGAGCATGAAATATGCAGCTTGTGTGTGTATATGTGTTTGTTTAAAGGAAAAGTTAAAAGAGGGGAAGACCGGGACCTTAGTAAAGAAAGCTGTTAACACTCCAGAACCAGCGTTGAAATTTCTTTTCAATTGACTCTAAATGTGTTAGTTTTTCATTAAACGTTGAAGTGTTATTCCAGGCGTTTGACTTAACAAAGCCAGTTATATGACTGTTTTTAGGTTATGCAGACAGTACTATAGTTGTTTATGTAGTGATAGTTTCAGTTGAGTTTATCAAATTTTCACACTGCAAATTCTATCAAAGTATTTTGTAGTAAATACTGAGTATTTCCTGTAGTGTTAATGTAATGTTTAACACAAACCTTTTCTTTATATATTTTCATTATTTCCCATGGAAAGGAATTTCTAAAGGAAAAGAGCAAGATGGTTGATAAATTTAAAAACGAGGTTTGCTTTTAGTGTTGGTAAAAATCTGGAAGAAAAGGGTACAATATATACTGCCCACAGTTCCTTAGAGGGATTGATTGGATTTAAGCTGAGTTAAAAGATTTTAGGACAATTATTCTTTTAGTACACGGCCATTCAAGTAGTAAGATAGAAATAGTAGCTTTCGTTTGCTGGACTACTGCCATCTGCCAGTTACTTTAAGTATATAATTTCTGATATACACAGCCCTGTGAGATGTTGAATAAAATTTAGCAAGTAAGGAAACATTCTCGGAGAGGATTAATAAGTTTGAGGTCATATGACTTATGTAGTGGCAGATTTGGGATTCTAATCCACGTTCTTTACCTTCCTAAAAGAATTTTCTTGATCACTTTCCAAGTTTTCATAGCACAGCCAGCTATTTCCGTATTTAATTGGGCCAGTAGGAATGACAAAACTCATAGTGATTACTTGATGGTCCAAGTAGTGTTTGAAGGCTCTCATTTTTCCAGTTTCTTTGCAGGAACTGAGTTTATTAAAGTAAACCTACTATGTTTTTCATGCATCTCAAGTTCTAAAAGTTTTGAAACCTAATACAGCATAGTCTCAGGGTGTTCTTTTTCCTTTCTCCCCTGTTTATATGCATTGTCACAATAATTTTGCAAGCATGGTACTGGCTTTCAGAAGAGGATGAAGCTTAATGGTTTTGTTTAAAAAGGGTATGTTAATATTTACTATATTTCAGTGTGTTTTCATTAAAAAAAAAAAAACCAAGAAGAACCTTA